>NW_027468576.1:6920000-7082500 GCF_046254945.1 Alosa pseudoharengus | reverse complement strand
CAGGGCAAGGTCATCCATCCCATATCCATCACTATGTTAGTTGCCTTGGGCTGCAATGCTACCACACTCGGTATGTCCACATGGATAGCAATATTCTGATATTAACACGATATTCCGATTGTAACACTACCATGTGAATAGTATTTTCTGATATGCTTTATATGGTCGTAGTCGCAGTAGGCAATAACCAAATTAAGACATAGAATTAAATTTTAATTTAAACGTGTCTTGTACTGTGCACTTGAGTTATTAATCAGACTATGCTCTAAGCATGTAAACGAGAATATGAATGGAATATTCTATAAACAACTCATTTCTTACACTCAACACCTATTTGGAATAAAGTCAACAGTCAAATTATTGCTGTCCATGTAAATATAGTCTCTCTCCCTCTCTTGTCCGTGACAGAAGGTTTTGTTCATCCTGCCCACGTGTAGAGGTTCGGGTGGAGTGTGTGTGGGGTTATGTAACAGTGAGGCTGTTTCTAGGGACTGGGCCTGGGAGTGCTCAGCAACACCATCTCTCTGTTTCCCGCTGTCCTGTCTCAGCCCATGCCTTTCAGCCTCAACATTAACCTTTCCAGCCCCACCAACTCAGGGCCCCCTGCTCTTTTGACAGTTTCCACACAAACAGATTGGGAACCAGATTGCACTTAATCACATGGCACTCAGAAACCACTTTTACCTTCATTTCTTTCTGTCAATCTGTCCATCTTTTCATCCATCTTTTGCTCTGTCAGCCTATATTGTACCGATCCGCGACTCCCTTTGGATTTTCTGCACCATCTTCTTACAAAAACTCACAGTACTAGAGTACTTGCTCTCAAGTCCAACTCCACTGCTGCTCTTCAACATGTGTCTGAAGGAGGCAAGCAGTGCCTGTCTGGGTTCAGGGGTATCTGCAGGGCATGTGCCAAGTCCAATTCAGAGTTTCAGCGCTGTGAGTCTCGCAGGAGGCTGTCTGTTTCCATAGATTCAGACTGTTAAAACAACAGCAACTAGACCCAATGGGGAATATGAAGGCACTTAGCTGCACTTAACCTAAAACTGAGGACTCAGCACAATGGCATTTTCACTGAGCCCAAAGCACTTGGCAACGCCATGTAAACCCTCTCAGAGTTCTTTTGTCTCACCCCATTCTCTCATTCACACCTCTTGCTCTTGAGAAAACAGATAAACACTGATCTAAGCCGATCTATGCTTCAGGTGCACGGATGGCTGTGGTTGGGGAGAATTCACACGAGAACTGTACAGAGTTGAATCTTTGGTGACACAGAGAGTGAAAGAGAAAGATGAAGGGACACGACTCTGATTCAAGTTCCAAGAAAGAAAGGTCCATATAGAGAGGGAAATGAATGTTTCAGTTATCCTGTTGAGGCGAGGATAGCAAATGGACTTCTCTCCATGGTTGGACTCAGGAGGAGGCATTGTATGTGATGTAGTGGTGGCAGAATAGCAGTGCTTTTATAACTGGTTATAAAAGACAGGTTAGTCATCTTAAATACCTTTCAGATAAGCTGATAGCTAGAGGTCCCAACTCCAATCCAATCATGGCTCTACAGTAAATTCAATTTGAAAGAAATGACATCATTGAGAAATTCTATTATGACCCCTGCACCTGCGCAAACTCCACTTTTCCAAACAGGATATGACAACTAGCAACCTTTTATTCGTAAATTACAGTGAGTTCAGCTTAGCAATCATACTGTGAGTCACATCATGTTATAAAAAGTGTGTGCGTGTGTGCACTCAGTAGCAGATCTTTTATGTTTTAGGTATAAGTATATACTCTTTTGATCCGGTGAAGGAAATTTGGTCTCTGCATTTATCCCAATCCTGAATTAGTGAAACACACTCAGCACACTGAGTGCATAATACCTGTTCTATTATAGTTGTACAAACTGCTCCATGGTTTAATGCTTTATGATTGAACATTAGAAACATGGAGTTAGAGCTGATGAAATGAGAACATCGGTGAAAGAGAGCGAACATTTCTGACCACCGCTTTGGGAACACACCACCTAATACTACCAGAGTCTGACCACTCTGACCGCTCCATGACGCATCCCTAAAGCATTCGCCTGGCCTCTTCAGGCTCAGTTTCCACCTGGAAATTGCTCCATGGAGCTTCCCTGCAGGCCTGAGTGTCTCATCACCGAGATGCAGTGCTCATCACAGCCCCTTCCCCTGCACTAAGGCTGGGCCGCCACCCTACTCTCTCAACCCCCATTGATGATTAATCCAGCAACCGGTGAGTCACATCACATCCCTCAGAATCACAGAAGCACACACACAGCATCACACTGCTGCCATCATGGTGGCCTGGATCATATCACCCAACTGAACTCAGCTGAACCTCCATTACTATTTGTTCTATATTATAGTTTGAAATGTGAATCTTTGGTCCGCCAGAGGGATTCCTCTTTTACCTGTTCATCAAGGTAATCAACAGGAGAGGGGGGGAAGAGCAGCCTGCCACTCACTCAGAACCTTTTTACATGTAGACAGGAAGTGTCTCTGAATGGGCTCAGTGCTGAAGGAGCTCTCTTCAATCAGGGCTCATTAGTTCTGCTCAAGCAGAGGCGAATCTCACTTGCACAGACACAGAGGTGAATCAGAAATTTCAAGATGATTGTTCAAATATTTACAGATAGTAGTCATTATTGAAAATGAAAGGGTGATTTCTTACATGCACTTGTCTTTGTATTCAATATTTATGAATCTTTTTTTTCTTACAGCAGTCATGTGATCTTATAGCGCCCTCTGTAGGCGAAGATTAAGGACTGGAATTAGAGGATTGAAAAGGACTATAAACATCTGAAAATGTAATTGCATTTGTTTATTTAAACATTTAAATGAAATTAGTTACAGTTTTTCTTGATCGCTTTAATGCTTGTCTCTGACATCACGTTTTCAAAACAGTTAACACACAGGTGACACATTTGACACATGACACATTTTGCTTGCAAAAGGCTCTTACTCTCTCAAAACATTTAAAACATGAAGTAAAATCAAATCAAATCAAATCAAAAAGTGTGATTTCAATAACAGTTTTTCTCGATTGCTTTGACCTGTTTAAAGAAACTGGGATCAACTTGGTCTTCATGAACACCTTCTTCGCACAGCAGATGTCATCTCTTGCAAATGTACTTCTTTGCACACATTTTCATTGGGTTCACACATTTTTCACACCCTTTTGCAAAACAGTTATCACAAATGAACCCCAAACTCTATTGGTTTTCCCGTGCTAAACAAAAGAAAAACATATTTTCACAGGTGGTAGAGATTCCTTGCATAAGTCTGAATCTCTGATACACCTGTGTGAAACCCCTTTGCACAATTGTTCAATCAGAAATCATTCATTATCCATAAGAGATGCCATGTCTGATCTGTGTTACTATTTGCAAGTATGGATCTAATGCACATTTAGACAAAGTACTGGTATTGGTTTTCCTGTGCTAAAACAAAAGGAAAACATCTTTTCACAGGTGGTAGAAATTCCTTACATAAGTCTCTTATACACCTGTGTGAAACTCCTTTGCACAATTCTTCAATCAGCAATCATTCATTATCCATAAGATATGCCATGTCTGTTCTGTGTTGCTATTTGCAAGTAGGCTATGGATCTAAGGCAGATTTAGAGAAATTATTGTATAGTCTATTTGGTGAAGAAAACGGTACAAAAGGTGTTTACTGTAGATCTATTCTGAAATTTGCCTTGTCTAGGTGCTTACTGTAGGATAAGTCTTACATGTCAATGACAGTTACATCTTTGGAGGAATGAATACAATTATTTTTTATTTAGTATATTTAGTCTTTTCAGTTTTTTTCTGATACCAGGAAAATGAGAAAGAAATGGAACAGACATAGCAAAAATGCTCATTTTGAGAACTATATTTTGTATTTTGTTGTCCAGTGTTTAATGATTGATTGAAATCACACGGTGATTTGATGACAGGATATGTTGTTTGAAGGCAAGATTTGCTTTTGCTGCATGTTTTAAGTGTTTTGAGAGAGTAACAGCCTTTTGCAAGCAAAATGTGTGATTTTGACCAGAGTGCTTTTGTTCAGACACGGGTGTTACATGTAACTGTTTTGAGAATGTGATGTCAGAGTTGACAGTGTTAGCTGTTTTGCAAAAGGTTGTGAGAAATGTGTGAAAACATGTGAGCACAAATGCAAGAGATGACTTCTGCTATGCAAAGAAGGTGTAATGAAGACCAAGTGGATCCCAGTTTATTTAAGCAGGTCAAAGCAATCGAGAAAAATTTTAATATATTGTTTATGTTTTGTGCACAGATTTTACAAAACCAACAGGTTCAGGATGACAGGTCCAAGATGACAAGTTCTCCATCTATTGGTGGAATAGTATTCCATCAAAATGCTAACTCAGCCTACTACAGTAAAGCTAGACTAGGCCTATTCCATTTTCCATAATGTGCTATAGACCTAAACTAAAAGCATTAGGCAAAACTCCACCTCTCTTTTTTACAGGATAGCTGTGTTACTGTATCACTTCAGTTTTTTTAAACATTTTGTATTTGTTGCACAGATATAGTGAAAACTAAAGCTGTACATTGTGCGTAATGGTCTTACAGTAACTAGGTGTACCACAAAGCGGTACAAAATATGACTACCACTCAGTCCTGCACATTCTTTCCGCAAAAATAAATCACGCTTGTCAATTTGTCTCCATCTCAAACCCACTTTTGTGCATGTACTGTAAATGAGTGTGTGCACAGTGTGTTCTTGTTTTGGTGTATACTGTATGTGTGCTTCTGTGTGTGTGTGTGTGTGTATGTGTGTGTGGATTCGCTTGTGAATGTGTGTGGGGGGTAATGGGGTGTGTGTGTCTGTGTGTTTATGTGTGTGTGCATGTGCCTGCATGTGTGTATTTTTATGTGCGTGTGTGTGTGCATGTGTGTGTGCTCATAATAATGGAGCATCTTAAATTCATATTTTAGTTAAATATAATGATGAGATCAACAATAAATTTCATCTGTTTCAGTTGAGCTCCCTAAAGAATCATGTTTGACCTTGTAGGCCTCAATATGTCTAGTGTGGTCAGAGAAGTTATCAGTGGCCCTTCACTAATTTCAGATTATTGTATAACTATGCTATTCATGGCATATGCAGTCTTTTCCTAACCTGACTCCGCCAGATGGATTTGCTCCTGAAGCTCGCGAGATCAGGATGGTCTCACAAGGCTAGTCTTTTCCCCCCTTAGATGGGAAGAGTGAACACAAATAACTGTGTATCTTAAAATTTAAGTAGGCCTTTCCTGACCAAATCTTTCTGGCCAGCCGTGTGTAGGCCTAAGATGCCCTACAAACACAATACCCTGAAAGGCACAGTTTTACTCAAAATTACAACTTGTTACACTTCAAGTACAAGGAATCCATTTGTAAAAAGGGGATATTCTGACTAGGATAACAGACCACAAGCATGCTAGAGACAAAAAGAACACAAACCAATCCCCAAACTTGCAATAAATAGTTTATTTGAACCACAAAAATAGACAAGAGTATTCATACATCCTAATGTATGGTACACCCTTTACTCATTTTCCATCCTTGTAAGGTAAATATACATTCAACTGATCACAGCACAGTCAGCTTTTTCATAGAAAACAGCACATGATGAAAATAGATGGCACATTTTGTTTCCTGGGAGAACCTGCTGGCAACAGTATACATGACAAAATTACAGGACAAAAATGTATAACACCAAACATTCATTTGAATCAGAGATTTTATTTCTTCCCAAGAAACATTCATTTCTTGGAATGCAAATGCAGGTGGAGAGAGCATTTTCTCACACAACTGTCAGACAGTCATGCTTTGTCAACCAGCAGCTTTTAAACCCAACCAGCAGAACCCAAAACTTTGCTTTTTTTTTTTAACTCTCCCATCTTTTCAGTCATCTCTCCCCCTCTGACTAGTGTTCATCAGAGCAGTCAACATCATCAGCTTCCAGCAGAACTCGGAACCTTCTCTCATATTCCTCAGCCTTTCACAGGCAATCAAGGTGCAAACAAGCTTTTCTCATCGTCATGTTAACCAGTGCTCCATCAACGATCCATTCACAGACAGACCACAAGCACATGACACTTAATGTCACTATATTACACCTTTAATGACTGACCTCAGGCCAGTGCTGGCCTTTCCCATAAATCATTTCAGTCAAGCCTGGAGTATGGACAACTGAGTAGAGATCAGTAGCTCAAGGTGGATAATGAGTGACAAGAGCGCAGTGGCATCTCATCTCCTCCAAAGAGGAAACAGAGATGTGCACTCATCAGACACAGCATGGCATGCTCTACCTTCATTCACAGTGGGAGGACGTTGTCTTCTGGCCAGCTTCTGATGGGCTTAGCGGCGGCTGTCCGGAACTGGGGCAGGTAGAGGGGCAGGCCGCTCTGAGATGCACAGCTGGAGCAGCTGCTTTTGGAGTCCCGGCGGGCCAATGGAGAATTACATTGTGAGGCTGGCTCCACACACACCAGGACCCCTTCCTCTCTCAAGGAGCCTAAATGTGGTCCCTCTAGCTTTGTGGGCCCCTCTTCCTCTTCCTCATCTTCATCGTCGCCATCGGCGTCTTCCTCCTGGTCATCATCCTGAGAGCCCATGCCAAGATAGTAGAGTTCTGAGGACACCCGTCGACTTGTTAAAACCTCGTCCTCCTCCTCGGAATTCTCGGAGAACTCCAGCTCAACTGAGTTGTAGGAGCTGGAGTGGCGGGGGTCGGTCTCCCCGGTCTCCAGCACTGCCTGCTCCATCTCCCACAGGCCCAAGGAGCCCGAGATGTCCGAGTTGTTGGCGGAGAAATTGCCCTCGTCGCTGGAGCTGCTCAGGTTCTCCTGGTTGTGTTTGTGGCGCTGGCAGGGTTGGTCATTGAGGAGCACCGTGGCATATGTCACTGACGACTGCCCGGACACCGCAGACTGACCTGAAGACTCTGGTGTCTCCAAAATACCTGACGTCCCTCCAGAAACGGGTTCTGCGGAGACTGAGTCTGAGAGAGACATGTGAGTGGGCATCAAGACAGTGGTTTCCTTGGATATTCCGCCAGTTTCCATTTCTTTCTGGAATGTTGCAGGTACAGTCTTTTCCACAACCTCTGCCTCGGATACGACCTCGGATATAAGCAGCAGTGGACAGGCAGTAAGGCCGTCAGGGTGCCTGAATAAGCTCTCAATATTCTCCACCTGCAGATGGACAAGGTACCATGTGAAGAACTTAAACAGAGTTCAGATGCTATAACATTTCATCTGGGGTGATTACAGGTGAGCATGGCTCTCTTTAGCCGAGAAAATCCTATATCTGCATACCACATACTTCTCAATATTACAAATTCAAACTAAATTTTCTTGAGATTTTTGTCAATTCACATTTCACATTCAGAATGAGCTACATCTCTGTGACTATAAAATCACTAAAATGACGGCTTACCTTTTTGAGATCCACACCTTGAGCCCATGAGCATTTGTTAGGATCTGGAACATCTTTCCACATCAACTTCTTCATCCTGACATGAGAAAAACAGCTGTAATGAACGCATGCATATGTCTCTGGTCAATGACGCCGCTGACCACCTACACAGTACTTTTCCCCTCTCTATTTTGTTCATTGTTATCTTACTCTCCATTACACTCATACTATTAGGTTCCTCATGACTGCTCCTTAACTTGAAATGCCATGAATGAAAGTGTTGTGTTGTGTATATTAATCTGACATCAGAGTTCACTATGATTCAATGATCATCCATTATGATATTAATCTGATGATTCTATTACAGTCTGTTCTTCAGTCTCTCCTGCCCCTGATTTTTTCAAAGTGAGAATCATTATTTATGATTCATTCTTGTGAACACTGTGGCCATCTGCATGAATGCACACTGGTAACAGTGATTGTTATACAATGTCTTGATGTTAGCACAATGGGAGAAGTATAATGGGAGATAGCAAAAAGGATTATGAGAGAGTGTGGGCAATGATGATTCATGGTTACCGGTATACACATATCTTTACCTCAGCATTGATCGAAGGATTTGTTACTCAAAAAAGTAGACTTTTGAATTGCATTGAATTGAATAAAGAATAAAGGGCACTTTTTTCTATGTGCACAAAATACAAAATACCTTGAGATCTTGATGAATAAATGGATACACCTCCCTGACTACCCGAGGCCATTACTGTTGATATGCAGGTGCGGCAGTCTATTCATCAAGCCAGCAGTGACAACCAGTTTTGCAATAACTACCAGAATTGCAATAAAATTATTACAATTCTCTTTTATTGCAAAACAGGTTGCAAAATGTGTTTCCAACCAGTTTTGTAATAAACTAGAATTTTAATAAAATATTCTCAATGGTAAAGAAGTCAATTGAAAATCACTAGTCGATAAAATAGGGAATCTACCATCATCATGATCATCTGATTATATCATTATGGTTGTTTTCTCAATAATTTAGTTAAGGAAGATAAACACGTTTTCCAACCAGTTTTGTAATAAACCAGTATTGTAACAAAATATTTTCAATGGACAGGTAAAGAAATTAGTCATAAGTTGAAAATCATTAGGTCGATCATATAGGGAATGTATTTATTATCTCATTGTATCATTATGATTGTTTTAAATTTTGATAATTTGGATCTGTTTTTCATATACTGTCCTACACAACTGTAAATAGCCAGTAACATAAAAAGGGACATCTGCATACTGTGCATTCCAAGAACTTTGAAATAAAGTTATTACAAATCTTGTTTTCAAAGTATCCCCATCTAACACCATATAGAATTTAGGATCCTGAACTTGCCCATGTTGACTTAATGAACACAATTTGACCCTGAACTTGCCCATGTTAATGGACACGATTTGACCCTGAACTTGCCCATGTTGACTTAATGGATATAGAATTTAGGACCCTGAACTTGCCCATGTTGACTTACTGGACACGATTAGAACAAACGTGGTAGATGAAGTCAACTAAAATAATGTTCCGTCCCCAATACAAAACACTTTCTGACAAGATAGATGAAATGTATTGCAAACAGCGTTTTTTCCAAACAAAGAAGATAATATCAGGCAACTCTGAGGGCATCAGCAATAACATATACACACATGAAAACGATCACAGACTTAAAGAGTCATCCACCAAGTGTGTGAAATAAATGATCAACAGCAACTCCAAGTGCATCACAATGTCAAAGCATTGACCCAAGCCAAAAGGCAATTCTATAGAAGGGCATCGTGTAGCCATTTCCACAAGCTAAAACATGCAATTTAATTTTATTTCAAAGTTTGTGGAATGTTTGCAGATGTTCCTTTTAGGTTGTTGTTACTGAAAATTTCCAGTTGTGTAGGACGGTTAATATCATAAACAAATCTGAATTATCGTAATGATACCATAATCATATAATGAAATGATAAATAGTATCCCTATAAAATTGACCTAGTGATTTCGAAATTATGAGTCATTTTTTACCATTGAATTTTTATTTTTTTACAAATCTGGTTTATTGCAAAAATGGTTGAAAAACATGTGTTTTGCAACCAGTTTTGCAATACATGAGAATTGTAATAATTTTATTGCAATTCTGGTAGTTATTGCAAAGCTGGTTGTCACACAGCCCTTTAAGAGATTCATACAAACAATGTAAAGGGAGTGTATCTTACTGATTCTGGGAGATGATGAGAGTGACAAACAGGACCACGGCCAGGAAGGCAATGATCATTAACAGCATGTATGCCGCAGGGTCTTCTCTGGATGCTAAAATGGAAAAGCCGATTGTCAAAAATCTGTTTCCAATCCTTCAATCCTTAAATATTTATTGAATTGATCAGTATTTGCATTATGTAGGCAAAACTGCCTGGTCCTTGCTTGAAACATGGTGAAGGACTTACAAATGCACTGGACAGGTTTCCCCTCTCCATCCTTATAGAGTGTGTAGAGTGTGAACTTATGCTGCTCCGCACCATAGAAATGGCCTGTCAAAGGAAAGAAAGCTGCATGAGTGTTGGAGAAAGGCATATATGCTCTTTTTGAAAGCCACACATACAGTACACAAACACATGGACGTACCATGCACATATGCTGCTCGGTCACTAGGGGGCACTCTTATCCACTGCACATTCTCCGCTGCTTGTCCTCTCTGCTGCAGCTCGCCGTTGGGATGGGGCCACTCGATGACGAAGGCCAGTGGAGCGGGGCCACCAGGAAGCAGGGTCCAGCTCAGGTCCACGCACGTGCTGTTTATCACGCGGGCGGTGAACGACTGAACACTCTGTCCTGCACACAATCCCCACAGCAACAAGGCTTTAAAAACATCACGAGCAAAAACGCACAGCGTCTAGGGCTTCAATATATGAAATGTGTTTACTTCCACTTAATCATTTCTTTAAATGGGACTGTACTAGTGTGTGTGTGTGTGTGTGTGTGTGTGTGTGCAGGCTGTGTTTATGTGGTTATTATGAGTGTGTGTTTGTATGTGCTTGAAGCTAATGGGCCAGGCCTGGTATAGAGCAACAAATAGCTTTGGTGAAACTAATTAGCTGCTGACAAAAATATGGATATTAGGGGATTAAAAATAAAATGAAAAAACAACTTCAGCAATAAGCCTCGCACTCCTCATTTGTGCACTATGTTAAGTGACTCTGAACAGAATACAGCTTGGCCTTGTGTTCTCCTCACAGGCAATTATGCCGCCGAAAGGCCGTTATGAGGAGTGTTTACTCAGATGGGCCACCTCCTGACATCAGATCAATTTGATACCTCATCTCTGCACTCTATAGTTGATGGGACACATTGACATTTGAGTGCCACATAAAATAAAGAAAAATATCAAACTCTCAAACAAAATGAAAGGTTTATAAGATGTGTGTATTAACAACAGTTTAAATGTAAATATTTTATAGATTTAAATAGTACAAAAGAAATATCTACTGAGTAAAATGATCTAGTAAAAATGGAATGGGGAAGACTCTGGTGGTGCTAGTTTTTTTTCTTTCCAAATCCAGTCTATTTTCCAGTGTGGAATCCAGTCTATTTACTCCTACTCCTTTGGGAAAAGAAGAATCCCTTTCCCTTCGAACTATTGCAACAGATGTTTAAGACAGCTTTTCTTAGCAAAGGGTTACATCAAACTGTAATACTGACAGTTTGGCATGACAAAAGGTCTCAAATGAAAGCTACTCACGTTTAGGGCTCCTGGTTAGAGTCAGGATGTGGTTGTTGGACGAATCTCCGACAGAGTTGCGTGCCATTACAGTGACGGTGAGGGGCTCCTGCCCCAACAGGAATGCATGGGAGGCTCCTAAAGCAGTTTCACTCGACCACATAGCGCCCCCACTGCTCTGATGCTGAACTACAAGTCCTTCGACACAGCGTGGAGGATCCTCAATGGAAAGAGCCTGAAAGACAAGACTGCCAGCTGAATGTCTCTTTCTCAATTATATAGACATTATTCACCAAAAGAATTCGGATGAATGATTGTTCCCTTCTCTCTGTATCAATAGATCATAATAATTTTTGGCTCCACGATGGCAAAATGACATACTCAATTCAGTATGTTCAAGTGAAAGCCTTTGTGTTTCCTGGAACCAAACCTATCTCTCCAAACGCATCTTTCATGCTTATTACTCTGTATATACCCCTCTGAGATAACACTGGCACAACTGTAGCTAAGAGAAAAGAGGGTTAGTAAGAAAGTGTCTTGGGCACATTTCACAACTTTGCGGTGGGAGAGCTCATTATCCGTTAATATGTGTGTGTGTGGGTATCTGTGGGCGTTCTGCGGAAGATGTGGAAATGTACGCTGGAGAGAAGTGAAACGGCTGGTCTGATTGCGCAATATCCTGGTAATCCTATGCAATAATCCAGGTCTGGACAGGTGAACCACATTTCATTTCAACAGAAGCTACACATCGATGGAGCCTCTCCTTTACCTTGAATAGCAAGGTGACGTTGACCTGGTTCCTCATGGAGTCTTCCTTAAGCTGTCGCCAGAACTCAGGTCCTCTTTCAGGGGCTGAAAACAACACCACGGACTATTATCTTATCAGACATATTAACATCTAGAGAGATCTTCAGAGATCTCATCTCTGTTGTGACTCTTTAGTCAGGAATCATGCTGATGGGACTTTAGGGTGTTATGGGGACATAATGGCTTCTCATTTTGCACACAATTAGAGAGAAAGAAGTAAAACCAGGAGATGCCTGCTAACAAGGGAGGAAAAGTAGCAGTCAAGCTGGCCTTTTGTTGGCATGCATCATCAATAATAGTTCACCGAATCATCTCACTGTTCTCACTTAACAACTTTTATGTCCAGGGGGTCTGTTTAAATCAGCTACACTTGAGTAAGAGTGCTATGTAACAGTGACAGGGGTTAATGGGACATTTACCAAGGCTGTTTTTTATTGTGGACATGTGGGGTTCACTCCAATCGCTCCAGTAGCCTGATCCATTGTGTCTTTTGCATTGGACCTCCACCTTATAGACCACACAGGGCTCGGCCACCACAACCTCAGCCCAGGACTCCAGCTGCGGCCCAAGGTACTAAACCGACAAAAGAAATTGGATCCAAAATCAACACACAGGTCACTACTGTGCACAGACAGCAACATATTTTGGGCAGCAGTATTTTTCTTCATTTAATAATCTAACTTTAATGAGGTTGAGTATATCCATGAGCAGCAACGTTTTAAGGTATATCAAATTTCTCATTTAATTGTTAAGTAAAAGATGTGCAGTACCACTCCTGTTATTTATATGGGAGCCACACCGCCTGTCTGTGGAGAACTACCCGACTGCTTTGTTGAAAGCACAGAGCCTCCACAGGCCCATTTCTCTGTGGCCAGGCTATTACACTGCTGTTCCAGCTGTAGCCTGGAGTGCTGGCCGCTCCTTACCTGCAGGCTGGCCTTCTCTGTAATAGCTGTGTATCGGACCTTGTACTCCAACTCATACCCCGGGTCTGCCGGGGACCACGCCAGGCGCATGGTTCCGTTGGGCATGCTGACCGCTTGGATGTTGCTGGGTGGGGTGGGCTTCACTGCAACGGGAAGGGGCGACAACAACATGTTAGGCACAACGCATCCACTAAGAACAAGGCACAGAAAATATGTACTCATGTGTACATGTAACAAATGGAGTTGTAAATTATTGGGAGAGTCAACTGCAATTTGAATACACACAGATGTGTAATACTGTATATTACTGTAAAAATGATTAATCCAAACAATCTATGTCTGTAGCAGTGTGGCACCACATCATTGGAAAAGAGCACCAATGATATATACTCACTCAGATCAAAAGGTGTGACATAGACAGGATGGGACTTCACTTGTCCCTCTCCTCCAACCTCTTCAAGCCACAATTTATAGCAGGATATGAGGCGAACTGTCTCTAGAGTGCACTTCCTGTGCCCCACTCCACCACTTGGACACTTGGTCACCTGGGATACTGAGTTGGTCAGCTCCTCCTCCATCTGCATGTCTTCACAACGTCCATCATACCACCTAGTCATACACAGAAGGTATGAGGAGGACTGAACATTTGCAAGACCATTCATAGAGTTCAGATGTCTATAGCATCACTCCCATCACTACATAATAGTGCTTCCACAGTACCTAGGTACTTCAAGGTCAAAAGTTCAGGTCAACATAAGCATCTGTACTGCATGGATTTGGACTAGCACACCAACTGCATGCATAATGTTATTAGCACTGAGCTACAGCAGGACCTAATCCCAAATGATCCATGACATGCATATTGTTAGTTTGGGAGAAAGCTACGGTGTATTCAGATACCTCATCCAATGCATTTTTTATTCCAGCAGGCTAAAAGTACTATTTTGTCAAGGTCAACTTTGCCCCTTAAATTTAGTAAAGATGAATACATTTATAAATAAATGAGCAAAATCACGCCTACTTGTACATGAGCTGGTCCTCACTCAAGACTTCCTTATTCCACGTGCATGTCATCTTGTTTGTAGAGTCCACAGTGGTCTGGCAGTCAATCGTTGTGTTGTAGTTACCTGTCCATGATGAGAATAAAACATTTCAAACCCACAGAAGCAACACACTTCAGTAGAACATGGTGCACTCTACAAAGGCCTTGATACTTTAAGTCAAATAAGTTGCTTTAAATCTTGCCAATTGATTTTGCTTATCTGTTATATTACATACTTTGCATCTGTTCTCATCATTCTCTAATAATGCAACGATATATGTTACACATATGGATCATGTTAAAGGGACACCAGGCAAGCCTGATGCTTTTTCTCTACGAAACTCCACCTAGCGTCTGTACGTGTCGATACGTGTGCGAGCCCTCACTCTGTCTGAAGCTCTTTTCCTTTTCTTTGCGTCTTCCGTCAAGGGTTTTCGCTGCTTCTTCGCCGGCTCTGCCATTATACACACGTTTGCAACAATCGCTAGCGTTTTGTTATCCTGCCTCTGTGCTGTGGATGCAGGATGTAAACTTATCCTGCTTCTCGCGATGTCTGAGACTTTGTGAGACTGAAGGTCGGCGGGTATGATACACTGAACTTGCAAGCGGGATATTCTTCCTACAGGCAGTAGGGGCAGGCGAGAGAGTCTTCATTCGCCCTGTAATGAGTCATTTAACCATATACCGACTTACGAAGATGATTAATTAACACGAAAACGTTGCCTGGTGTCCCTTTAAAGTGCTCGAAGTCAGCATAGCTGTGTCTGATGCAGACTTACTAACCTTTGGTGAAGACTTTGGGATAGATGTGGCTGCAGAGGTCCTTCTCTCCCTTTGCACAGCAGAGCAGGAAATGCACACCTGCGGCCATAGTCCGCCAGGTGACCGCACTCACATGATCATTGATGGCCCGGTACTGGCTCTCTGGGATCGGGTCCTTGCCATTTAGCCACCAGCGGACGTTGGTGGCATTCCAGCGAGTGTCTTGGATGATGCAGTACACGGTCACCTCAGACCCAGGACTGGCAAACACCACCTCAGGCATGTAGCAGGTGTCTGAGACAAAACACACACAGAAGCAGGGGTTAGAAGCAGCTCTTGTGAGACTGAGAACAATGATAATCTCAACAATGATACATACCTAAAAGAAATAAGATGATATTTTATTTTCATGGTTCAGGCTTCTCTAGATCTAGTTTATAATACAATGCCAGAGGTAGAGGCATTCAGGCTTCAAACATTAACATACTACTAACTATGTTTGTCTCATGCATCAAAGGAACAATGTGACTTTATTGTCCAATCTTTCTGCCTTCTATACACAGAGCTTCTGTTTCAGTGTGGATTGGGCAGTGGCACTGGAGCAGAGCAATGTTTTGGCCTCGACTTTGTTTAATGTGGATGCCTGTTAAGGTAGAGGTTCGATGCTACATTTCGACTCTGTGTACTGCGCAGTGAATTTCAATTAGTTGCCATGGCAACCAGCCCTAAAGAGGGCTTCTTGACAAGCAACACACATCCTAAGAGCCCAACAGGTAAGAGCAAAAAATAGCCTGCCCTATCTGTCACCAATCGCTTGGCTTCTGAGACATTCTTCAGACACAGGGATATTTGTAATCACACTATGACACTACTGTGAATAAACAACATATAATGATATAGGCCTACATATACAGTATATAGGCACAGGATTGTGGTAAGAGCAGGGATTGACAAATGCATTACATGGATGAAACTTTGTGAGTTTGTGAGCTTGTGATTTTCTACCATCATCAAAAACTACAATGAAACGTTCCCTGAATGGTTGGATACATCTAAGAAGCTTCATGTGCTGAAGTTGATCATAAATTGCTAATACTTTCTATGATGTTTCTATGATGTGCACCAGTAGCAGTGTAGCCTGGTGACAGCCTTGATTATCTGTAGGAGAGAAGTGCAGTACAGCCAGTCCTCCTTAAAGATGTCCTACACACCAGAAACAGAACATCAGGCATTCTATACCTCCCTGGGTATCATATATAGAGGAAATGAGAGAGAGATGGGGAGAGCTAAAAAAGAAAAATAGAGAAGAGAGAAAGAACAAGAAGCTATTAACACGCACATCTACAGCCAACACACATCCCTGTGGGGTTCCTTCTGCTCCACTCCAACGTTCCTTTTATGAGGAAATTCCTCAATATCATCCGAGTGACTCAGTCTCCAGTCACTTCTTAATGTCTGTGCCTGCATCACTTGGGCTCACTTGGGGGATTGCTTGCTCTGCTATTATGAGCAGAGCAAGCAATCCCCAACAGCCACCCTGTTTGTGTGTGTGGGCACAGCGCTAGGCTATTCCAAAAGTGGTTGGGGTTTTGAGGACAGTTAATGGGCTGTGACGAAGAACTATGGGCCGCGAGGGGTTTAAAGTGCAGAGATGAACAGCACGGACTGCCCTCGAGTACACATGATGCTAATTGTCAACAATGTGTGCAATCGTCGGGCCATTAACATCTGCGAGAGATAACCCGAGTGACCGCATGTGGTGGACAGTGACAGATATATGGCCAAGCAAACAAAATCCCAAGGCCTGCGCTGCTTCGCAGAAATGAGAAGCTATTATCCAAACCACATCATCACACAAGTTCATGTGAAACAAGCTCATGTGTAATCTAAAGCCCAAGGTAATTCAGTTTGCACAATAACTGTGCAAGAATGTATTTGATTTAAAATAACTATTTAATATTTGTACAGGAGACCTGTTTGAACCTGCTGGGAAGGATGTACAGACTAACATTTCTCTACTTTGAAGTGCATCATTTGGGTTGGAGTTGGTACAATGGCACATAGTGGTGCCACCATTACCGACGACAAGATGAGACCTTTTCAAACCCATCCTCCAGAATACTAACCAAAAGGATGCTTTTAGGGATGCTTTTTACCGAGTTACAGAGAAGTTTATTATGATGGGCTGGGAGCAGCTACAATTAGAGAGGCCTTAAATGGCATCTCTGATGACAAGCCAGCAAAGACCATTAGGCCCATGTGAGAATCTCTCATAAATTTGGCACCTGCTAAACACAAACCCAACACCATCAGCACAGCCATAATTACTCTACAGAAACAACATGAAGCAGGCTATGCTTCCAATAAATGACTTGTTCCATGTGCTGCCTGTGTGTATAATGTGTTATAAAAAGCTGAAAGTTAAAATGCATAACCACGATATCTACAACCACAGCATTTAAGTGTGCTTTTACAAAAGTATTCCTGTTGTATAACTCTGTATGCGTAAATATCTTTGATTTAGTCCTTCCATTGAAACTCCCAAACACAGTGACAAGCACAGTGACAAGCATTAGCACCAGCAATCATCCTGATGTTACTCAGTGGAGAAAATATATCAGATGGAATGACTGGAGCAAGCTTGTCAGATCAGGAGTTGCTCCACAGTAAACAGAGCAAGTTTGCAACCTTGAAATATCAAGCCTTACTAGAGAGATGGTGACATATTTGTGCTTGAAATATCAAGCCTTACTAGAGAGATGGTGACATATTTGTGCTTGAAATATCAAGCCTTACTAGAGAAATGGTGACATATTTCTGCTTGTCATGGCAAAAATTCCAGACTGGTGTGAAGACCAATAAGAAAACATAATGGCATGAAAAAGCAAAAACCTACAATCACAAAACAAAAACATTTAAAGTGTTTGCGTCTGGCTGACATATCCAGTATGACAGACCTCCAGTTTGTAATTTTACATATGGTGCATTTCACAACATTAAGTCCAACTGTGGTTTAAAGTCCAAGGTAAGACTGGGAAGTTACTGTAACTCTAAGGGAAAGTTGTGTTGGTTGAGCCTTCTGAACTCACCACTCAGACAGAGGTAGAGAGGTTGGCTCCAGTTGCTCCAGTGTTCCTGGAACTGCAGGCTCTGGCTTCGCACCTGGACTGTGTAGAGAGTATGCTCAGAGAGGTCCCTGAGGGCCAGCCAACTGTCTTTTACTGCCGGCAAGAACTGGGAACGACAGGAAAATCATGCAAGCATTGTCAACAGACCGTAAGTGGAAGGAAGCAAATGTCATTACTGGATTCTAAGGAAAGTACTAACTCAGGAACTCCACTCTGTATGATAATATGTATCACAGCACAGGCAGTCAGTAACTACTGTAATTCAAAAACATTGGCAATTCACAGTAAGGGCTGTTCAGCAGTACCTGCCAGTCAGGCTGTTTGCTGGAGAAGAGGCGGACTTGATAACGCAGGGCCTCAGGCTGCGGGGGACTCCACCTCAGAACAACCTCCTTCTGCTGGTCTGTGGTGTAATGAAGGTTATCAGGAGGATCTGCCCAGGACAAGCCAAAAACCCAATGAACATTCACACACACAGTACATACATTACCTGTGTATCAGTCATCATGTAACAGTCACAACAGAAAAGTTGAGGTGGAGACAGACATTTAACTCCAACTGGGTCCTCTATGAGGATTTGACCACTGGAGTCAAGATGATAATGACATCAACTACAAACGAAAACTCCCTGTTTGAAAAAAATTACTCATCCCCAATGGGAATGAATGACACCGTGATTCTTTTAATACCAAGTACCTCATGATGTCTGGTTAAAAACAGAACATCAAGTTTACAAAACTTCTATGCCAGTAGGTGTTTGTCTTGATCTCTGTGGCTCCAGGATAAGCCTGTCTTGACACAGCCAACTTGACTACTCTGTTCCACTCTAGCATTCAGTCTAAGGATTGTGTTACTTCACTACTGATTGTGATACTTCACTACTGATTGTGTTACTTCACTACTGATTGTGATACTTCACTACTGTTAACGGGTGACACTCTTTACAACCTTCACTTCTGTTCAGATTTAGATTGCCAGAAATTGAGAATTCTACAGACTGGTCAGAGACCACAGTAGTGAAGTGACCACGATCTGATGCTCATCACTAGCGTCTGACCAGACTCTAAAATATCCTCAACCAAGTACAGTGTCATACTATCAGTGTCACAATACCGCACACCAAATTATTCCTTAATTCATGCCACAAAAAGCAATTAACTGCCCATGCCTAGCAGTGACAGTTGTATTAACCACCAATACTATACCGTTCTTTTGATAAGGGCCTTAGTAAAGAGGCTATTTCCAGAAATGCCATTCAGAAGCTACAAGGAAAGAGTTTATAAATAGCTTATCAGACAATGGCAGCCATTCATGTTCTGTACCACAACCGTGACCCAAGGCAATGGCAAAGGCAAAGGCGAAGGCAAAGGCAAAGGCAAAGGCAAAGGCAAAGGCAAAGGCAAAGGCAAAACTTGAATTCTCATCCATGGATCTCAAAATTGTAATATATTTCTTACTAATAGATCTTTCCAAGGAAACGGTAAACACTAAATAGAAATATTAATTAAAAACTTAAATTACCATATGCATTTATGTAAACACAGATTACAAAAGACATACACAAGTAATATGGAAAAAAATCCTAAGAAATTCCTTGTGATTTTCACAATGGAAACATATGGGTTGTCATGGGTCCCAAAATCTTAAACAAACAGCTCAGTAATGGGCTGATTGGCCTGGAGCTATCTGGAGGGATATGACTAGGCATGCACCTAACAAAATTAGTCACTTTATCTCAAGATCAGAGCCTGATCGTCATGGCACCCAGACAAAGTGGTAACACCTGCGCCACCCTGCCGTTCCCCCTGGCTTGGCGAGCACTGCTTCCCCACGGAACGAGTGTCTTCCCAGAGCAGCCTTCCTCTCACAAGCATCGCTCACACACCAGCAGCATTACACTGAGAACCGATCACAACCATGTCTGCAAACATGTGGCAAACAATGTAGCTACACCAATCTGGCAAAACCAGAAATTGAACAGGACCTTGAATTTCTGTGGAAAGGCAACGGACATGATGCCATGCCAATGGCAACATCTGTGTGAAGACACACCTGATGACACATCTCTCCACTACAGAGACTACAGAGTAGAAACAGCCTGTTATGTAGGAATGAGAGGGAAACTAGTTAGTATTCCTCCCCTTACCTATGAGAGACATTACACCTGACAACACCTCAGCAGCGACCACTCAGATCATTTATTGACAACTGCAAAGGGGCCCCGAGACTTCAAATATCAAATCACTCCACACTGAATTAAACTGGGGACTTTAAGAGTTGATCAGACTCTAAGAACATACTGCCAATGATAATGATCAGATACACATTTTCTAAGTACACTTGCCATGGGTGTTTATTATTTATGTTGGACTTGGATTCAATCCCAATCTAAAAGTAGAAAGTGAACAGGAACATTTTGTAGGATTTTTCAGTGTGTGCTCCAGAGCTTATATAAAAAGACTGCAGTGATGTCTGGTTTCCTATTGACATCAGCATTTCCACCTATTCATCATATCTGCTTTGTTCATACCATGGTGTTCCTTTTTCTTCATTCTTAAATTGTTAGAACAAACCAACCCCAAAAGATCAACAGAGGAGCTCAATATTTTACACTCTTAGAGAAAAGGGGGATCAATTCTGTTTCTGATCAATTGAATTATGCTTTGCTGAACACTTAATACAGAACTTTGTCTGGTTTGCAACAAAGTCAAAGACAAATCCAAATAAAAAGAAGGTACTTGTGTATAAGAATGCTTGAGAGCATTGAAAATCACAGTCTTAAAACTGCATTATTAATTAATAAAAAAACTGACTATCCTGTGATTCTAGAAGCAAAGTTATACTTTACAGTCTGCGTCTATCATGTGAAGTAGATACTGTTTTTTAGAAAGACAATGACACGAAGAACAACACATACTTAGCCATTGTGTGTTGATATGCGTGACAGATGAGAGAATTGAGCCTCGGGCATCGGTCACATTCACCATCACTGACACATTTGCATGGCCACCCTCCAGAGCCACAGAACAGGTGTGGTCATCCTCCGTGCACCGGCAGCCAGAGTTCTCCTCACACTGCTCCCTGTATGCTCCTGTGTCTGCCCCCGCACTGAAAAAAGACACACAAGTCATAAGACCTGGCATAACAGGGGGAATGACCATAGCCCTGCTGTCCCTTAGTATTGTCCTGTGATATGAGGTCAGCACACAGTAATATGCCACACTGGGGAAATAAGCACACCTGACCTCTGAGTGGACGGAGTTCCACGCAGACGCTTAATCTCATGCTGTGAAATGAAAAAAGTGGACACAAAAGGGTATTCTCTGTGCATGTGTGTGTGTATGTCCCCCCCCCCCCTCTCTCTCTCTCTCTCTCTCTCTCCCTCTCACTCTCACTCTCACTCTCACTCTCACTCTCACTCTCACTCTCACTCTCACTCTCTGTATGTTTGTGTGTGTGTGTGTGTGTGTGTCTGTGTGTTTTCCTATGTGTATCTGTGTGTCTGTTTGTGTGCCATCATCGGTCTCAGTGTCAGGATAACTGTTCTGTTTGTGGACATGCAGCAGTGTACTGTAGGTCTTTCTGCGTTTTATCCCATGTGTTATTCCTCATATTTTAATAACAACCACAAGCAAGTGACCATGCAAAACAAAACAACACAGTGTCAGACATCCACAAGCTGCTAATAGACAAGGACAGAGAGAGAGAGAGAGAGAGAGAGAGAGAGAGAGAGAGAGAGAGAGAGAGAGAGAGAGAGAGAGAGAGAGAGACGGGGGGTGGAAACTGGATACTCACGGCCAATGCCGCAGGCTAATGGTGACAAGCCTGTCTGCCGATGCGCTCTGTAGCTTACGGATACAAATTAGATTTTCTTTCTCCTCATCAAGCCAGCACATAATGTTCAAACACACCCCTGCAAAGAGATTTAATTAACATGTTAGATCCCTCACAGTTCACAGAAACTAATTGGAAGCCTTAAAACAACAAGCACTAACAGGCGCTGTCATCCTTAATGGCAGCTCACAAATATACCTATATCAGACGAGAGAAGTCTTACCAGAGAACTGCATAAAATGAATACTGTGAGTGAGTATGGGCTGCCCATTTATCGCCCAAGGCTGCCTTCATCTCCAGAGGTGCATACTCAAAAACAAACTGTAATGAAAGGTCTAGGTTGCCTGTTGCACAATCCCGGGAGCGGTTTCCTTTGAAGTGGGTTTATTCACTGCAGCCTACCCAAAGCTTGCAATCTCACCTTATATACCATTGTTCAGCACACAGAAAGAAATGAGCGCTGGACTGACTTAAGATCTCTGAGCTCACAACTAAATAAACAGAGGTCCAGTAATAACAATGTGTCACCAGCTCCCTTTTGTCTGGCTTTGTCCTTTTTATATCACTCTACTTTTTTATATCACTCTGAATCCATATCATCCATCTCTCTCTCTCTCTCTCTCTCTCACACACACACACACACACGCGCGCGCGCACACACCTTTCTCTGAATAGCGGTGACATTTTCATCAGTAATTGCATCGTTTAATTATCTTTCTGGGAGCCGTGTCAGGGAGAGAGGCAGGTAATGTGCATTGGCTAACAGATGTAATGACCCCTCTGTATTGATCAGAGGGAAATAAATCCTATCCTTATAGATCTACTGTACTGTTCACAAAGCTGCTCTATACCCACGGCGTTCTCTCAACCAGCTTAACCAGCCTAACACAATAGCTGTTTTCCAACAGCCACTTCACCCTCGATCACACCAATCAAGGACATTTCTTTTTCTTTTCTTTTCTTGAGCTCACGACAACAGCTACAACCTCATTCTGCACCTGCCTATGGATTTAACACAGGTAACTGTCAACTGGTTTACCTGTACTGCCGTGCGTTGTGTCAGTGGAGTTGTCTTGGTGGCACTTGAGTTGGTCGGTAGTCAGGGCACTGCTTGGTAAGTGGGACCTACTGCTGTCTGTGGCACCATCTCCCACCGAATGGGCTGCAGCTAGCAGCTCACAGCAGAGGTCCATCCTCCAGGGCACGTCCTCATACGGCTCAGCATGTACACCGAGCAGGTCCAGAGAGGCCACACCTGAAGAGAGAGAGGCAGGAAAAGATGGATGCTAAGTCTGAGAGCACAGACATATTCCTGAGGGAGCAGAGTGAGTTGAGTGTTTCTGACGTCTCGTTTTCTCTTTCCAAACGGTCTCTGCCACTTATATAGAACACTCTCGATTTAATTCCCGCAAAAGTATGTAGCAAGTTACAGTACGTAAATTCTGAATTTGGGAATACACAAACTGCAGTACAAACAACATAAATCATTCCATTTAGTACATCTAGCTAAATCCTCTGTAAGTCAGCAACAGTTTTCCATGCTGACATGAAACAAGAAACCTGACCCGAAATGAACACAGGGAGTTTGCTATGGTGATGTTTATCTCCAAAGCACTATGCTTTGAAAAATGCATAAAGCTAAAACACTTTGTGGTTCAATTAAATGAAGTCTTTAGAAAACAGTGAGGTTGTAAAACTCTCCATTAAAGAATAAAGTGTCATTAGAAGTGTCCACTTGCCGTGGAGGTAATTCAAGAACAAAATCAAGTGGTTATTGAATGTCCTGACCAGTAGGATAATGACAGTGCTTGTTAGCCATGTGAACTCTGGCAATCATTTACTGAGAGGCATCGGCCTTTGTTACACTGCACTGTTTTAAACTATTTGATGCCTAATGTGGACACTGTTATTAGCTAGTCTAATCAACTCTCTAATGTAACGTAAATTACGTTATATATCTCCCCTTCCTCCCACTTACCTTGTTGTTTACCTTCTCTCTCTCTCTCTCTCTCTCTCACCTATCAGCATATGCCTCTCCCTTGTTTGAGACACCCCTTCTTCATTGCTTCCTTCTCTCTTTCCTGCTGCCTATGCATCCTACATCTCTCTCTCTCTCTCTCTTTCTCTTTAATTCTCTCCTTTTTCTCTCATATCTATCCAAAAAGCCTCCTTCTCCTTCTCTCTCGTGCCCTCTCCCAGTGAGCATGCATCTCTTTATCTGCCCCCTCTCTGTGCTGACTGACTATCTGTTAATAATAATGAGTCTATCTGGAGGCCAGGGCGGAATAGTTGGCAGCTGGTGGGTTCACAGTGATGTTTATGTCTGCGGCACCACCCCACACACACACAGACCCACGCGCACACACACACACACACATACACACACACACACACACACATACACACACACACACTTCTAGCCTCCCAAAGAGCGTGAATCACCCAGGCCAGCTCCCCAGCATGAATGGCTCATGGAGGTATAACAGCACAGGCACCAGGGGAGACACTTCAAAATCTCACGCAAAATTGCACGTACACAGACGGGCACACACACAAAAGACACAAGACACACATTCACAAACACACACACACACACACACACACACACACACACATATTCTCTCTCGCTCTCTCTCACTCAATCACACACACACAAACAAAACACTAGGGATACTCGATGATATCAGTATTAGTGAAAATAATCTTCATTTACTAATTATCGGCATGGGCAGATATGTACAATGTATTTTACAAACCTATTAAAGTAGGGTGAGGGGTGAGATTTGCATTTTTATTTCAAAATGTTCACATGCTTTGTATAATTTTTATGTGTTCCCAGCTGAAATGGTTTGCTTATATTTCATGACTTTAAATTTGCATTTCAGGGTAAAATCAAAGGAAATGTCTTATGTGTGAACAACAGGTAGGCCATCACTAGTAGTAGATTAACTGTAGTGCCTGTGCCTGTAATAGAGACTTGGTGTTTTCGTCAATAATAAATGTTTATAGGTAAAGGCATCAGTCTATAATCAGCCAAATCTAATACTGTGTATCCCTAACACACACACACACACACACACACACACACACACACACACACACACACACACTCACAATAACAATCATGTACAGCAACAACAGTAATGCATTTATCTGTGTCACTTTAGACGACAGTGTTTGTCCCATTAGGGTCTGTATTTGTGAAACAGCCATAGGAAAGAGTGGACTGGGAATTGGGCAGTTATCTTACTGAAATGGCTCACCACACCACTGACTTGGTCTTGATGAATTGCCCTCAGTCACACAAAAGCACACTAATTAATAACCTTTTTTATCAAGGGAGTGCCATTTTAAATCAGAATGGACTAGCTGTGAGACAGAAGCCATTTGGGGCTCTTGTATTATGGATGTGTGTGTGGGTGTGTGCCATGAAAACCAAATGAGGTGTATGCATGTTTGTTTGTTTGTACTGTATATGAGTGTATCTATGTGTCTGTGTTTATGTAGGGACATGTCATTAGATAACATAATGCTTTCTAGTGGGAGAGAAAACAACTTACCATGGACAGTGAGCACCAAACTAATGAAGAGATTCAGCATAGTCAAAAGAGTCCTGTGGAGAGAGCAGGAGAGAGAGAGAGAGAGAGAGAGAGAGAGAGAGAGAGAGAGAGAGAGAGAGAGAGAGAGAGAGAGAGCTCTAGAGATGACTACAGGGCATGACAATATTCTCACCACACACACACTAAAGTCAGGGGGCATTTAACAGCAGAAAAAAAAACCCCATACTAATTGATACCATCCTTAGGAGCCACAGTATCTAGTACATTTCATCTTCAGCATTCAGAAACAGGCATATTTCTTAACATGTGAATAAGGCATTAATTGAGCTTTGATCTTTATTACGTCCAGGAAATATTTGCAAGTAGTATTCTGCATAACGGAAGTCTTGTCATTTGCATACCTATCATGCCAGTATGTGTACCAGTATAATAAATCAAAATTATAGGTATAATATAAATATAAATATAACATAATATAATATAAATATAAATGAACAGGTCCTGGCAATAGAGCACAAATAACTTTCATACTGAGCTATTATGACGTCTGCTCAAGAAACAGGTACCTTGTTTGAACATTTTTAAACAGCTCACATGCATCTGAAGATAAACTTGGCAAAAATGCTATTCTCTTAGGCTACAAAATTGCCGCAGAGTAATGGGCAAAGAGGCTGACCTTAAGCGGTGTGTGGGTACTACTCATGAGCTGCATTGCACCTTAGCCCTGCCTTATGAAATGGTCTATGAGGGACCAATTATTCACAATCCACACCCCCATCAATAAAACCGTAATTCAAATCCCCTTCTGCATTAATCCTTCAGCGTGTGTCCCAACTTTGTGACGGGAATGAATCTGACAGAGGGAAGCCACAAGGAGACAGTGCAAGCGGGAGATACAGCCTTTCCCTCAGCTATGACTAAACATAACATAGCTATGACTAAACATAGCATGTGTGAAAAAGTCAATTTCATTTACTCAGTGATAATAATGGCAGTCTGTATGGCTGTTCCTAGGTTTCATTGACAGCTTAAACCAAATCAACTTTCAAATTCCTCAAATGATCAGAGAGAGTCTTGATGGGCAATGTCCTGGACTTCAATTTGACACTTAACTGGGTAATAGAACGAAATGTTTCTTAGCCTTGCAGTTGCCAAGTGTTTACGCTATTCACAAAAGCAATCAACTATGTCTCGGGCTGTTGCGCTAGCCAATCACAGGAGACTACATTCAACAGAAAAGCAAGCATATTTTACTAAAAAATCAATCATTGACTTCCATATTGAGGCAGCCTGTTAAAAGCACATCCTCAACACACCTGGCATAAAAAATGGAATTTAAGTTGTTTACTCAGAAATAGCAACAAAATACAAAAGTAATGGTTGCACCAAACACGTTTTCTGAGAGCCTGCAGTGCCTACCACCATCATATAATACACAAAGCACCTTAGGTGTAAAGATTGACACTGAAGACTCCAAATACAAGTATACAGCAGGGTTGAAATATAGCATCTCAGTGCAAACAAAGGTGCAGACAAGCAAACATAGACATACACACACATATAGAGGCACATGCTGTACAGTAGAGAATAAACATAAAGTGCAATGTAGACATCCCAGTGCTTTAGAAGACAACATAATACATGCCATTATATGAAGATTGAGGGTAAATTAAAGGATAATGGGCAACATGGCAGTAGAAGGTCAAGAAGTGTCGTTAGATTTTGTTGCTGTGCTCCAACGTGGTTCTCAAGTAGCCAAGACTTTATGCTATTGTTGTAGTCGGGTCAAGAAGTGTCTGCTAAATGTAATGTAATGTAGAAGAAGTAATGGGAGTGGGTGCAAATGTAAATGTCAACATAACGCAGGTTACACAAGGTGACTAGGTGCCCATTTAAAGTGCCAGTGCACAGTATCTGAGGGTGGCACGTGTAGGCCTACACTTGATTCCCTAAATTAAGCTAAAATCCTAGCTAGCTAGCATCACAACACACCCGTGAATGCACAGGTGTCAGGGTGTCAGGAGTCCTGGAGCTGGCTGCCCTGTGGCACTGATTGTGTTTTTCACTGCAGTATTAAAGCAGTGGTCAGAATAATTATGAGACCAGCAGACCAGGACTTTGGCCATTCATATGTGTCAGGCTTCTGCTTCTATTTCATAGTTACAGACCGCCAGAGGCGATGAAAACATAGTGGAAGAGATCATGCGCTCGCGCATTGGCTACGAGAACTTATTGATTGGTTGTCATCTGGTGACATCATGACGCTACAATATATAAGCCTACAGATTCGTCATGATCGATCTTTCTCTTTTTCATTCTCGCCTGGCTGAGAACTGTTTTTGACTTGAACTTGGGTTGAGTAGTACATGCTCCCCCATTAGCTGTTGTTTATCAACACAATCAGATTCGGAATCTTCGCGTCTCCCGACGGATAGCCTACCCTCAGCTTCCAGGATCTGGTTGGAGACGTTAACGTTACCGGCTTGTGGATATACAGTAGCAGTGACTGAACTTTTCTCTGGTAAGTACACTATTTCGGCCAGCGAGTACCTATTGGTATCCAGGGTTCCCTCGCTTGGTTTTTCACTGCTATTCCCAACGAATACCCTTGGTGTCCAGGGTCACTTCGTTTGTTGACAGTAGTAGCTAACTTATGACCAGTGCTAGCTGCAACGAAGGTGAGTAAGCTAGCTACATTATCGGGCAAGCCAACAATTACTTCTATTCCAACGAACACCCTTGGTTTCCAGGGTTCCTTTGTTGGTGTAGATAATAGCTCACAGCTATTACATCTGCTATTAGTTGCTAGCCCCGCCTAGCTTCAGTGGATATTGTGAATTAAGTTAGCTCGACTCTTGATTACCCGCCGTGTCAGCGCTGAACCTCCGTGACATGGAGCACTCTGCCTTTTGCACACAATGCTTTGCTGGAATGGACATGTTGGATGGCCATGACCGCTGTCCATCCTGTTTGGGCATGGAGCATCTTATGGAGGCGCTATCTAACCCCTGCCCTGAGTGTAGCATGATGCCCCTTGAACAACGGCAAATCCGGTTGTCAGTTGCCTATCCAAAGGCATCGGAGATTTCGCTTAAAGCTGCAGGCAATATGCGTGGTGTCAAACGTAAACATTCTGAAGACCTGGAGCAAACGACATCCAAGCGCAGATCTTCTTCTGCTAAGTTAGAAAAGCGAATGGATGAGCTTGCTACTACTGTTCTGAAATTGCAGGCACTCCTATCGGATCCTGTCATCAAAGCCGCTGAAGACCACACCGATCAGACTGGCGGTGTAGCACAGCATAGTGCCCACACTCTCCCATTGCTTAATGATTCCTTTCACCGGCAGCCACAAGAAGTGGATGTTATGTCGGTGGCAGCCTCAGAATCTCTCTTTATTGATCCCAATGGTCAGCCACCCACTGACACACCGCTAACGCCATCACAGCGGTCCTCATTGCACTCAGCGAGTGGCAGTGAGTATGAAAGTGACACATCTTCCGTACACTTATCAATCCGTGACAACATCAAAATGGCGCTTGCCAGGTTGAAACTGGACTTGCCCCAGGCCCCAGTGGGCCCTACCAACCTCCTGTGCCGCTCAGTGCCAGGGCCAAAGGACGTGCAAGTGCCTCACTGCAAAGACTTCACTGAAGTTGTGTCTTCAGCATTTCAGTCAGCTTTGAATTTTCGGCCTGATCGTGCTGCTCGCACGTTGGCGGCCATGAGCGCGCCAGATACCATCGGTCTTGGATCAATGCCGGCATTGGAGCCCTGTGTAGCCTCTCTCATCGTGTCGCCCGATGAAGCCCTACGCCAGGATGTGCGATGCTCCAACAAGGAATGCAGGCGCACTGATGGCATGCTGGTTAAAACCTACAACACGGTTGCAAGACTTGGACGTGTGGGCAACTCAATGGGGCATTTGCTCCTGGCCTTACATTCTACTTTGGACACAGCCACTCCAGACGTTGCTACGTCTGGTCTGCTTGATGTCTCTCTACAGGCACTTGGTGCAATGGCCAGCGAATGCGGGCGAGCTCTGGGTCTCCTTGTCCATGCGAGACGACAGGTCTGGCTAGCACAGTCACCCCTGCCAGAAGTGTGTCGGAACAACTTGCGCCAGTTACCGCTGTTGCCTGGCCACCTGTTTGGGCCAGCTGCGCAGGAGGCATTGGAAAGGAGGACGTGGGTGACCGAGTCGCGTTCGCAACATGTTCAGCGCCGGCCGCCCTTCAAGGAGCCACAGGTAGGCATATCAGCACCCCACCAGATGCCTACTAAGCGGCGTGCACCAATGCACAATCTTGGCCGGCACCCCTATGGCCAACACCGCAGGTCCGCCCCGCCGCCACCCCGTGCAGCTATGGGCGCACGACCACAACCACCGCCTGCAAGGCAGCCGCCCTTTCGGCGCCCCCCCAAGGCCAATGAATCCACAGGTAGATGCTACTGACTGCTCAAGGTCGGCGGTGGCTTGTTTTTCAACACTTCAGCTGCAATGCTGGAGGGCAATAACAACAAACAGTTGGCTGCTCGAGACTCTCGAGAAGGGCTACCGCCTGCAGTTTCGCCGCCGACCTACACCGTGTGTTCATGTTCGTCCCACCATAGTGAAGGACCCTCTTCAAGTTCTTGCCCTTACTGCGGAAGTTCAGCAGCTGTTACAGAAGGGTGCGATAGAGGAAGTAGACCCTCAGGTTCATATGGAGGGATTCTACTCCCATTATTTTCTGGTTCCAAAAAAGGATGGGGGGTTCAGACCCATCCTGGATTTGAGACGCTTGAACATGTTCCTCAAGCGCTTGCCGTTCCGCATGTTGCGAACAGCAGATGTGATTCGAGCCATAGAACCAGGTGCATGGTTCATCACAATAGATTTAGAGGAGGCCTATTTTCATGTGCCCATTGCGGGGGAGCACCGGCAGTTTCTTCGGTTCAGTTTTCTGCAAAAAACGTATCAGTTCAAAGTACTCCCCTTCGGGCTTTCCCTTGCGCCCCGTGTCTTTACAAAGTTCATCCAGGTGGCTCTAGAACCCTTACAACAGGAAGGCATCTTAGTGCTACCGTACCTGGACGACTGGCTACTGTGTGCAGCAACCCCAGAGCAGGCGACAGCCAATGCCAATCGCCTTTTACGCCATGTCACAGCCCTAGGCCTCAGGGTCAATTGGGAGAAAAGTTGCCTTGTTCCTTCCCAATCGGTGAATTTTGTGGGCATGCACCTGGATTCCAGGACAATGCGGGCCACTCTCACCAGAACCAGACTGGATTCAATTCAACATGCCCTTACAAGAATCCGCACAGGATGCAGGATACCTTACCTTCAACTACTGAGACTGGCAGGACTGCTCACAGCAGCAACCGCAGTCATTCAGCTGGGACTACTGCACTTACGACCTTTTCAACGGTGGCTGATTGCGCTACGCCTGTCTGCAGTGCACAACAAGCAGACCTTGGTACGAGTGACAGAAAGTTGCAGCTCATGTCTACTTCGCTGGCGTCGGGAGGACTTCCTGCTGTCTGGAGTGACTATGGGCCCACCTCCTGCACGCAGGGAGGTAATCACGACGGACGCCTCCCTCATGGGCTGGGGCGGCGTGTGGCAGCATCGAGGAGTGAGCGGTCAGTGGGGTCCTCACATGAAACGATGCCATATCAACTTTCTGGAATTACAGGCAGTCTTCCTGACTCTGAAACATTTCGAGCATGTTCTGGTGGGAAAGCATGTGTTGGTCAGGACAGACAACACTTCAGTAGTGTTTCATATAAATCATCAGGGCGGCACGAGGTCCCTCCCCTCCCTTCAGCTGACACTGGCACTTCTGACTTGGGCGGAGACACGATTTCTCTCTCTGCGTGCGAGACACCTTCCCGGCCGCCTCAACACCGTGGCAGACACTCTGTCCCGGGGGGGCCCGAGGCCAGCGGATTGGTGTTTACACAAAGGGGTGGTGAAAATGATCTGGAACACTTACGGTGCAGCAGCAGTGGACCTGTTCGCCTCGAAACAGACCACACACTGTCCCCTGTGGTATGGGGAACAATTAGAGTCTCTGGGCAGGGATGCTCTGGCCCACGAGTGGCCGAACCTCCTGCTTTATGCCTTCCCTCCGATACCACTGATCTGGGCAGTGTTGAGTCGTGTCCAGGAAACAGGCCACAGGGTGCTTTTGATAGCTCCCAGGTGGCCGAGCATGCCATGGTTTCACTTGTTGCAAAAGTTAACAATGGGACCACCGAGTCCTCTGCCCTTGAGGAAGGACTTATTGTCTCAGATGGAGGGCTCTCTGTGGCACCCCTGCCCGGACAGGCTAAAACTTTGGGTCTGGCCGCTAGGGGGAACCAGAGCATCATGGATTGTTCAGAAGGGGTTCAACACACTGTTCTAAATGCTCGTGCTCAGTCCACGAGGGTAATGTATGCTAGCAGGTGGAAGCTTTTCAGTGCTTGGTGCGCGGCTCACAATCTAAGCCCTGCTGAGTGTTCTGTGGCAGCAGTGCTTGAGTTCTTACAACACCTCCTGGATGAAGGACGGACTCCAGCCACGTTGAAGGTGTATGTCGCTGCATTGTCAGCCCATAGGGCTCCTATAGACGGGGCTTCCTTAGGCGCTCACAAATTAGTGGTGGCCTTCTTGAAAGGCGCACAAAGATTGCACCCACGGCCGAGAGTTGCCATTGCCTCCTGGGACTTGCACACTGTTCTCAACGGTCTATGTTTGCCTCCATTTGAGCCGCTGGAACATGCTGACATTAAATGGATCTCATTGAAAACAGCCTTTTTATTGGCAATCACATCTGCCAAAAGAGTTGGGGAACTTCACGCCCTCTCAGTAAGTGCTCTGTGCATGCGATGGGGACCAGATGACAACCAGGTTACTCTGTGGCCTAACCCTGCTTTTTTGCCTAAGGTGCTGTCCCCGCAGTTTGCCAATCAGCCTATTACTTTGGCTGCATTTCAGCCTGATGAAGGATCACGCTTACCATTGTGTCCAGTGCGAGCCTTACGGCTGTATCTTTCAGTGACTGCGCAGTGGCGCACGACAGACCAACTGTTTGTGCGCTTCGGGGCCTGTCAGAAAGGGGCGGCCATTTCGAGACAGAGGCTGGCGCACTGGGTGTCGGACGCTATCGTTTCTGCGCATCATTCTGCTGGCAAAACGGCTCCCACATCTGTGAGGTGCCACTCGACGCGTGCTATCGCGACCTCTTGGGCAGCTCTGAAGGGCATAACTCTTGCCGACATCTGTTCTGCGGCTGCTTGGTCTACACCCTGCACTTTTTCAAGGTTTTACCGGTTGAACGTGGTTCCGCTTCCTCCGGTCTCTGCAGCAGTACTCCCTAGTGAGGACTAGGATTGTTGCGTTAACCTGTGTGCTTTAAATAAAGTTGTTGAACTGAACTGTGATGCTTGTGGGTCTTTATTCCTCGTGACTTGGTGGTATAAGTCTTCCACTATGTTTTCATCGCCTCTGGCGGTCTGTAACTATGAAATAGAACGCTGGTTACAACTGTAACCGTGGTTCTATGAATAGTGGAAGACCGCCAGAGTCCTTGGTCACTCGGATGGCGAGAATGACCTTGGAGAAAGATCATGACGAATCTGTAGGCTTATATATTGTAGCGTCATGATGTCACCAGATGACAACCAATCAATAAGTTCTCGTAGCCAATGCGCGAGCGCATGATCTCTTCCACTATGTTTTCATCGCCTCTGGCGGTCTTCCACTATTCATAGAACCACGGTTACAGTTGTAACCAGCGTTTCCATGGAAGGTCCACCCCTAGTAAATTAAATAAATAAAACACGCACGCACAGATCTTCTGATCACACACACAAACAGATGGCCCGTAGGCTAAACAGCAGCCTAGTAGGCTAAGCTATAGGGATCTAAAAAACAGGTCAACTAATATAAATAATAATAATAATTCTGAAATGAGCACAACATTAGGTTTGGAGTTATAGGCTACTACATTTGACAACGATAAAGCCTCTCATCTTTTTTCATCATTTAAATATTAGGGGAATAAACCCGGAGACCAATATAGTCTACGCTATTGGGCTATCTTGCTGAACTGGGACGTCACCTCAATTGGAAAACGGCCATAGGCTATCTTTTATTGTTTAAAAGCACAATGGTTTCTTTGCTGGATTACTAAACCAGCTCCAATGACAGAGAAGCTTGCATCCACTGGGAGGTTTTCCACCAAGTTAGTGATGCTGATGGCGTGAGTCACATGGAGAAACGGTCAAAAACCATGCGAGCGTTCTTTGCGCGTTCACTGGAACAGGAAATCCTGACTTTTCCCGATATGCAGAGGTTCCATTAGTGTTACGGCAAAATAACTATCTCGAAGCACATAACGGAAATACATTTCATATGCCAGCCAAACACGACTAAATTGCGGTCCCGACTACAACAATAGCATAAAGTCTTGGCTACTTGAGAACCACGTTGGAGCACAGCAACAAAATCTAACGAGGTCTTTAAAAAAATGTACATTTTAAATATGAGTTGTGCATGTATTGCAAGCGACTTCATAAACTGTGAAAAGTGAATAGACGAAGCAAGGTGTGCAATCATTGAATAAGAGTGAAATTGCTACCAGACACTGCGCGAGTTCAGACTGCTATCGCACTAGGACGGGAAATGTTAGAAGAATTTCACACGAAAGTCAAGGTCAAGAGACGTAGCCAGAGAAAATAAAGAATCACAAACTAAATATAGCCTACTAAAATAATGGTAATAGAGGTTACAACTTCTACAATAGGCTACAACGTTTAAAGAGAAGGTCCTTACTTAATATAATTCCGTCCCAAAGTTCCTTGTCCGCTGGGAGAGTGCGTTGCTTGGTTTTATTTCATTCGTTGTAAATTTGTCTTTGCCATTGTTTACTCACAATAAGTTCATCACAGACCGCTGACTCTACATAACATTAACATATATGTCCATTTAGTGCACCGGCGCGGTAGTCTACTCAAACAGACAAGCAGTCTAGGCTACAGCTCACCATCGGCTGAACAGAATACGCCGCTCCTCTAGGCTACTTCACTTCACTGAAGGCGGAGGCACTTCTGAGGCAGTGACATCACGCATAGAAGAAGTTCGTCATGGCAGCCCATAATGGTGTATTGTGCATTGCCCTACCTTCACTGGAGGATTTCCATTTTTTTTCACCAACTGTTTTGTGTATACCCTTATTCTACATTTTACATCAATGATAAATCCTAGAGAATTATTTAACTGCATAATTAGTGAAAGAAAAAGGCCTAATAGCATTTCAAATAGGCTATTGTTCTGTTCTGATTCTATTTCCAGTATTTCTATTAGGCCTACCATGATCTCTTGCTGAAATCAAAAAGGGTTTGATAAAAAAGTAAGAACAAAAATACCCCCCCCACACACACACACAAATTGCCACTGTGTTTATTATTATATGGGTTATAAAATCTGTTCAAAAAGCAAGTGTCAAATGACCCACAAAGTTGGTAAGGGTCCACTGAGTTAAACCAAGCCTCTCTCTCTCTCTCTCTCTCTCTCTCTCTCTCTCTCTCTCTCTCTCTCTCTCTCTCTCTCACACACACACACACACACACACACACACACACAAACACACAGACACACACAAGGTATTTGGCAGAAATATCACTTCTATAAGGGCCAATAAAAGCTAATCTGCTTGCCCAGTTGCCAGAATAATGCATTGTCCTTCTGAGTAAACAGTAGGCTACATCAGGCTCTGAAAGCATGCCATGCCCTATACAGGACAGGCAACCAATGCAGTGATTTAAGATTGTGTCAGTGCACCGTGCCGATATCACCATCCCTGTCTTAGCGGAACAGTCGGAATTCAAACCAAAGCCAAAGCCACTGTTTCATCCCCAAGAGAACACACGAGAAGCGCATCATCAGACAGATCAAAGCGCATCCCAACTGTGTTGGTAGGCTACTCACTCCATCTGATTTTCTTTGTAACTACAGCACAGGTTCTATTATGCTTGATTTAGTTCCTTAATATGATAGCCTACAATATGATTTGGTTGTGGAATCATCAAGAGCGTAGGCTATATCATTAAGCTATGGTAAATGTGTGTGTATGTGTAGTCTAGTGTATGGTAGCCTATGTGTGAATCAGAGAATTCTTCTTACTGCTTCCTAAAATATGATGCATGTGTGATAGAGAAAATATGCTACCAAAAATGTATCTTGAATATACAAAATCTCTCTTTCTCTCTCTCTCTCTCTCACTCACTCACTCACTCTCTCTCTCACACACACACACTAATTAAGTATTTATGTAGGAATGCCTTCTGTAGTGTGTAGCATCACTCAAAGCAAAATGATGACCTCACCCTTGCCTCGTTAAATATACACAGTGTTACTGCATTGAGGAGAGAGAAAGGATAGACAGCAAGCACAAAACTACAACCTGTCGCATGTGATGAGATGACATCACCCCTCAGCATCACCTTCTCTGTTAAGGCAATGACATCATCCACAAACTATCTTTCTCCCGGGGGGTAAGCTACTGGAAAAAGCAGGCTACGCTGCCGACCAATATTCATCTTTGTATAGCGTAGCCTATTCCACCTCTCGCTACATCACTTCATTAGGCTACGTTATAAGCTAATTAAGTCGACCAGACGATTTATCAAATGCTGTGTTTACAATGGTAGCATGTACAACGTGCTAACCTACAGCTTTAATAGTCTGCACAGTGCACACATCTCTTTAGCCTATTCAGCTCGACATCTTGCGGTTCACAGCCTCAATAACAACAAAGATGTGGACCGAGTCGAGGCTGAGAATAGAGGATTTCTTCTCTAACCAAACAACCAAATTCCATTAGTGTTCCTCAAAGGTCCGTGCTGGTTGCCCTTTCACACGTTCTAATCTAAAAAAGACTCATCTTGACGACGCCAAGTCTCCTAAAGTTTAAAGGTTAGAATAGTTTGACCCTTATTCTGGAGAAGAGCCGTTGAGATATACCACCCTCAACAGCTATTTGAGGGTCTGGTATAGACAGATAACCAATTAACCCTCCAGGGCATGTGTGAATATTTGTGCCTGCATGTCTCTGCATGAGACTGAGCACTGCAGTAGTTTTAGACATTTACCAGATCCATCCAGTGTCTACTGACTACTGCCTTCTGTACTATATACATTAGCCTACTTTTATGGAAAAAGCAGGGGGGGGGGGGGATTAATTTCCCAAACTTACTGTTTCCTTATAAATTGTAGAAATTAGGGAATATTTCCAGTGAATTATCGAGTCACTGTTGACATGGTGTAGATGTTTATGGAAGGTCTGTGAGTCATTTGGTGATGTTGTGCTGCTTTTATTGGCTCAAAGCCACCCCATACCAACCAACCATACTCTCTCTTTCACTCTCTCTCTCTCTCTCTGTAGTTGCTTTCAGACATACGTGTAAGTCTGCATGTTCTGCGGATATCAATCTGTTGAGCGTTGTTATCTGTTGTCTGTTGTTATCTGAACAACATATGTCAACATTTGGAACTCCGAACTTAGTCGTCTCTGGGTTTGTGTTTTTATTTTTTATATTCTGTTTATTACACATTGCGCAAATACTCAGAGGGAAAAGAAATCTCTAGTGAGCTTACGTCTAAAGACTGTTTAAGCAGTTCCATACGAAATGTCATGTGCGTTTGTAGGGACAGCCGTTTCTAATTCTTTTAATGGGTGCTTAATTAGTAAAAGATCCTAGTCGTCTGACTCAGGAAGGGAAAAATAGGAGCACAAGGCTGTCAGTTGTTTGCTCCATCAGGGGCTGTGTGCATCTGGCCACAGTCTTGGATCTCTACCCAGTGTGGCAGTGGCCCCTCAACTCTACGCCAAGGCCACGGTGCTCTTACGTGAAGAGATCTCCAACTGCCAGAGCTCTTCCCAGAGAGGGTGGGTCTCAGTCTTGAAACGCTGGACACAGTTTTTTCTTTTTCTTTTTGGATTGTGTCAACTTTCACAGTGTGTTGCATCATTTCAGTAGCCGCCTTCAACCGTCTGCTCTCCACCCGTTTCCTGGTTTAGATTAATGAGAATGTCATATATCCTTAACAGTAATTCAACATATTTATGCCTCTAATAACCTGACTGGATTGTGCCATAACAGATACAACCCCAACAAAGATCCATCCTACCCCAGGTTTTATAGGGCAGGCTGTAGTCTTATTGTTCCATTACTTTACTGTTTCTAAAGATTTTGATCAAAATGTTGCCTCAAATGGAAAAAAATAGGGTGTAGAGTAAAATACTTTGGCAATGTATCTTAAAGTGTAATTTCATTTAGAAGAGATGGTTGCCGTTCTGATTTTTGTGATTTTGTTGTTGTTCAGGCACCAGAGGTCATGTCAGAGCAGTAAGGCTCAAGCAGTCTGGATACAAGACCAGTGCACAGGTGTTGGCAGGGCCATGTGTAGCAGGATTAGCATAGTGCCCGGGGGGAAAGAACCAGAGCCGCAGTGCGTGTTGATGAGCCATGATCTGTTGTGGCCAGTGACGCTTTACTCATACCCCCAGGCTTCAAAGTCACCCAGAGACAACCTCAGTGAACCAAGATATACTGCACTGACACACACACACACACACACACACACACACGTGCAGAGAAGCATCCACCCACCCAGTCACATATACGCACACAATACGCACTCTTTCACATATACACATTGAGACAACACAGCAGTTACATGGTTCCCCCATTTATAAGTGAGTGAGTAATCCCCCTACCACATTACAATGACGACTGTGAACGGTGCATCTGGCAAGGACATAAGATAATAATCTTTGATCCGTGCAATGCTCCCCTCACCATCAGATGTTCTGATACAACCAATAGCGTAAGCGCTCAGGGCTCCCCATTTGGGTGTGTTATTTTATAATAGACAGATGTGAGACTATGAATTACACAAAGGAATGGAAATAAACTATATAGTTAGTGGATCATGGTTTATGAGGAATCTGATAAAAAAGACTCTAGACGTTTAGTCACCTCCTCTCTCATCTAGGGGAATGAAGAGAGTCTCTTGAAGCTTACGGTACATGCATATCATAACATAGATTGTCTGAGATTGAAAACAAACAAATTTAACCCCATAGCCTGGGTAATTAAGTAAGTAAGTCTTTATTTACATAGCACATTTGTATGGGTGCAACCCAAATTGCTCCGCACACAGACATCAGACAAAACAAGATGCCAGACGGAGCGGTGTGACTCGCCAGCGTAACCGTAATCTAGCACAGACAAATTAACAAATATGGGTGAACCTAGATAAATCTGTGAGCACATTTGAATTTGCTCTGCAGATCCGTCTGGCTACCTTCCTATTCAAGCCCATTTCCAAATCAGCAAAAACCCAGGAACTGACCACTACTACTCCAGGGTTTTATATGATGACCGGCAGTGGAGTGCGGTTAGTGGTGTACTGTGGAACACTACCAATGGCTGAGCTGATGGCGTCAGTGTCAAACGACACAGACCAGTATGTTCTTTGGAATTAATTAAACAACTGTATTTAAAACCTTCCTTTACGAGATCTTGTCCTTGTACTCGTAAAGATTTAGAAATGTATATTGTTAACAAAAACGCATGTGCAAAATTATTGCCACTCCTAGAAAATCTTAAACGAAATGTAACTGAAACATTTTCATTCAGACCCTCTCCAAGGTAACCAGAGTGCTTCCAAGCAGTAATCCATGATGTCTTGTTTCTTTAAGGTGTAAAAGTCACACAGGGGTCAAATGCCCTGGTCTTTCCTCAACATGGGGAAGACAAGAAAATACACAATTCAAATAAGTTGAAAGTGTATTGACCTCAGTATGTGAGGAAATGGGTATAATAAACAGGTATTGGCCTGAAAATGGCCATAGTCACAGTTAAACAATAATAAAGAAGTTTCTAATCAAACTATTAACAGCCTTGTCTGGAAAATGATCCACATTTATTTTGCCCCTATGCACATGGTAAGAGTAAGAGGATGGTAAAAGTTCCATAAGGATAATTATTGGAGAGATATGCATAAGGGTGGGGTCACCATTTGAAAAACAAACACACAACAACACAAAACCATCAGAAGTAAACTCCATGCTAACAGATTATTCCATTGGCATGCCAGTGAAAGGTCTCTCTTGTCATTCACCTACAAATGTAAATGTCTGTAGTTGCAAAAAGATGGTGGAATCCTTTTGATGAAAAGAAAATGGACCATTTAACCATTCAAAGAGTGTTTAGTGTACATAAAACTAGGTGTACTGCCACTCAGTCCCGCAAAAATAAATCACGCCGTCTCCTACTCCATCCCCTACTCTTGCAACTTGTGTATGTAAATGAGTGTGTGCATTTGCTTTTGTGTAGTGTGCTTCTCTGTGCGTGTGTTTTTGCTTGTGAGTGTGTGTGTGTCTGCATGTCTGCTTGCCTGTTTGCCTGCATGTGTGTGTGTGTGTGTGTTCGCTTGTGAGTGGGTGTATGGGGGTAATGGGGTGTGTGTGTGTGTGTGTTTTTTATGTGTGTGTGTGCGTGTGCCTGCTTGCCTGCATGTGTGTGTTTTTATGTGTGTGTGCGTGTTAGTGTGTGTGTTTATGTGTGTGTGTGTGTGTGCGTGCATGTGTGTGGGTGTGTTTGTGCATGCGTGTGTGTACGTGTTTGTGTTTATGTGTGTGTGTGCATGCGTGTGCTTGTGTGCGTGCCTGTGACGGATCAAAACGAAAAACAATGGTTCCGTGTCATCCTTGTAGGGCTACATACCCCAAGTTCCGTGCACCCCGGCGGTCTTTCAGTGTCCCAGGAATCGTTTTACTGAAGAAAAAAAAGACAAAAAAATCCGGAAGATTTAGAGAAATGATTTAGTGGAAACAAAATCATTGGAAACAAAAAGTGTGTCTACCGTGATTATTTCAGTGTCCTGATCTGAACTCATTCTGCTCATTCAATAAAGCAGTGGAGAGAGGTGTTTGTGAATGAGCCTCTCAGAGTTAATGGAGATTGATCGTTCATATCATGCCTCTTGAATCACAGCAGCTGAACACAACAGTCTGTGACAGGCATTCATTCCACAGTGGAATAAGAGCACTTGAATCACTTGAATACTTCAATATTCTAAGGTAGCATGTTTGCAGAGATGCAGTGCACAGTACTGTGCATCAGGGCACATCCCTCTGGTGTGCCATAGAAAAGTTTATGTTTGCTTTACTTGTTTTTTGCTTTATTTTGGAAACAAAGTCAAAGTTATGACTTATTCATGAGTGAATGTATCTTGTGTAAATGTGAATGTACCGCCGCCTATAAAATTACTAGGTAATATATATATAGTAATATTGAAGAGGTGGTTCCAAACGCTATATCCTCCATTTTAATGAATTTTCATTAATCTTTTTTTTTATTTCATTGTTATTCAATTTATCTTTACTCAATCAGAACAACACAGCTGCAATTTTATTAATATTACCTGAAATTCACAATTAAATAACATGGTGTATTAATGTTTTTAAAAATGGAGATATAGCGTTTACCAAACTCTTCTATTATAATATTACTAGATATATTACTGTTGTATTCAATTCAATTCAAAAAACTTTATTTATCCCCGAGGGGCAATTTTCTCTATGCAGGCATAGTGACATATAAGACATAACACAACATATAAGACATAACACAACATATAAGACAGGACAAAAGAAAGAACAGGACAGGCAAAGAAAGAACAGGACAGACAGGAGTGTAAGGGGGGGGGGGCATATTCAAGTTCAAAAGGCGAATAGCCTCAAAAGTAAAGGTGGCCTTCCTCCTGTTAGTCCTAGCCAGAGGACAGCGCATACGCCTGCCAGAGGGCAGCCATTCAAAAACTCTGTGTAGGACATGGGTAGAGTCTTCTAGGATGCAGTTGGCTTTCCCTAATGTTGCCTTGTCGTGCAGTGATGTCAGAGACTGAAGAGGGTGGCCAATGATTTTAGAACATGTGTTCACAATGCTCTGGAGGTGTTTCTTATTTTGACTGAGAGGGAGTGAAACCAGCACATGGATGAAAAGGTCAGTATACTTTCAATAAAGGAGGTGTAAAAAATGCTGAATATAAATATTCTCTAAAGGATTCAGGCCCCGTCCACACGGAGACGCTTTCTGGGTTAAACGCACCGGTTTTACTTCGTCTTGGCCGATCGTCCAAACGAATCCTGTAAAAGCACTGCCCGAAACCGCACTTTTTTGAAACCTGGTCCCAGGGTGGAAAAATCTGAAACCGTAGCCCTTGTGAGTTCGTTTGGATGGTGAAACCGCATACTTGCGTATTGATGATGTCATCGCCACACCTCAGCTGCCCTGGACTTGACACTTATAGTATTGCCTATAGTGGGGGGCCTTAAGCACATAAATAGGTAATTTCGCGCAAATTCTTCTAAAAGCGCCAGATTTGCCACAGATGTAGCTCAAGTTATACTGAAATTATTTAGCTAGGGCGCCGGAGCCAGAGACCCTTGGGGCCAAGATGGCGGCCAAATCCAATAAGGCCGCTACCTGAAAAGGGTTCTATCTTTGAACCACATGAGCTACAAATACAAACTTGATGTCTTTTTCAACTTAATTGTTAAATCATGGGAAACACATAGGAATGTTTATATTTATGACCCAGTATATCTCGACCACTTAATCCTCCAATTCCAATATGGCCGCTGTCCAAAAAAGCAGTTTTGACTGTAGTTACACCCCATTATTTGCGCCAATTTATCTACAGTACAAGCACCAAATTTGGCACGGATACAGCTAACGGCATACTGAAATGATTTAGCCAGGGCGCCCGAGTTAGTGATCTCTGAGACCAAGATGGCAGCCAAATCCGCCACCTGAAAAGGGATTTGGCTGCATATTTTGAACCAGATGAGATACAAATGTATAATTGATACAGTGGGGAGAATAAGTATTTGAACCCATGCTAAAGTTGACTAAAAATTGATCTTAATGCCATAATTAAAAAAATGAGTAAAAATCCAACCTTTAAGGACACCAATTTGTATGTAATGTATCGTAAATAAATAAATGTTCTTCCTTAAATTACAGGGGCAATACGTATTTGACCCCTATGTTAAATTCCCATAGAGGCAGGCAGATTTTTTATTTTTAAAGGCCACTTATTTCATGGATCCAGGATACTGTGCATCTTGATAAAGTTCCCTTGGCTTTTGGAATTAAGATAGCCCCACATCATCACATACCCTTCACCATACCTAGAGATTGGAATGGTGTGTTTTTCAGTTAGCCTATTAGCTGGTTTGATGCTCATTGAGTTCAATGCAAATCAAACTAGCTAATAGGCTAACAAAAAACAAACCATGCCAATCTCTAAATATTTATATTTATGATTGTGTATATGTGGATCCTCAAAGTCCCCAAATCCAATATGGCTGCTGTCCAAAAAAGGGTTTTTGTTTACAACCTTTGAATCAAATGCGCTAAAGATGAAAACGTAATGTCTATTTTTTTTTTTTACCATGACAAACACACAGGAATGCTTACGTTTGTAATTGCCTATGTTTAGATCCTACATTTGCATTTACAAGAAAGCAACTACCTGATCATTTCTACTTTCCAAATATTCTCACCAATTTTAAAATTGAGAATGTAGGGAAGGCATATGAGTCAGAATTCCAGCATACAGTAGATTTGGGCAACTTTGAGCAAATATAGAGAATGCTAGTGGATTGTATGGACTGTGGTGGAACAGCTGGACTTTATGAAAACCCTAAAGCCCTCATGCTGGCAGGGCCTGACTGTGCCAGAATTAGTACAAGAGTTTCAAGCTGTGTATGATAGCAGCTCATCATCATCATCATCATCATCATAACGAAGAGGCATACAGCTTACAAGTCATGTTCAAGAAGGATGTTAAATTTTACCGGTTATGGAAACCCATGGAAATCCCTTCTTATCAACGAATCATGAACTCATAGCACTTGACACCCAATATATTATGGAAAGAGAAGTGGCTGATTCGCTCACTACTGCTCACAAAGTTGGTGTAGCCCCACTGCCTATGTAGAGCAGCGACTTGACAAGGTCACCAAGCCTGTATCAGATATGATTCCCAGAGTTCAATGCATGGGGATGGTAGCGGGACTCTACGAGCAAGACTTGGGAACCTTACTAGACTAATTTTGGAGATGCCAGTAAAGCCTGCACCATTCTCCTCCACTGTGGTTGCTATTTGAACTTTCTGACACTAAATTAGGATTAATGCATTATCATACCGGATATGTAATCATCAGGTGGCTTTAAACACCATGTCCTATTCTCTACACCTGACTATCATATGCATTTGTCATGTATACAGACCTTACGACACTGCAAAAAATGAATTCTAACCAAGTGTTATTGATCTTATATTAAGATTAAAAAATCTATTTGGTATTGTTTTTAGTATGAAAAGACTTACATAGCGCCCTCTCAAAAGATAATTTTGACTTAATTTAAGAAGACTTTAACTTATTTTAAGGAGTCTTATCAAGACAAATTTGCTCAACGCACTGGCAGACAAATTTGCTTGTTTTTAGGACAAATTTGCTTAACGCACTGGCAGACAAATTTGCTTGTTTTCAAGATGAGATGTCTTAAAATAAGTCAATTTTTTTTTTAATTAAGTCAAATGATTTCACAAGAAAGCGCTAGGTAAGTCTCTTTATACTGAAAACAATACCAACTGGTTTTTTTAATCTTGATATAAGATTAATAACAGATTTTGTTAGATAAGCAGTTCCTGTATTTGACCCTAGGCAGATGGGTCAGGCCCTTGAGTGAGGATCTGCTCGAGGTTGCTTTCTATATGTATCTCCAATTCTAGGGAGTTTTTCCTCGCCCCCGTTACCCCTGGGCCTTCTTTTCTTTTCTTTTCTTTCCTTTCTCTGATTGTCTACACTCTGTAAAGCGCCATAATACATGTGTAATGTTTTGGCGCTCCATAAGCACAATTAAATTGAAATTGAAAATAGAGAGCACTGCAAGTGCTGTAAAGCCGGAGTTCGTTGCAGTTCTATATGCATGTGAGGGTGCTTGTACAAACAATGATGGTGGAGACGATGAGTGATCTGGTGATCGTGAGTGATAATGATAATTCACTGTTGTTTTTTATGTTATTGCTTTTTTTGTTATGCAGTTGTGAAGCAGAGTTTTGGACAAATCGACTATATTGATTGATTGATTGATTTGCCATAATATAAATACTGCCTTCGAAGAGAAATACTGCCTTCAAAGAGAAAAACCTTCAAAGTTGTGGTAAAAAAAAATATTTTCAACCACAGTCTTGAAAAGAATACAGATTCCAGACTTAGGCATAAATATAAATATGACAAGCATAAATATAAATTTGCCAATGGACTTCTTGTGGTCAATAAACATAAAATAGACATCACATCCTCATTTGTAGCGCATTTGGTTCAAAATTTGTAGCCAAAAAATTTTTTTGGACAGAGGCCATATTGAATTTAGGGAATTTGGGGGGTCCTGATATACTCAAGTATGGGCCTCACTCCTATGAGTTTCCCATGGTCAAAAAAGGTAAAATAGACATAAAGTTTGTATTTGTATCTCATCTGGCTCAAAAGCTATATATAGCTGAATCCCTTTCATATTAGATTTGGCCGCCATCTAGGTCGCTTGGATGCCCTGGCTAAATCATTTTAGTATGCCCTCAGCTACATCTGTATCAATTTTGTGTTTGTAGATGAATTTGCACGAACAATGGGGTGTAAGGCCCCAAACTACAGGCAAAACTGCTTTTTTGGACAGTGGCCATATTGGAATTAAAGGAATAAGGGGTCCAGATGTATTGGGTCATAAATATTAACATTCCTATGTGTTTCCCATGATCAATTAAGCTGAAGTCACAAATCTCTATGTGAGTTATCACTAATATGTGAAAAGGACGTTTATTTGTTGCTGTTAGGTTTGTCAATTAAATTATGAAGCAGCAGCAAGCTGCTAACGTTAACTTACTCAGTGAACTGTTAACATTAACTTAACGTTAGGTTACTTGAGTTCAGGTTTAAATTCATTGTTAGCATGCTGATAGATTTTATGCATGGTAAGGTAACATTAATGTATGAAATGTTTGAATGGTGTTATATGAAATGGCACTGCAGAGAAATGGACATCCTGTTTGTTTGGGGTCCAACATTAATAATATTACATGCGCCAGTGTGTTCGATTTTTCGTTTGAGGAAAAGTTTAGCAGCTGCTAACATTAACGTTAAATCTCATGAGAATGCAGGCCTAATTGAGGGGTAATGTTAGCTAACACTACGTTTTTGTAGAGTTAATGTGAGCTATCATTGCAAAGTTATTAACCACTATTCTGAGTTTATTTGATTCATGGACTTCGCATGGATTCTGTCTCAAAGGAGTTTCATTGAGATTAAATTGGTTAAATTTTCTACCCTATTCACTCAAGCTTTATATGCTTTTTTTTAATAATAACTTTTTTTACATTTGCTAGACGACATGCTGAATACAAGTATGGATTTTGTGACACACATTTGTGTTTCACCTACAGACTGGAATGGCGCAGGCTCAGATTGGAGCTGGTGACTTCAACCCACAGTCTTCAGAACCACCAGTCACCAAGCTGCTCCTAATGGTACGATGCTATTTCCTATTGCCACTACAGTGAGCATATTTTGTCATTCATTTTAGAAACGCCATGTTGACAGTGCTCCAAATAATAGCCTACAGACAAGGACACAAGTTACTCTCCTTCTTAAAGTGAAAGGCACCTAGACTTACACACCACTAATATAATGTAATCATGACATTAAAGGTAGGTGTTAAAAAAGTAAAAAGGTTGAAAGTGGGTTATGAAAGTTAATAACAATTAAGTTACTCAAACTTGTTTCATTTTCTTTCTCTCCAGACATTTCCCATTATAGAGCAGCTGGTTCTGTGCAACCAAAGGTATTCCGCAAGATACAGCATGGAAATAGGAAGAGGCCACTAAATTACTTCTGATACAAAGACTTCAAATGGTTGGAGTATTCCATATTTAGTATTTTGCTACTCCTTCCATATTTTTTTCGCTTCCAAATTCCCCATCGTCTGTCTTCAAAATCAGAATCAGACTTTTCTAACTGGAAGCAAGACGTAAAAATGAAGTTTATTAGTTTTACAGTTGACTACAGTTGACAGTTCACTATAAGTCCACACAAACAATTCTGGTTTCCTTGCACTGACTAGCCATTTTCGTTGTAGCCTACTCTGTCTGTTTGTATGGCCTACAGCGCGCAAGCTTTGGTCAATTTCTGTAACAAACGGTGCCACCTATAGGCCTGGGATATGAAGTAACGTGTTGAGTCATGTTGAGATGGATCCGTTTGGATGCAAATATTCTTGACACGGTTCCAGGGAAGACGGAGGAAAAAAAGATCGGTTTGGTACGTGTGGACTAGGCCTCAGAATTTGAAATAGTCTGCACTACCAAGAAAGTAACAGGGGAAAAAAAGATCAGGGGCCGGTTCCCCGATAACGCTCACTCTTAGCGCGCTAAGAAGACTCAAAAGATATATCTTACCAAAGTTGTTTATGTTCTTAAGTGTGTTCCCCGAAGTGTCCCTTAGGAAGCTTCTTAACACGCTGCCTCTTACGTTCGACGTTACAAAGGCGCTGTCCCAAGTGAAGGTGCTGAATTAGTTGGCATCAATTGCTCAGGAATCGATTTTCCACTTCACACGCAGGTGCATGACGGCGTTAAGAAAGACAACACGTTCTATGCAAATTAAACATTCCTCAAATTATTCCAGTAACTTTTATTTTAACAGAGTTTAAGTTATCAGTAAAATATAGACTATTTATTAATTATGACCGCCGCTAGCGAAGCTAGCGAAGCGGTCATATAGGGATTGTCAAAGTTTTTTTTTTTTTTTTTTCTCATCTACTTCCTGGGACACCGAACCACCGGGGCACATGAAATTTGGTGGGTATGTAGCCCCACTAGACTTTTACGGAAAAATTTCGTTTCGTCCCCGGGGGTAACTCAACCCCCCCCCGTGCTGGGCCCCCGGAACCGCAAAAAAAGCAGTTTTTCCTAAATAACTACCTGAACCGTGGCACTGAGGATGAAGAATCTTTTATGGTATGTTGGTCTCAAGGGCCCACATCAACCTGGCCCATAATCACTCATTTGTGATTTGCACCCCCCCCCCCCTGCTTTAATCGCCCCTATCTTCAGTTAAGATGTTCAGAACGAACTGCACCAAATTTTATTTTATGCGTATGATTGACCTGGCATTCTCTGGGGGTATGTCAAGTTTCGTAGAATTTCATCCATGGGGGGGTCTAAAAAAAATTAGGTTATGTGTACATTTAGTGACTGTACACTCATTGGCCTGTAGATGGCGGTGCACACATATACACATGCACACACACACAGGCACCCACATACTATCGGTATTAGAACGGCCGATACATAATTACAAATTCAGTAGGATTAAAAGAAAGCCAAAATAAATATTCATCATCATCATCATGGCTGCATTTCCAGTATTGGCAATAAGTAGTCGTTTGTCCACTAGATGGCGCATCGTTGCAGTGAGACGTAATTTTGTTGGAAGTTAAAAGTGGGTTGGAAAAACAATGGACGCTTCCTACAAGGACTGTAGTTTACCGCAGAGAACGTCTAATAAGGATAGGACGATGTTCACATGAAATGTAATTCCCATTTCTTCTTGAAGCCGAAATAAATCTGAGGATGTTTATCGGACATGCTTGGTTTTTACTGCAGGTACGTTAATCTTATAATATCAATAAGGACCTAGGTAATGTTACCGTTAGCGTTGGTTGAGTGATGGAGGCCAATTTGATTGATTGCATTTGTAGAAAACTATAAATGCGGTTATACCAAGCAAATTGATAGCAGCACTGTAATTGTATCTTTCGACTGTCATTTGTTGCACGTGCTACAAAAATCATTCTGTGCAATGGAAGATTTACCAACGTTACACCGGTCTGATACAGTTTTGCCTATACATGTGTGAGAGGGGAATCGATGTGCTTTGATTCCAGCTTGGTAGTTGTAGTCTGTGAAATTAAAAAGCATGTGTGTGTGAAGTATCCAAACAATGACACCTTCATTTCATTATGGTTGCTTTAGCAACCTTAAGCTACTGTGTAGTGGGTCCCATTTAGAAGTGGCTACTTCATTAGCGCTTTCCTTGACTCATGGAGCTGGGTGAATTTTATTACAACTTTTCGCCACGATATGGCAGTTTAAGTCCGCTTGATACTGTAAGGCGTAAGGGACCGTTCGTTATTTATAAACGGGGTCACCGGAGGAAAATAGGGGAGGGTCATGTCTTTTTATTCTTTGTTGAGGGGAGGGTCACCTAACTTTTTTTGTCTAGGAGGGGGGGTCACCCATCTTTTGTATTAATAAAAACAGCAAAAAATCAAAGTGGCTTGTTTGATTGTTGATTTCTGTCGCCATATAACGATCTCTTTCGTTCCATAGCTCTGTCAACATTGAACAATGAATAGGCTATATGGATTTCTCACGCAAAATACGGAAAATGTCAACATCCGTCCCCATTAACGGAAGGGTTGGAGCAACAAAGTATCCCACTTTATTTACGCCTAACAGCCTATATCCATTTGGTCAACTTTATATCCAGCCCTAAAAAAGCTAACGTTGGTTTACTTGTAGTTTACCGTGTAGCCTAGCCTAACTTTAAACAGTGTGCATGCTTATAAAGCATACTTGTGCTTCATTCATCCACACATCCAGCTCCTAACGTTTTGACAAGCATTTTCTACAATTTGACCTTGTTCCTGCCCATCTCTAGCTTTGCTGTCTCCATCCTTTCTGTTTTTGTTGTTTGCAAAAAAAAATATATTAGCCTAGGCCCTATTTATTGGTAACCAGCAACAAGTGCAATTTGTTAATCACTGTCATTCTCTCTCCTGCCAACAAAAATGTGATACGTTCCAAGTAGCAGTGCGTAATTCTGCTTCATAAAGCAGAATACAGAATACAGAATATAAATACATTGGTCATATAAATAGCCAGTTTATGGTCTACAGTGTAGGCTAGAGTTGGTAAGTTATGGTAGGCCAACTTGGAGTGAATATACAGGGGGATTTCTTTGGCTCTTATTGGCAGGTGCGCACGTATACGCACGTATACGCATGTCTATAGACATAGCCTAGCCTACGGCCGAACACTGCAAGCGCCAATGAATCGTGCTCACGACAACCACGTCGTTAACTTAAATAGGCCTACTGTAGGTTAACATCACTCTGAGTTCGCATTCAAGCAAGCAAAACGATGATTTGAATACATCCGTTTCTCTGGAAGGGCAAGGGGTAACAAGGGGTAACAACAGGACAACACAGAGACAGGCCAGAATGCAGGACTAATGTTATGAGAGTATTACAGTAATATGGGATATTCTACGGGAAAATATTAAAACGGCAAGACAGCGGGGAAAAGTTAAAATGATATGCCTAAACCCAGAAAAAGTTGGCATGTTAGGTATTTTTCGGTCCCTGTGATTATTTGTGAAATTGTGCAAACGGCCTTTTCAAGTCATTTGAGAAGGAAGGAGTGTAGCAAGCTCCCAAATTGACGCTCGTCTGAGAAATTGAGTTGGATAATGTTCAGCTTCGGCAGCTTTACAATGACTGAGGAAGCCTAGAGACGAGTCCATAGCAACAAGTTTATGTGTTGAATTTGTTATTACCCAGTGTGCTTTGTTGAATGGTCTCAATGTTTTATTGTTTTATTTCATGTGAATACTTACTAGAGGAGTAAATTATTTCAAGTAGGCTAATGCAGTTGCAGGAAGTGTGCATTTAGTTTCCATGCTTATTGTGTTTCCACAACAATGTTAGTGAGTAAATCTACTGAAATGGCCACCATCTTGGTGAAGTGTGATGTGTAAGATCAGAAAGCAGAGGGTGAGTTTCGAATGATTGCTTAAATCTATTTGTTCAACTTTTCATAACGCTCTATAGCGTGGGCGGTAAGTATCGACAATTGGTTGGGGAGGATCATGTCTTTTTTTGAAAAGACTGCTGGAGGGTCGTTGAAAATTTTCTTACAGGCAGGGGAGGGTCATGCAACTTTTGATTGAAGCACTCTATAAAAAACGAACGGTCCCTAAGCCATTGGTTTCCAAAGGAGATTTTATTTGTGTCGCCAGCATAGCCTATTGACAATTTATGTTGTAAATAGGCCTACCTTATAAGCCTACCTGTAGCTTAGGGAAGCTAACAGCTTTCTATTAGGATCTAATTTGTTAGTTACAGTTTTGTCATAACTCCCTGATGCATTTTTGCATTTAGAATAGCCAGAGCGTGGATATCTCAATCGGAAAATTAAACAATATCGGGTGCCTATGGACTAGGCTGGGTGAATCCAGCCTGATCTGCCCGCTATTTATTTTTTTTGATTTCTTAAAAGATTGAGCTTGGTCTGGTGAAAGCCAGACTAGCCATGGACCTCAGTTACACAATGCAAGGGAACATGAATCAGCCTATATTTGCACGAACAATAACGGACAGCTCTTCAACTTTGGCCCGTTAAAATGTGTACAGTCTGCATTTCATCAAGGCCCATTTGGACATGTCAGTTATTTGCACCACTGGTTAGATGTAAAACAGCATTTCGTTACTTAATTTGTGCATTAACAACAATAACGTTTCAGACTACTGTTACTTAATTTGTGCATTGACAATAAAGTATTACATGAACTAAAGATGACTAAAATCTTATGTAGAAGAAGAAACATTCACAAAAAATCCATCCATCCAAAAATGACCTTTGTTTTTGATAGCTGTTGAAAACGGCATGGAACTGACAGAGATGTTTTTGTTTATAAATAAATAAATACATAAATAAATAAATAACATTATGCTGATACCTTTTGCTTTTCCCAAATACAATGTAGCCTACAGGTGTAAGTGACCTTTCATCAATCCAGTTGCAATGGATGAACTGTGATGAACTGCCCTACTTGTGATTGTTTAGAGATTTTAAAGGTTTTATAACAATGCTACATCTTCTTTGGCTATTCTACAATCTATTCACCTTTTCAGCACCAGTAGGCTACTTTCTGTGCAGCCGCACACACACACTCAGGCATGCCAAACAAGCATACACAAAAGTTTCAAGAGTGGGGGATGGAGTAAAATATGGAGACAAATTGAAGTGTGATTTATTTTCGCGGAACGGATGTACAGGACTGAGCGGCAGTCATATTTTGTGAAGAGAGTGGGGGATGGAGTAAAATATGGAGACAAATTGAAGTGTGATTTATTTTCGCGGAACGGATGTACAGGACTGAGCGGCAGTCATATTTTGCATCTAGTTAAATTATCAAATTGTCAGTATATATGTTCAAACGATATGTTGTGACGTGTAGACTAACCGGGTAGGCCTATCCCTCGCTAATCATCCACCCTCCTTATTCCGTTGTGCCACTTGTGCCGCTGCTTGACATGGGTTTAACGACTTCTAAAAATGATGTACACTTTTATATTAATGTAAGGTACTGTAACGTCGGCGCAAAAAGACAGTGTTCGCGTTCTCCCGCGCAGGGGATCCTGGGATACGAGAGCGAACATTTGGGGGGTTTATGTCGTTATTCTCCTTAGTTTTGTGTGTAATGTTAGCGTCTTTATTGTAACATGTTTCCCTTTTAGTTCTCCCTCGTGTGTGATCCTTTTTGTGTGGGAGGCTGCGTCCTCCCCTGTATGTTTAGTGTGTGTGCGTGCTTGACCTGCCCTGTTTGCATTGTGTTCTGTGTCTTGGTCTTGGTCTATCCGTGTCCCGGCTCTCGTTCCCAGTGAATAAACCTTTTGATTGGACAACTGTGTGGTTTGTTATCAAATCGTTACATTGGTGTCAGAAGCGACTTTCGAACATGGCCTCCGCTCAGCGAGAGAAGCTGGGAGCGGGAGACTTCACCGCTGGGTGGAGGCCCACGCAAGAGGATCCAGAGAGAGCCCTTGTAAGGGCTACTAAAGAGCTTGAGGCCTTCTATCGTTACCGCCGCCGGAGGAGAGGAGCTATCGCCGAGACCTGCCTGCTTCCATGGGAGGAGATCTGGCCAGATGAAGTGGTCGCGGAGAAGATGACGCTGGCCTGGGCGCTGACTCCACGGCGAGCCGCGACGCGTGAGCAGAGCCGAGGGAGTGCGGCGAGGAAGAGGTTCCTAGACGATGGACGGTTGGCGGAGCCGCTGAGGGCAGCGAACTCACGACGGTGGGGCAGGTTTGACGGAAATGTCCTCTGAACTTTTAAAAAAAAACTTTTGGGTGCGTGTGAGAGGCACCGTGCTGTGTGGGCGCCCGTTCTAGTTGGCCTGTTGGCCGGCGCCTTTTGAAAAAGTTTGTGTGTGGAGTTCGATGACACGACCATCTCGGGGGTCGTGCCTTCGCCGAGGCCGCGAAGGAGTGGAACGGGCCGGGAACAGAGCAGTACGGCTCTGCGAGATGGCAACACGAGGAGGGACGCCGAAGACGGTAGCTGCAGCGGGAGAGCTCAGCGCGGTCCGGTTGCTGTGGAGTCGGTGCCTGTCTGTCCTGGTCGGCGACTCGACGGAGCGGAGTGGCGTTGGCGCAGCTTCATCTGGCCCCCCTCGAACCCCGGTGCTTGGTACAGTGTCGACGGTTGTAAGGCCACCTAGGGCCCCGTCTGGAGAGGAGGAGTGCCGCGGTGTCACGCCGCGGAAAGTGCAGCCTGAGGGCGGCTGCTGAGAGGGAGCTGGTGACGAGCGGGTCGGCCACGTGGCTGCTAGCACGCCCGTACTGGATTGCTAGCAGCGTGGCGCCCGTTGAGTGAGCTCCTGCGGCGTGCACCCCACGTGAGTTGGCGGTACTGTCGCACTGAACTGAGTGGCGGGCGACGCGCGCCGACGTTAGCATGTGGCTACCTCGTGGGCATTGCCGAGGACGGCAATGGCTTGTTGGGGGAGCTGTGTAACGTCGGCGCAAAAAGACAGTGTTCGCGTTCTCCCGCGCAGGGGATCCTGGGATACGAGAGCGAACATTTGGGGGGTTTATGTCGTTATTCTCCTTAGTTTTGTGTGTAATGTTAGCGTCTTTATTGTAACATGTTTCCCTTTTAGTTCTCCCTCGTGTGTGATCCTTTTTGTGTGGGAGGCTGCGTCCTCCCCTGTATGTGTAGTGTGTGTGCGTGCTTGACCTGCCCTGTTTGCATTGTGTTCTGTGTCTTGGTCTTGGTCTATCCGTGTCCCGGCTCTCGTTCCCAGTGAATAAACCTTTTGATTGGACAACTGTGTGGTTTGTTATCAAATCGTTACAGTACCTTACAATTAGAATTGATTGGCAAGCAGCTGCAGTTACTTCTGTTTAATGCGGTATTGATTGCCATTGGTTAATGTTTTCAATAAAAAGCAACCTGGCTATCTACAATGAACAGAGAGAACAGCTTTCGGAATAACTTGGGCAACAGCAACAAAAAAAGAGCTATGGAGCGACATGGACTAAACGGCCCCGCGGCCGGCGCCGTCTTTGATTCAATACAAGGACACGTTGGATCGCTGCCATAGTTGGTCGCTTACTGGACACCACCATGCTTACCCATTTATAGATCTTAGCCATTTAGAGGCAAATTCTTTGCCAGCTTTTAATTATCAAAAGTGATTGCCAATTTGAACGCCTTAATGACATTACGAAATAGCCTAGGCTAATTACCACCACATTAGTTCTGATACCAAATAAAGTAAACGTAGGCCTGTATCCATTGCGAACATATTTTATTATTAGTCTTAAAATGTCCATAACATAAAATTATCGTTGAGCCACAACATTGTCAACATACTGTACCATAGTTTGACTTACTGCGCTGCGCTGATTTCTGAAGACTGCTGCACAGTGGCGGCGACTATCGTCTTGAGCTCAAACAACGCTAAGAGCTTACCCAGACCAACCTTACGAACATGTGACTTACAGAAGATATACTTAGCGTATGGACGTGTCGGGAATCGTGCCATAACGTTAAAGGAACCATATGTAAGATTGTGGCCAAAACTGGTGCTGCAATCACTTTCAAAATACTGAAGAGCGGTGTATCCCCTCCCCCTCCCCCCTGACTCGAGGTTGCCAACCCTGATGGCGAAACACTACTGACTTCGTGATTAGTAGATAGGTGGAGGGTGGCGCATCAGGCCAAAACACAACATGACATGACAAAACACAACATCAACATCAGTTGAGGGCTGCAACTTCACTTTTTAAATGACAATATCCTGGCCGGACTACTGTTGTCAGTGATATAAGTATTTGAAATGAACATGATTTCTTAATGTCTAGTGACATATCAGGGCCATTTTATGATCAATTGAAATATTTTTCTTACATACGGTTCCTTTAAGAGAGATGTTAAGGAATAGGTTAAGAACTACTTAGCGATAAGAACGTTTTGGGGAACCAGCCCCAAGCTGTTTACAGCCAGTCTGACAGGTCAAAGTGGTGGATTGCACTGGTCTCATAATGTATGCCATTTGGTCATGTTCCTGCGCCCACTAAAGGTTATAGAAAATGAATGGTCTGGTCCAGTGCTGTACAAAGTGTGAAGAAAAGAAGAACTCTAGTTCATTACATGGTACTCTTCTTTGCTTGCCTCCACTCCATATCTGAGCCCAACCTTCTGTGGGCTTTAATCCTGCTGGGAATCACAACAGCACCCAAAACAACAGCATAGATGCTGCAAGAGGCTTGAGCGCGGAGTGTGAATGTGGGCATGATTCAGCCGCCGCTAATTGACCATTAAAATAAATCAGCATGCATCTTCCTGGAAGCTCGAGGGGCAGCCGCTAGCTTCGGCAGCCGCACGGTCCATCAGCACACGAGTCCAGCTACTTCACCCCATTGTCCCCTTTGGCCATCATTGTCCAAAAGTCATTAGTGTTAATGCCAACTAAACCAAAGCATCACAACACCGCCCCATCCCAACCCACCCCAACCGGCATGCTTGCGCAGAACACATAATTCTCTCTCAGTCAACACAGTACATCAGCACCCCATAAAGCTGCCTGTGCATCCTTAATGAGATCCTTTCATAATGGCACCTGGGGCCGGGCTTCTGTCCACCACTCTTTGAAATCATGTCAGCACATCTGTGGTTTGACTACTAAACACGCAGTGTTTACAAACAGCACCAGCTACCCACAGGCTAGGCTGTTATTTTCTGTGCATGCCTGAACTCAGACTGCAGAGAGTAGAGACAGTGCTGGATGCTAGCTGACACATAGCTTTTTCTCCAAGTGAATACAGTAATGTTGTTAGAGGGGCTCACTGAGAAGCTGTTGAGGAGAGCGAGGGGCACCTGCAGTCTTGATGTTACAGTAATACAATAGAATGCAATACTATTAAAGAGGAAAGAACATCGAGAATGGCTGATAAAAAGGCCATATTGTCTGTGAAGAGACTGAACCCCAGTAACTCCCAGCAGCTGACATAAGCTGGACCTTATTGGAACATGCTGAAATGAGAGGAACATGACTTGACATAACACTTGGCGGTAAAAAGAGAGAAAACCAAAGAGAGCAGGAGAGAGAAAAAGACAGATCCATCTGAAAACGGAACCCGAAACCAAACGTGTGAGAAAAGAACGCAGAAGTAAAGCATGAGAGAGAGAAAGAGAGAGGAAACAACATATTACCATATGAGAAACGTAAGCCATCATAGTGCATTAGGGCTATCTTTAACAAGCCAGCCATCATTATTCAGTGCTGCAAAAAATAACCAGACCTCATTTATGTTATAGATACAATCAGTTGGAGTGTGTGCTCAAAAAAGCTCCTCTGACCCCAGCTGTCACAATAACAGGAAATAACATCCATGGGTCATTTGAAGATGAGAACAAATATAACATCAAAGTTATACAATCCCTTTACTTATTGCACAGCACAACTGCACAGCATGATGCTACATAAACAACCCATTTTCTACAAGGTTCACACAACAATGTGTAACATGCTTCTCATAGAGTCATTGCCTTCAGTTCATTACACAGAGCCCTATAATGCCAGGGATACATTTGCTGAACGGATCCCTGGGTCTCCAAATCTCCATAGCGCTATAGATTTCAAAGCATAACAATATACTGTGCATGACCACATCTTGCCAATCACTTTGGGAGACTCAGGAAACACTTTACACTTTACACTTTAGGAAACAAAACAAAAATATGTTGTCTTTGATGAAACAAAGTTACGCACTGTATTAATCAAAGTTAATCAACATAGCTACCCAACTCAGTTCTATAATAACTCTTACTCTGACTAAACCTCGCCACAGGCGCCAGGCTCCAGACACAGCAGGCACACTCACCTGTCACTGGTTGCTCATAGGGCCGGTGTGGAGCAGAATCATATGGCACATTGTAGTGATTTGCTCAGGTAGTTTTGTTTGGCTCAGGTCAACAGGCAGGCGATGGAGGGACTTGAGTTGCTTCTCCACTGGTCTCTGGGTAAACAAGCGGCTATTCTGAGCTGGCTCACCTAGAATACACACCAATCATCAATCACTGCCGCTGTGCGCTGTGAAACACGACACTCTGTGTGTGTGTGTGTGTGAGAGAGAGAGAGAGAGAGAGAGAGAGGCAGAGAGAGTGCATTAGTGTTTATGTTTAGGACACAATGTGAGAACTTTGCCACTCTACCCGGGGCATGAGGCCACTGGACTAGGACGCTTGCCAGAGGTCTAGCATGCCACTGACTCTGAACAGTTGCACCCCACTGGTTGCTTGCAGTCTGATAAGCATCTGCATGCGATTTAGCATATGGCTTTATGTTGCAATCATATAGGGACTTTTTCCAATGCTTCTTTGCACATAAAAATTAATTTAAAGTGCACATGTGCAAAACGTGTGTGTGTGTGTGTGTGTGTGTGTGATGTGAGTGACTGAGTGTGTGAGTGAGAGAGAGTTTGTGTGTGATGGAGCGAGAGTGACAGACAGAGGGAGATGGAGTGTGTGTGGGTGTATGTGTGTGTGTGTGTGTGTGTGTGTGTGATATGCTGTTGCACCTCATAAGGCAGGATGCTCATGCCCTCTCCCTCCTCTATGCTCCTATGATGGTCTGTGATAAGAAACATGTGCTCACAGTGTGGCGTGGCCCATCTGCGTGGTGGATGTTTGTTTGAGTTCCCCATCTCTGTCCTCGATGAGATCTACACCCTGGGGTGCTTTGTTCTAGCCTTAATCTGTTACACCTGATTCTGCTGTGCAAATGCTTGCAAAGACACAAACAAGTCTGTGTAAATAGACTCAAGTGCATGTAGGTCGAAAGGTGTGTTTAGCTGTTTAAGATTAGGATGATTTCTACTGGTTCACATCATATGCACCATGAATCCATAGAGTTAATAGACAAAACAGCAGTATTCATTTCAGATTCTGCAATAAAGGTATTATCCAAATCATGGTGTTTAGTGTCGAAAAATAAATCTTTCTTGAGTATAGAGTCATATATCATAGGTTCTAATGTCACAACTTGGATAGCCCTCACAATGCTTCTGTGTTCAAAGCAAATAGTTTGGTATATTAGATTCAAGGATTTATCATCTTAACCGCAATGTTGTTTGCCAACAGTGCAATGTTACATGACTCGCCCACTCAAATGTGAGCAATTCACAGACTCAATATTACACAAGTGACAGTTTAACAAGTAATGGCAAGTGGAACTCACCTTTGTCCTGAGTGGTCGGCTCCACCCTGTTGTCTCTGACGGTTGGACTAAGGTGTCCAGCCCCAGTAACAGATTAAAAATACACCGGCGATCCCCAGCAGTGCTCCTACAGCTGTTTGCATAACACAGGGAGAAGAGGTGGAGGGCATTTCCCATCAACTTTTCTGATCGTATTTACTGCTATTATTACCTTATTCACAGAGGCAGCTGCAGCCCTATATCCTCTGTGACAGTAAGGCCTAATTTAGACATCTATTTTTAAACTGCTAGGAAAGTGTATGGACCTGTTTGCCATGGATTAGCTCCATAAACTGCATAGTTTCAGATGTGCTAAACTCCCGAGCAATAAAACGCACTTCCAGCTGTTTGGAAATAGTGACTTCTTCTCATGTCTTTTGCTAGCTCAATTTCATAAGGAAAAAGTCATGCAAAAAAAATGCTTAGAGAAACCAACTGCACCTCCAAAAAGCAGGTCGCTCACAAACCAGGTTGTGAGGATGATACGGGAGACATTGCCAGGTTTGTGATGCCAAAGGAGCGATGCTCTTACTCAAGAACTCAATACTCCCTATAACCTGGCAGGGGAGTTCAGAGTGTGTGGAAAAAGATACTCTCCGAGTGGACATTTCTGCAAGATGGAGAATGTGGCTTATTCAGCTCCTGCGTTCTTCTGGACACCAATGAGAAACACAGGCACGCCACCAAATAAACTGTCCTTGTGCCCTGCCACAAAATGATTCTTTTGGTATGTCAGCAAAAAAAGGACGAAAGCAGAAGGAGAAGGTTTGAAAGAGAGAGTGAGTGTGATTGAAGAGACATTTGACAAAAGGGGCAGTGCAAGGATTTCTGTAAAAAATCTGCAAAATATGGGATTCTGGTAATACATGAATTTACAAAAAGCTACACACACAACAATTGGGGATTAGGAACTATGGTAGCCCCAAGCTGGCATCCAGTTACATTTAATTTAACCCTTTTTTCAGACATCGAGTTATTTCACTTTTTCTGAGAGATCAACTTATTTATATTTAAGATCACTCATTCATCAGAGAGCCAGTCTCCCAAGGCCTCGTTTCATAGTTGATCAGTACAGCCCACCCCAACATTGGGCTCACTCTTCCAAACTTTTACGCTCTAGCACATATTATTACATCAAAACTCAGTCAGTCATGCTACAACTGACCTGATGAGTTCCATAGCGGGGTAGAGCTAAATATAGTCTAAATATTGTCATTATTTGCCCTAATCTAGAGCCATCATGTTAAGTGAGGGTCACTTATCCTTCAGAGGCAAAGGGCTAATGGAGTACTCAAAATGCTTCCTGGAGAACAAACAAGTTTTTTTATGTATCCTGTATGTAAGGTCTGCATTAGTATACTATAGCACTCCAGCACTCATTGGGGTGTCCTTGGATTGCCTTGATGCTATTGCCTTTTTTGCTCTTAATGCCGTTTCTATGTGTGCTGTTTTGTGTATTGTGTATCACACAACCCACACCATCCACAAATCAGTTTGTCTTTGTATGATCAATTAAAGGTCACCATTCTGTTTAGGCCTATAGTAGGCTATATTTGCAGCTTTACAGTCTGTGAATAAATGCATTTCCTAATGGACTTTTAATGTATAGACTCATATTTCCCTGATTGTGTAGTAGCCTAATGCATGAATATGTATGTTACAATATTCTATGGATGGCATTTTGGTATTGGAGCATCAAATCCCAAATACACACCTGCTGTTGTTATACAGTACATGTCTCCAGAGTTCAGACAAACTGTGCGTGGGAAACAAACTCACTGCAAATGTACTGAAATGGCTTGTTCTGTAGAGCACTGTGGTTGGGCTTCTTTATTGTTCAAAATGTACAAGGTTATCAACAAGCGCAGTCTTGGCAACCTCACAATTCCCATTACGCTGTTGAGAAAGTCTCTCTAAGGTCACAGTGGAGTGGATGAATAGGAAAAGTCTCAATCAAACTAAACTAACTCTGTCTGGGTTTTCTATTCAAGACACAAACTCAACGCCAACACAGCAAACAGAACAAATATCAAAGACAAGGAGTGGACAGCTCATATAGAATGTATTTGTCTTTGAAAATAAGCGAAGCACTCCACAGAGTGTTGGGGCCCTATCTTACATCCAACTTTTAAAAGGAAATTACGAAGGCAACAAAGATGAGGCTGGAGGAGATCCCGGATTTATCCGATTCCCTCTAGCCCAGAGGTGGACAAACTATGGTCCGCCACGCAATTTAGACCACCCCGCCGAGCATTTAATTAGGTTATCATATGTAATCGCTTCCTGCCAGGACTTTTACGGGCTTTTCTCAAATCACTGAAGTAACGTCGACGCAGCGGTAGATAGCAGCAGAGTAGAACCTATCAGGCAAGTGTTATTTATGACCGCCGCACAGCGAAGCGGCAAAGTAAAAATGAGGTGTTGTAATTGAAGATATCTGTGACCTAACATAGTCAAAACTGCACGACATTGGAAGTGTAGGATCATTATGACACCCTCTGTATGCACGCCAAATTTTGTGGAATTCCGTTCATGGGGGGCCACACAATAAATTAATTTATGTTACTATACACCAATTGGCCTGTAGGTGGCCGGAGACAGTTTTCTGTGAATATCTCGAGAACCGTAGGGCCTAGGAGGTCCACCTTTTTTATGTATGTTGGTCTTAAGGGGGCATGTCAACCCATCCCATTACCACTTATTTCATGTATAGCGCCACCTAGTTAAAAATGAAAAAGCAAAAAATTAGGTGTTTTCATCACAATATCTCTGGCTGACAAGGTCAAAACTGCACAAAATTAAAAGTCACCATTCTGTTTAGGCCTATAGTAGGCTATTGTATTGTATTATAGTAGGCACCAATTGGCCTGTAGGTGGCCGGAGACAGTTTTCTGTGAATATCTCGAGAACCGTAGGGCCTAGGAGGTCCACCTTTTTTATGTATGTTGGTCTTAAGGGGGCATGTCAACCCATCCCATTACCACTTATTTCATGTATAGCGCCACCTAGTTAAAAATGAAAAAGCAAAAAATTAGGTGTTTTCATCACAATATCTCTGGCTGACAAGGTCAAAACTGCACAAAATTAAAAGTGTAGGATCGTTATGACACCCTCCGAATGCATGCCACGTTTTGTGTACTTTCGTTCATGGGGGGCCTTACAATAAAATAATTTATGTGTACATTTAATGACGTACACCAACAAGGATTCCCGGGACACTGAAAGACCGGGGTACACAAAACTTGGTGGGCATGTACCCCCACATGGATAGCATGGAACCGTCATTTTTCGTTTTGATCTGTAGCCCCCCCGCTGGACTGGACCCCCCGAAAGGAGGGTAGGGCAGACACAGTTCTCTGTGAATATCTTGAGAACTGTAGGGCCTAGGATGACCATTTTTTTCCGTATGTTTGCCTCCAGGGGTCATGTTAACCCATTTCATGTGCACACATGTGCACAAACAGATACACACACACACACATACATTCACAGTAATCATACGTATGACACATACTCACACAGTAGACATATGTACGCTTGCATGCACAGGCACATACGCAGGCACACACACAAGCACGCACACACACACTCACACACACCCACACACATAACATAAACATAACACAAACAATCAAGAATTTCTCAGAATTATGAACAGGCAAGATGGAGGTGGGGTTGTATAAAATTAATTTTACATGTGAAATCTATGAACTAATCATGTTTTGGTACTTGTTGTCTAGCAGATACCAGTGAGAATTGAGTGTGGATAATGCAATTTAGTGAGACAGTTAGAATCATATAGGCCTTTCAGCGTGATTTCTTTTTGTGGAAAAAAATGTGCTGGACTGGGCGGCGGTCATATTTTGTACCGCTCTGCGGTACATCTAGTTAAATAAACTCCTGGTGTAATTACAAACTTTCCAATGCCTTGTTTTATGAGTAAAGAACATAGTTGTACTACTGTAGAAGTTTTGTACCATTCTGAGAATTATTAGTGGGGTAATTTACGAGATACTAAGTTGGTTCCATTAGCGCCTGCAGAAAGTCATTCGTTTCTGACAGCGCTACTCGACCAGGGTTCGACCAAGGGAAAACAGGTTCTGGGAGGGTGTTTGGCTCGGGTCATGGTGCAAAGGACCCTAGAGTGAAATTACTCCAAACCATCGCTTTAATGTTGCACTGCTGGCTCTTAAAGGGAATGACAGATGGCACTTTCATTGTTTTAGAAGATGTTATGCCCAAAACACAACCATGACTGATTAAGAAACATAAGAACAACCCTTTTGAACAATACGCCCTGCATCTGATCACGAAATGTCAGCGTTAAATTGGACTGGACACGCCCTAAATGTCTGGACACGCACTAAATGTCTTTAAACCTTGCGCCTCTGACCAGGCCTATCAGATTGCAGAATAGGGCCCTTGATTTGACTTTGTATTTTTTCATTAGTATCAGCATGTATGTGTGTGTGTGTGTGTTAGTGGTGAGTGTTATTTTGATAAATATCTCAGAGTTAGCAAAAGCCACTTAATAACAGTCACAAGTGAAAACAACATGGTCTTACCCGTTGCTGGCATCATCCAAAGTCATGAGACTGCCTCTGAAAATGTACTTATATTCCTGCTGACTATGGCAGCCCATGTTGGGAAATGTCCTCAAGTTTGCCAAAGCCAAATCTTTTTCCCAGGATTATAGTGCCAACTTCAAATGGCCCTTCCAAACTTTGAAACATGTGTATCAAGTTTTTTAAATGGATAAAAAACACTTCTGTTTTACTAATCATTAGTGTGATCAAATAAAACACTGCGTCCTGAAGGGTTTTGTTTATGAAATAGACAAGACAATGACAAGACAAGACAAGGTTTTTCATTTGAATAGTTCCAGCTGCTTAATTGTATTAGTCATTTCTTAGAGCAGCAATCATAATAGGACCGAGTTAACTGTGTGTGTGTGTGTGTGTGTGTTATGAGCTTGCTGATCTCATTTTCTGTTTCAGCAAACTGCTCTTTATTGCCAGACGTCAATGCCCGGCCTGACTCATGACTTGTCACATAAAACCTTTTCTTCCTTTTCTAATGACGTTGGCAAAGACTTCCTCACTCATGCTCCCAAAACGTGATCCAGGTGCATATATCTTTGTATGTGTGTTTGTGTGTGTGTGTGTGTGTGTGTGTGTGTGTGTGCACGTGTGTGTGTGTGTGTGCGTGCATGCGTACGTGTCAGTGTCAGTCTGTGTGTATGCATACTTTCTATGTGTGTGTGTCTGTAAAGATGCTTCAGATGAAAGTCCTTGATCAATTGTGCACAGCGTTTCTGAGGCTGAATATGGTAACACAGAACTTGAAAAGATTTCAGAGACAATCTTTCAGTGTTCGGTGTGCGTACATTTGTTGACGGTACTGATATTGGACATGGTTTTCCATGATCTGACCATTACCATTAAAAATCCCTTATTCTGACCCTCACATAGGTATTCAATAAAGCAATAAATCTGTCTCCCTGTGTACACATGATTGGCTGAGTTTATGGTTTCAAGAGATGTGGTAAAAATGGCTGAATGAGGAAGAAGCTTCTGTATGTGAGCCTAAGGTGGTAAATCCTACAGTATCAGGATAACTTAGGAACAATTATTCAGAGGCATCCTTACAATTTGTGGGTTCATCTATTGCAGCATTGCAATGTACCTGAGAATACCACATCCATACAGTCAGCTAGTGTTTTCATTGATTCTCTCCTCTCTCGCCCTTTCCAGATTGAATATTTCTATCCACCCACCCATGACAGTTCGTGGAGGTCAGAGAATGCCCTAACCATAATCTCATCTCACACACCCTCATTAACTTTACAGCCCCAGATGGGTTGACTGCTTGCCCATTGATCATTTCAGTAGAGTCTCATCCAGTCTAATAACCTCATCATCACTTTCAAATCAGCCACTGCTTCTGCATGGTCATCAGTATCTGCATCACAGCGCTGACTTACTGGTTGCTCTGCGTCCTCCGCTCCTCTTTAGCTGTTTTACGACCGTAGCCCCTCAGCTCCTGCGGAATAAAGCCAGCTCACGGTGTGATTGCAGCGCAGAGAGGAGCGGAGCGGAGAGAGGGTGGACCGGGTGGGCATAAAACAGGGGAGCTGTCGGAGCCCATGTGAGGCGGCGTTAATAACGCGGGCTGCTCTGACGAATAGGGCACCAGTGCTGCATCAATCACTGGAGATCCCCCACGTATGTGCGTCACTGCCACCACCACACAGAGCAGGGGAGAGGGAGGGGTGGAGGGGGCATCTGACTGGATATGAGGGCGCAAGAACCAGGCAAAACACTTAGTGGGGGTTTTCAGTGCCAATATAACAATGGCTGACCAGCACAGAAGCCTGACAGACAGTGGCAGGGCTCCAGGTGGGAGGAGCCACAGAGGAAGAGGGAGGGAAAGCAGACTATGACGCAGTCCAAAGTTTTTCATCTTTGTAATGGAATGCAGTCGCATCAATCAGCTTTCAGTGTAAGCCCACGCTGCCCATTCAGTGCTGCTCTAGAGACAACAACGGACAAGTCAAAGACATTCACCAGGTCTATTAAAGTCCTCTGCTGGATCCTCTGTGCCACTTACAAACTTGCCATCCAAAGTGACCCTGTGATACGTGTTAGTCATCAAAGTCTCCTCAGCAATTATGCTGTTTTTGTGTAAGCCAAAGGACTGACAGAGATGGATAGAGAGCGCAGCCATCTCTCCTAGCGTGAGGTCAGAGCCGTATAGAGTTTGGACAACTCAACAATAGTCACCGTCTTGTGGTGGTATGGCCATACAATGCAACACTATGTGACAGACATGCAACATCAAACTAAAGCCACTCACAGACTCATAAATAAAGGATCCCTACAGAAATACACCCATGTCTGTGCACCCCAATGACGGTAGAAAATTATGAATTGTTCTCTATCTTCGGCGCTGCGTGAGTTGACTCACTACTGCCCTCCAGTGATCAAACCGTTATATGTGTGTCATTCAATAACTTCATACACACAAACAAACAGAAAAACAAAAAAGTTCAAGAGGCTTCCTGTTAGTACTGTGGGTGTTTTTCAGGCATTGTCGTCTTTAGATTTGAATGCTTTGTCCTGCATAATGTCTCAGTCTATCAGCCGAACTATAAGCAAACAAAGGCCACAAAGAGAGTGAATAGTGTGCATCCACTGACTGGTAGTCATCTGAGAAGTCGGTCGATTGGTAGTCACATGAGCGAAGGAACGCTTTTGCTTTACTGTTACTTTCCTATGTCACTTACTCTCTTCACATAAAAGTGTAATTGATGAGTATCATAAGGATCCAAGATATTAACATACATTCCCAGGATTTGTGGAGTTCTTCTATGAGTTGTGTCTCTTTGCCAAAAGAGACAACCCCAAACATACAGTTGTTTTAAATATCACTAAAATATTACGTATCTGGAAAAGGAATGTAAAAGAGAGAGTTCTCTGTGATTCTGCAAACCACAACAATCTGGTGCAGCCAGGGCAAGACAAGACAGTGTAGAGTAAAAAGAACGCCGGTGCAACACTCTTAATTTATAGGTTTTTCATTTTTTAAGGTGCGTAACGGTGACTAACGTTTCGATGTAATGTTACATCTTCATCAGAGGACTCAGAGGACGTTCTTTTTACTCTACACAAGAATGTAAAAGTGTGTGTATGTAGATTGATGAATGAAACATCAGACAAACTAAATAATAAAGCTTATTTACATAAAATTACTCTAGGTACTCTTGTTTTCCATTAAAGTGTCAGTAGCAAAAAAAGTTGTCACAGACTTCCTTTCAACGATCCAGAAAGGCTAAAGTTGTGGCTGATCACCATGTCTCTGCGGTCTGCTTTTTACTGAACTTCGCTGGAGGTCGAAAGAAATCGCCCAAAAAGCTCTTTCGCCTGAGAAATACAGCGGTTCTCACATTACCTCCTGGGACGACATAGTTGGAAGAACTTGGGGTAAGAACTTATTTGTTATGTCCATAACCTGTCATGTTCACATCATAAGCCTAACACTAACCCTAGCCTACATGAATAATTTGGCTACATGATTTTGTACGTTTACAATTTTTTTGGCTGTGGAACTTTCATGATGAAAACGTAATGATTCACGTAGGCTATCATTCACATCGTGCAAGTTCCAAGACATTTTAGCAGGTTGGACGTGACAATAATTTGGATAGCGTATTAGCCTACGATACCGCGACTGCATAAGACTACAGAAAGAATACAAACAACCCCATATCCGTTTCCGGCAGCGGAGTAATACCATACCTCACAGCACATCCAATACAAGTCAATGGAGTTGGACAAAATCTACAATAAAACCTGTTGGAAAGAATCTTTTGCAGCGATTTTTGTGTGAGCATATCAGTGAACACCCCTGACCACTCGGTGAGTTTCACGTCTTTTTAAACGAAAGTTTAATGCGTTTTAGGAAGGATTGTTCCAGTGCACCTTTGCAGCGTTCTGGAGGAGGGAGGGCGCTACCACAGAAACTGAAAATTCTCAGGACAGCAGCATGTGTCCAAATTTCAATCTTAAACGTTCTATTTAATCATAAACTATCTGAAAACAGGGCTTTAAGTGTAAAATACTGAACTTGTCCTTTAAGATTACAACTTCATCTGAACCAATGGCGAGTAACTGCAGGAAAACTCTGTGATGGTCAAGTGAGGTTCACAGTTCCTAAATGAATATCATTCTGATTCCTTCATGACAACACAGAGATAGGGTTTCTCAGTTCTTCCTTCTCTTCGCTCTCTTCTCGTTTATTTGTGCGATGCACATGAACATACAATATGTACAGGAGGCCAAAGGAAGAAGAACCAGAAGGGGAACACAGAGAACAGAATCCACGGGTTTAGTAGTGCTTGTACAGCAGACAGGCAATACACAAAGCTGTATCCAAACCTTACCACTTTCTCACATACAGAACGCTTGTCAAGAGCACACATCCACTACACAGAGGTTAGCTTGTATTTAAACATTATGATAGCCTTAAGACCAGAAATACCAGATAGACAGCTTAGCTCATAGGAGGTGGGGAATTGCTGTAATGGGGGTTGGGGAGGGGGGAGAAGGGGTCATTATTATGGACGAGTGTTCAGGGAACGATTCAGTCAAGTCTTAGGTCGGTGCAGCGTTATTATGAGCCCAAGTCTTTTGTTGTAATGTCCATGAACTCAGGCTAGTCCACAGGGCAGGCAGGGGCAGAGGAAGGAGTGGGGGTGTTGCCCCCAGACGAGGTGACCAGTTTTGGGGGGCAATGGGAGTGAGCAGAGACTGTGAGAGCAAACACCCCAGTGTAGCAGACAGAAAGCCAGAGAGAAAAGAAGACAGAATCCACTCAATCTTGCGTGGCCAAGCAGAAACACTGGAAGGTTTGGTCGTAACTTTTTTGTCTTTCAACTTTTTTCCAAGAATCAGTCCATACAGTTCTGAGCAAGTGGGAGACAAGTCACCATTATCTTGCGCAAACTTTTAACTCATGGAGGGTAAAATAGCTTCTTTCCCAGTGAGCTGAATGCAAGCCTGCGATAAGAAAGGCTGGCTCCATGATGACACTTCAGGGTGCTCTTTCAATTTGAAATCGCATATGATATGATATGATATGATGACTCAAGACATATGAATATGTTTCAAATTAAATTTAGAAACTGGAATAATGCACCAAGTTGATATTTATATGATGAAATTTGTCCAGTGACGGCCATCCATTGTCTCATCATAAGCTAAGAGACAGGTGCAGATGTTCACTATGACCATACAGGAGCACACTTGATGTCCTTCATTTTAGTGCCATAAAGAGACAGTAATCCCCAGTGAAAGAAACCAGATTGAAAGAAAGAAAAGAGCAGGACAAAGAAAATAGAACTAAACTTTTTCAATGCAGAATTTCTAATGCACAGTATGTACTATTTGCTACACATGCATGGACAGTTTGAGAGGACACATGAATAACTTAAAAACATAAAAAGTAAACACAAGCACATCACAATCATGAGTTAGGACACTGACAGACCCAATAAAGTAAACAACTGCATCTTGTCATATCTGCATCTCCATACTGACTCATTAGTCACGGGTAAATGGTAATTATGCATTTACACACTCTTTTAAGACATTCTTCAGTGCTACAATTTTTTGTGTAAACAAGATCATTGCCACAGTATAATACGTTTCAAACTCACAGATGTGTTTTCAGATATGGGTAAAATAAAGGAGAAAAATAAACATTTACTGTATGGGACTGTAAAGTACTGTACCAGTATGTGAACTTCAAGGCAGTCAGACATGTACTCACTCAGAATTCTGTTTCCCACCCACTTACTCACATAGCATGTTGTGCTTTTTCAGTTATTTTGTGTTAAGAAACAGGGACACATATATACAGGTTGTGTTTGATCATCAGAAGGCCATAACACATATTGCTCCCTTGCCATAACTTGCAGCAAGCTCCGTTTTTCTATTAGGCTTTTGTTCATAACTTGGCAATGATCATCATCTGTGCTAGACAAGTACTGATCTTTTGAAGACATACTTCACCCAGAAATGAAACAGCTAGTATTATCTACTCAACCTCATGCTTATAGTCACCCATCGAAGATGTGTTTGGGGTACAGAATACAGTAGCACAGTAGGGATCAGAGAGAGCTCCATTCACTCTGTATAGTGTAGAAAAAAGCCTACACTGTAGAATGCCTTCTAGAGGGCCAATCTTACTTCTACTGAACAAAAAAAAAGAATTTGATGAGTTCTACTGGCTTGAAGCTGAGTAGATAATTAACTATTCTCTTCAGAGCCACCTTTTTATCACAATGTTTAATTTCTTTGTTTTTGTACCTTACCAAAATGTACAATATAATCCCTTTTTACTATCACTGTTTGAGTGTGTTTTTTTTTAACATTGATAACATTATTTGTCATACACACCTGCACAAATACTTATCTAACATATATATCATTTTAAACTTTTGTCATATGCTTGTTAATGTTTAGAGGACCTTAGCTATTAGTGAACCCAAATTTCCACATTCCAAAACCACAACATCCAGAATTTGTTAGAAATACTGCATTAGTATTTTCTGTTTTATCACTTAGGCATTTAATATATGTTTTTATACCAGTAACGACCACATACAGTATATATAAACTGTGCATATGCTGAGGCCCTGGCCTGATATGACTTGGAGTGCACTCGTGTTCAGGCCTGATATGACTTGGAGTGCACTCGTGTTCAGGCCTGATATGACTTGGAGTGCACTCGTGTTCAGGCCTGATATGACTTGGAGTGCACTCGTGTTCAGGCCTGATATGACTTGGAGTGCACTCGTGTTCAGGCCTGATATGACTTGGAGTGCACTCGTGTTCAGATCGGTGCTCTGCTCTAGCTCTTCTCTGCTCTCTGTGCAGCTTGGTGTCCTGTTAAAGAGAGTTCCTCACAACGGCATGTTTTACGGACAAAAACACAAAAGAGTTCTTGTTTGACAGAGTATGCACCAGGTACATGGACAGCTGGGCTACACTGAGATGAGTGGACAGAGTTTGCACCATGTACATGGACAGCTGGGCTACACTGAGATGAGTGGACAGGTATCAGACTGAAGACTGAAGCCTCCACGGAGCAGCTTGGTTTTCCCCATGGGACTGCAGACGACAAAGGCGGAGTGTAGGGGCTGGAGGGAGGGAGGAGAGTGGCTGGGTGGGGGGGTCACATTAATGATCCTGGGGGCTGGGGGAGATCAGTGGGGAGTATAGATTCCAGTGTTGCACATGGAGGCAGAAGGTGTACTGTATGTCTTCTCCTCCAGCAGCTCAGTACAGAGGTTTCTGTCCTTGGCTGTCAAACTCTGACCATGCGTCATTCAGTTCCATAAAAATCATCTTGGCATATTGTTCATAGGGTTGCCCAGTGGCCTGCAGGTAGATAAGAAGAAAGAAAAGCAGAAGAGGATAGTTAGTTGAGTTAGTAGAGTTAGCAGAGTCTCGTGTCATTTCCCCTATATATCTTCAGGCCACTGCACTGACAATGGCTTCATACACAGTGTAATCCGTAAGATCCGATACAGCTAATAAAGATGCATGCAGCACACGATGAAAACAAAACGCTATTGGCAGACAAATATCTTGCACAAATTCTCAAAATAATAAGTGCCCTCCAACCATGTGCATGTGAGGGTAAGCTTTGCACAGTGAGCTGTGTGTATTGGCTGTGACAATGAGTCATCTTCATTTTGTCAGAATTTCCTGTTGAATAGTAGGTGTGCTAGCTCTGTATGCAGAGTGATTTCATCATACGGAACTTATGCAAACATCGGACAAAATTAAACCAAAAGTCAATGTAAAATTAATTAAACGTTATATTAAAATGATGTACTTTGCTTTGATGTACTAATTAGTTTCTTAGTTTGTTTGAAACCTGACTCACATTATATTTGCAAAAATTTCAGAAAGTGCTCTAATATCTCATTTGATACCTTTTCATTAAGAAACATCCTGCCCAAAACCTACCCTGCTAGCTCTCTTAAGAAATAGTCAAATCTTTTGAGCATTATAACTGCATCAGAGCTAAAGATGATGAGGCTATATGAAGGTCCATCAGCTCATTTGTCTTGCTCACCTTGTCAGGATGGACCACCAGGACGGCCTTCCGGTAGACCTTCTTCACCTGTTCCGGGGTCACAAGGTCAGCCATTCCCACGGGCTTCCAGCGGGTCTCCCCCTCCCACAGGACCGTATGCATGGTGGACAGCAGGGCTCGGATATTCCGCTCCTTCCCCTCGATCCACTCTAGGATCTACGAGAACATACAGAGGAGAGAGAGCGAGAGAGAGAGAGAGAGAGAGAGAGAGAGAGAGAGAGAGCATGGTGAAATACAGCAAGCAAGTACAACCCCAAATCAGAAAAAGTTGTAAAACATGAAGCATTTACTTCAGTTTAATTCACTTGTCAAGGAGAATTCATTAGAATACAAGAGATAAATGATTCCCTTGGGCAGTATATCCCAAGTTCCCAATTTTTCTTCTGCCATGGAATTTTTTTATAATGAAACGATTTCATAAATAAAATTCAAATGTGTGATTACCCAAATAAAATGTTTCAATATCAATGTCCTGCATGAACAGCCTCTATCGTTTACATAGGGCCCTAATTAGAAAGTGTAACAAACATCACAAACAAGATTCACGCATCAACAACCTCACAATGAGAATAGGCAGGGTTACCTATAGTTTTTAATTTCATTGATAAAGGGCAAGCCTCAATCAACCAGTAATTAGTGGATGTGGCAATAAATTCATTCTATATCAGACAATTACAATGGTTCCACCACACCTCATTAACATTCACACAGAGCACACAGAACTCAGATATTGTTTTACAAACACATTTCCGAGCTCTACCCAACACAGAATCATGGAAAGGTGTTGCTTTAAAGGAAGCAATTAATACATGGAACTCATGGTTATGAAATTAGCTTTAGGTTATGCATAGTGGACTTGCTAGCTGTGCTACCCACCAATGGTATTAGAGCCAAAAATGTGCTTATGTAAGAGTCATTAGGCCTGGTAAAAACATTCTCATCATAATGCTTGTTATAATGAGGAACCACAGTCCACCAGATCAGCTCAAGTGGCACCCCAGGGGGCTGCTTGCAACTGGCTGATAAACCAGAATAAGGGGTGAATGACCTGCAGGTCGAGGAGAATCCCCCTGCATGGAAAGAGAGGTCCTGTTCATGACGAGGGGAATAAGCCTATTTATCTGTGTTTATGAAGCTGAGAGTGATGCTACCAAACAGCAGAAGAGATTTAGCCTTAGAAACAGATTTAGATAGACTACAGTCTCACAACAACCTCTCCCATCTAAAGACAAGTCAGGCTACATGGCAATTTAGTACACTGAGGAGGCGTTTCTATTTATTTTCAGTTGTCAAAAGTGGTGGAGACAAAAGTAGTTATGGCAAAAAGTGTTGTAAGTGTTATTCTTATCCCCACCTAAACTGACGCCTATGAGCTCAATGAGGCTTGAATAAATGACCCATAGCCTACTCCAATCAAAGTTATATTGTTGTGCTTCTGCAGTATTATTTCATGTGGAACATCCCCAACCTGCAATGTTATGTACGTATGTAACAACATCAAATTAGATCATGTTCTCATGGTCTCCATACGCATGAGCAGGTGAAGGTAAAGTAATGCATAGTATTTTTGGGCAGATCATGAGTTGTTCTGTAAGGTGGAATACTAATAATTAATATGAAATTAAATCATAAATAATCCTGTACTCACTTTGCCCCTTCCTGTTTGGTGCCGGAGAGTGATGTGACGTATTGTTTTTTTTTATATTGTCCACATCACTGTTTGCATGAGCCAAGACTGGAAGACTTGGGATAATATCAAACAGCTTGATATTGTCGCAACATCAAGACTAGAAAAGACTCGGACTGATAAACAGCTCGGATTACCACCTAAACAATCGAGATGATGGGAGCGCACTGCAACTCCAGTAAAAACCCCAGGATTTCATTCTGACTTTGAGTGTAAGGACAGCTTAAGCTGATGAATTGTATGGCAACTGTGGAAAACCAATTTGGAAAAAAAATGCAGCATTAAAAGTGAAATAGGCACAGTCCCAGACAGTTATGCTCCTCACCTTGAGCTTTTCGGGATCCATCTCTTTAGCCATCTCCTCCTTCCTCATCTCGGCGATGGTCCTTGGCCCCTTCTTCTCCTTCGCTCCAGAGAAGCCCTGGCCAGACAGCAGGTCATCAAAGTTGGCAGTTGCCACTTTCGGTTTGGTCCCTGTGAGGAGTTCAAATGAACAACAACACGTACAAAAGCAATGATCACAAGAAAGACTATGGGCATTTTATAGACATTCTATAGTTTGATGTTCAAATAGTATTCTTTATTATGCAAGTTATTTTACTAAATAATCATACATGAGCATGGTGCATGTAGACCTTAATGTCTGAAAATGTGCTGCATTGCCATTTTGTTATGTGCTGTGGATGTGCACACAGCAGGTAACATCCACAAACGCTGACACTATAATGACTACAGATACCTAGGTCAGGACATACAGTATGCTCATTCAAGTCTCATTTTAGCCATATTAGCATATTAGTGATTCCTACAACTGTGAGGGGGGGGGGGGGGGGGGTTAGAACAGTGGGAGTTTAGGCAAATGCACGCTAATCATCAACTGCTCCCAGTTCTAAAGTTCCACACTGGAAGAATCACTGGGACAGCACCTCAGGAGCGTAATCATTTCCATAGCAGAACTGTGGCAGCTGAAACAAAAGAGCCTCACACCCATTATCAATCATCAGGTGGTGTGACACAAAGATCAGTTCACTCGTACCCACTGGGACCAATCCTGATGCATCAAAAATCAAGCAGTCTGGCAGATACATTTGCATTTGGCTGATACCAAAAGGACATTTTTGCATTGGGCCGAGGCCAGAAGAACCCAGACGCAATGTGCCCAAATTAGTTGTGTCCATGCTTAGCCCTCATGGAGGAGGATGATCTAGGACTTCTCTTAATGATTTGGATAAGGCCCCCTGGATCAAGGCCAACAAAAAAATAATGACCCACTGCATGCATAGATAAATTGAGTTCTGGGTGATGGACTTGATTTTCATATATCCCTGGTCTGACACAAATTAAAAACACTAGCATGACCAGAACTGCCAAGTGTCAGTCTAAATCCTTTTTCTTCGCATAAGTAACTGTCAGGATCAATATTCAATACTCCTAGGCAGCCTGGAGGCTGTTATCGGCTCATAATGCTGGGAACAGACCTTCCGATTTTTAAGCTCAATTTTGAAAGGATGTAACGTCTGTGCCAATCATGTGAAGTCCGAGGGTGTCAAAGGTGTTCAGTCTCGGCTGGAATTGTTATCTGTGTTTGAGTGACAGATTTGAATCCTTTGCAATTCTTTCCATTGTTGACACAATCCAGATTCAATAAAACGTACCGAAGTGTGTGTGCCGTTTCCATGACGTTTCTAGCCATGTCATGGCTTCGGTAATCTATTATCTTGACCAGTCCATTCTATGATTGCAATTATGACATTAAACAACTAACTGCTCAATCGTTATCTTTATGCTCATAACTCCATATCGTGCCAGACTCTGTGGGTAAGGTCTGCTCTTATTGGGTGCGATTGAAAAAACCTTAGTCTGTTTCCAGTTTAAGACATAATAAGTGTATTAATGGATAAGAATTTAAATGGTGGATGAGATTAAATGGTGATGGTGCAGGTATCCACATAGCTTTGATCAAATTGACCTGAATTAATTCAAACATGATTTTAGCTTTGAACCAGCTTCAGCTTGAGAGAAAATCACATAGCATCTGCTACGTAATGTAGCTATGAAATATGACTGACCCATGTTAGGCTGTGGTTTGGTGGAACCTCCAGGCGGGGTGCCGCCCATGCTGGAGAAGCTGACGTTGTAGTTGGGTCGGTTCTGGGGCGATGTGTGGGGCATGGAGGGCCCGGGTGGCTTGGGCTGGGAGGGGGGCTGCCCCTGCCACTGTCCCCCACCTCCAGGCTGCCAGGAGGGGAAGCCGGGGCTGGGCTGCCAGCCTCCTCCACCTGTGTGCTGGGGAGAGGGCCGCTGAGGAGAGCCCATGGGTGGTAAGCCACCTCCAGTGCCTGTTGGTGTGGTGGGTTTACTGGAGAAACCTGAGCCACCTGCGGAAGGAATGGGAGTATTTAAACCAAATCAGAATCACTCATACGCTGAATGGGAATATTAATCTTCTTACATTTAACTGTAAATTCTGTCAACTCTGAAATGTAATTATGTCTACTGAAGCTATAAAGAAACTGGCACAAGGCAATACACACTTTAAGCAGCAAAAGGTTGTACTCATAGTACCTGTAGAAATACAGTATTTTCTCATGGTATGAAATGTGATCAGCTCACCTCCTAGGCCTGACCCCAGATTGCCCAGGTCAGCGAAGGGGTCCAGAGTGTTGGGCTTGGCCTGGTGGGTGGGCGTGCTGTGGACAGAGCCTGTGGGGCTGGTCGTGGCAGACTTACTGCCCATGCCAAAGCCTCCTCCTTCAACATAGCACAGACCAAAGGCAAAGTTTACTAACTAAAGGCATTCAAAAGAATAATATACTACAGCAAGATTCACAGAAAGACAAATTAGACAGATCTAGACCAGTGGTTCTCAAACTGTGGTACGCAGACTTTCTCTAGTGGTACTCTGGGAGCCTCCAAGGCGTTTTTTCATATAGACTAAATAGTCACTTCAAATTATATATATAATATATAATAAAAGTCCTTAACTGACGCGATCATTGAAGTTAAATTTAAACTAGTTTTTGTCTTTCTTGAAAAAAAAGAAACAACGCAAAACAGTTTGTACAATGTAAAATATGTAGTTAAATTGGCCTACGCTACTGTATTTTACAGTAATACCGGTCATAGTGGTGGTACTTGGAGATCCAATTGTTTTCTGAGGTTGTACTCAACATCAATTTACACTAACCTAATGCCGCCACTAGATGTCCCTCTTAGTTTCATGAATGTAAATATCTAAAGGAACTATATAGCCTTAAGGTTTTTAAGGTAAATATTTTTTTCTACCATATACTTTTCAAAGCCTGTAAAATAAGCTTACTTTGAGATCAACATTGAATATATCTTCAGCATATTACAGCGATCTCCCACACACATATAACTATCACAAATCCCATCAGGCTTTAACATAATTAACCCACACACTTTCCCTAACCAGATCTGTTACCCAATAACAGCAAAATCCTTTCCCTCTCAGATTTACTTATGCTTACTGTAATAGTAATTACTCTTCATGGACAGTTACTCAACTCAACACTAGGTGTCAGTGTTTATCATGCTTTCATCAAGAGTGAAAGATTGTAAGTGTTGCACACTTATATCAATACCCAGAAAGCAATGGTTATCTTTATAATGGCAATAAAACTCAAAAGCTTTATGGTTTGATTCATTCACAGAATATCTTTCCTTTGCTCAGATGTTTTACAGTAAGGGTTTTTAAACAATACGTATTGTCCCTATTGTCTCTTGGGTAAAACAACAAACAACTCAACTGTATCAAAGGTAACTGAAACTGTAACCCAGTCATTATTTCTTATGAATTCAGCTGCACCTCACACAGAGAGAGGTGAGCTTGAGGATGGTGGTGGACACTAGAGCTCTGTGTGCTTCCCACTTTAACTCAGCAGCAGTGTTGAGTGACCTGCACCCCGGAGTGTATCTGTTTCCCACGCTGACTCAGCAGCGGTGTGGAGTGACCCTGAGTGACCCTCACCTTGCCCCGCTGCCCTGTTCCAGTCCCAGCCCCCCATGGCGTTCTGCTGCTGGACGTTGACGGTGGGCGTGGAGGGCGGCACTGGTGAACTCCGACCTACATAGAGGAGAGTGACATCATAACGTCTCAGACCCTCTGACTCAGATGTGAATCATGCCTCTGAGTGAAGCAGTCCCAGTTCACAGCACACCACAGCATGCAAGGGTCCTCCAGAAGACACTTATCTCACCAGCCACATCTCCATGAGTCACACTCCCACTTCAGCTTCTCTGCTATTTCCACTAATGACAGTAGTTTGGGAGTGGCCCACACCAAGTTTATATTTGTAGCTTTTTGAATGGAGATGTGGCAGTTGACAACCATTAGCCGAGTGCATCTGTATAGCTAGATTATCCACAGTCCAATGCACAGAGAGAGAAACAGTAGTGGTGCCAAGACAGAGAGCTGCACCTGGCCTAAACATGCCTTACCCATGCCTGCGTTCTGCATTGTAGGAGATGGCGACCGTGCAGCATGCAGGAAGGGGTCAGGCTGCCCCATATTACCTGGACCCAGGAACCCGCCCATGAAGTCCTGGGGCTTGGCCTGGGGCGCTGGTCCCGACCCAAAGCCTGGGACAAAGGCTGCAAACGCACATCACATTTCCATTTTATGGCCAAGTTTCAGAAACAGTTAAGATGTGTTTTATGCCCTGTCATGTTTTGACAGGGCTATTCCACAGTTAACTCTTTATTAGCCCTAAATTAATATGAATTCTGATGAATTCTGTCATGTCTTTTGGGCTTATCCAATTAGGTTTAGCCTCGATGGAATCCCAGAAAACAATTTCACCAGGCTCCCCCACTGAACTAAAAAGAAAACCGACATACATGCAAACTGCCATTACATGCCATTCCAGTCTAATTACATTTCTGCCCAATTCAGTAAGCAAGTCAAGGCAATCCGATTCCCTCCTCAACAGAATGAGATATTCACATATTCACTCTATGACAGACATAGAGTAAAAATGAGAGTGAGTGAGTAAGTGAGTCACACAGAGAGAGGTGAACAGACAAAGATCAAGGACAGATACAATCTTTGAGGTGAGCAGACAGATCAAACAGTCAGAAGCACACAGTGAGAGAGGGAATGTCCACTGAGACAGAGAAACACTGACAACACAGCAGGATACAAGGGGAAGGGGAATGGAGAGAACACCAGGAGAGAGGTGAGTGGATGAGTGGAATGGAGAGATCACCAGGAGAGAGGTGAGTGGATGAGTGGAATGGAGAGATCACCAGGAGAGAGGTGAGTGGATGAGTGGAATGGAGAGATCACCAGGAGAGAGGTGAGTGAATGAGTGGAATGGAGAGATCACCAGGAGAGAGGTGAGTGAATGAGTGGAATGGAGAGATCACCAGGAGAGAGGTGAGTGGATGAGTGGAATGGAGAGATCACCAGGAGAGAGGTGAGTGAATGAGTGGAATGGAGAGATCACCAGGAGAGAGGTGAGTGGATGAGAGAGATCACCAGGAGAGAGGTGAGTGGATGAGAGAGATCACCAGGAGAGAGGTGAGTGGATGAGTGGAGTGGAGAGATCACCAGGAGAGAGGTGAGTGGATGAGTGGAATGGAGAGCTGGGGCTTACAGGCAGCCGGCTGTGCCGTGGCGCCGGGCGAGAGGACAGTCCGGCGGGGGGTGGACTGGGCGGAGGCCGGGGCGCTGGTGGGCTGGGTCACTGGAGGCCCTCCAAACAGGTCCCCCAGCAGGTCCTGGGTGTTGGCAGCGGGGGGCTGTGGGGACGAGCAAGGGGGCTCCCCCGCCTCACCATCCAGGCCCAGGAGGTCCACGTCCTCGGCAGGGCGAGGGGCCGCCCCTGTGGGGGGAGCGTCAGGCCTCTTGGGAGGGGTGGCCTGCGCGCCACTGGGCCTCTCGTTGCTAGCGTTGCTCTGCTGGCTGGACAGAGACAGCATCTCGTCATCCGAAGGCTCGCTCTCCTCATGAGGACCCCTCCGACCATCTGGACCACCAGCATGACTCGGGTCTGCCGGAAGGTTAACAATGTTATCGGTTTATCCCAATGACCAAAACAATCAGCATCTTCAAAATCAACAGTCATCCCAAGGACCCAAAACATCAACATCCTCCAGAAAAGAACTGTCAGCTTACACATATCCTAAATGTTACGACTACTTCCAAGGGTTGTAGGGATGTAAGGGTTACATCCAGAGTTTCTGCAGTACTAATATGGGCACATGACTGTACATTTCCATAGCTGATACTCTAAAACTGTGACAGAAGGAAAACACACTAACCAACTAGAGCACTACCACATCTACCTACAGTAGGATCTACACACCAACACTGTATGCTGTCCATCCATTCATCCATACATCCACTCATTCATCATACTACTCACAATCTCCTCAAATATATCCATCCATCCGTATATCTATCTATATATCTATCTATCTATCTATCTATCCATCTATCCATCTATCTATCTATCTACTCAACTACTCCATCATCACCTGCAGTCTGGCCCTTACCTTCCAAGTCCAGGCCCTCCATTTCATCTTGTTAGGGGCAAATGAAAGACACGTTTAGCAGAATGTCATTAGCTTAATGGTGCAGACAGCCTCTCAGCAGTAACCCAGGGAGGACCCTAGTGATGGGCTCCCCCATGAGGCCATGAGTTATTACTCTACAGCGCAGAGATGGCCAACACGCTCGACATGTCTCGTCTGAGATAGAGAGGCACGCATAAGAGCGCTTGGGACGGGATGTGCAAATGCCCAAGTGTGTAAATGTGTTTGTCTTTCCATGCGTCTACGTATGACATAAGTATGGGCACACACTGTTTGAGGTGTGACTAAGGAGAAGAGTTTCCATGAAGGAGCTCATCATGTGGTGTATCTGCTGTGAATTCAGTGTTCTTCAGAGAAAAGTAGTCTGTGTAAAAGAATAAGTAAAGTTGCCTCTGGATTGTCTAGACAGGACTGAGTCTCTTTGGAATGCCAAAGAGTTTTCTAAAGTTTTTGTAATACACATATTTACTGTAAGTGACGTGTACAACACTGCATTTTCTTGCGTACGATTTAAATAGGCCAACTTTTTGTGCAGTATTACATGGCATTGCATACTGTTTAAATAAGCATGCTAATAGCCATTAGTGAGGTGTTGTTCCTAGAGAGCTGACCTGCAATGGCCAGTGCCTGCTGATGCTCCTGCTGCGATGAGAAGAGGACAGTGGGGGTCAGGTCTCTGGTGGGAAACTGCTCCCAGGGCGGCGTCAGGTCCTTCTGTTTCTCAGTGCCCTCCACTTCCACGTCCACCAGCACGTGGAAGAGCTGCGGGTACTTGTCTGGAGACTCACACGTGTCCAGCTCAGGCCTGACAGCAAACACGCACGCACACCCAGATCAGGCAAATGACTCCTACACACAAACGCTACTGTATACACATGGCATGCACAAACACAAAGGTAACACCACAAGCCCAAGTGTACAGGTCTGTACAGAAACAACACAACGAAGCGAATTTGGAACAGGAGCCTAAGGGAAATGCTTACTTCATGAATTTCAGAACGGTCATCCCAGGTGCGATGAACCCAGTGTGGAACTGAATCTGGAATATCTGTGTGTTGCTCACCTGTGGAGACATCAAAGAAACCACACTCATGTCACATCCTGGAGCTCTCTGAAAACTGACCACCAGCACCAAGACACCTCCATTTCAGGCCTTATCATCATATAAAATAGTATAAAATATAGGAAAAATGGTTTCCATTTAGACATGGATACTAAGGGACACCAGTTGTAACACCAGTTGTAATGTTTAGACCTGCTTGGATACGCATCGCTGGGCTGTATCTACATATCCTTCACTGGGAACTAGATTAGCATGGATAGGTTGAGTGCATTAACACCTCTGTCATTCATTGCAGCATGACAAAAAGAGTGTAACAGAACATCATTGTGAAAGTATAGACTAAGATTAAATCTGTCCACACTATGATCATTATCCACATAATTCATGAGCAACTATCAAATGACTCAAACACCATGTTTAAACGACCACAGAAATTCATTATATCCTCTTTTTCATTTTCACAGAGACACAGATGTCCTTTTTCCATATATAGCCATGTAGTGGCTAACTTCCCATTCAGTGGTATGTTCCTGTTTGCAGAAGAGGTATGTGCAATGCATGAAAAATGTCAGGTCTGGAGAGTGGAGACATATTGTAGCAGTTTGTACAGATGTTGATCTGTATGGTCACTGTGTCATGGTCTTACCTTCGCTTGCAGTCTTCCTCCAATGGTGGACCTCATGTGATAGACGGACACCACCACATCACCCTGGACACTCACGCCCAGGTTGAACACCACTTTGGCCTCCTGGACACGATATTCTCTAAGAGAGAAAAACAGAAGTCCAGAGTAAAACAACAAAATATTGATGCTAAAAGAAAATCCTATTCTAAGGTTTTCGTTCAGACATGTACCTAAAGTTCACTGTGTTCCTATATTTGTCTTAAGAGTAGTTTGCTCAAAGCATACCTTTTGAAACTATCTCAATTCCCTGTATTTGTCTTAAGAGTAGTTTGCTCAAAGCATACCTTTTGAAACTATCTCAATTCCCTGTATTTGTCTTAAGAGTAGTTTGCTCAAAGCATACCTTTTGAAACTATCTCAATTCCCTGTATTTTTGTTGTGCACCAAAGTGAAATACTGTAGTTCAGTTATTCAATATTAGCATAAACACAAATATTCTTGTCTCATATATTCATTTTTTTATACAGATGACTTTAAAGTTCACTGAAAGTTTACCCTAAGTGTGTGCATCGTCTCCTACCTCATCCTCTCATAGTCCTGCGCTGTGGAGAAGATCTTAGTCTCTCCGAGGAGGATGTCACAGAAGGGCCGGCAGCCACTGCGTTGCTTGTTGAAGCAGGGCACTGGACTGACCGTCACCGCTTTGATGGTCAGAGGCTTGAAGTGGGGGATGATGGGCTTCTCAGACACCATGCTGCACACATAACCAATGTACCTGAGGGGGAGCAGGCGGAGAGGAGAGGTCCGGTCAAGTGGGATCAAGCTGTAGGCTCAATAAACTCAGTTTAAATGTAAGCAATAAGCCCTGAGAGGCCGTAGGTTACACTGATTTTACAACAGCTAAGGGGCGTTGTTAGGCACGACGCGCTAGAGGAACCCCCTTAGCTGTTGTAAAATCAGTGTAACCTATGGACTCGAGTGGCTTATTGCTTTTCTAAAACTGTTGCTATAAATACCTGGCATAGTTTCATAAAGTAAAAGCACAGCAACGAGAAATGTAACAATCTATTCAAAGATAATCATTCCTCCAGCAAGAAATATATTTCCTCTATCTGAATGGTTGCCAAGCAACGTCGAGACGTAGCTACTTCAACTTTTGTATCAAGTTATGGTAGCACAGTTAGCCTAATATAGAACGAAATGCGGTCAAGGTGTATGTTTATGCTGCATTTTACAACCGCATCAAACACGACTCAGCCAATCACAATCAAGGACCGGAACTATCAGTTTTAGAATTTCTTAACGAAACCTTATCCAACAAATGGAAGTACTCAATTGTCTTTCCCTGGAGTAGATGTCACTTTGGAAATAAGTTTTTATGTAAGTATAGACCACAATGCAAGGATGCACAATTATGTAGACTGGCTGCTACAAGAGCAACACACTGTGCAACACACTGTTCATTTAAGACAAAAGTCCTGAACCTGACCTAATGTGAACACAGCATGAAACTGACAGACTAGTGATATAAGTAACATACTGGTGTGCAAGACCCAGAAACATGAACCTTCTATATTTGCTCAATTTAGCAAATAAAATCTCTGCATGCACAACCTATCCTTGACAAGCCCTCAAGTTCTTTTTTGTGGACACCAAATTCTGGGACACCCCTTTGAGATGATATTTGAAGAAAAGTGAAAAAAAGAAGAACACACACAGGCTTGGGTGCCTTCTTGTACTGCTGGGGACTGTAGTGTTTGAGTCTGTCTCAGTCACCATGGTTATCTTCTGAGACTGTAGTGTTTGAGTCTGTCTCAGTCACCATGGTTATCTTCTGAGACTGTAGTGTTTGAGTCTGTCTCAGTCACCATGGTTATCTTCTGAGACTGTAGTGTTTGAGTCTGTCTCAGTCACCATGGTTATCTTCTGAGACTGTAGTGTTTGAGTCTGTCTCAGTGTGCAGTTTATCTACTGAGACTGTAGTGTTTGAGTCTGTCTCAGTGTGCAGTTTATCTACTGAGACTGTAGTGTTTGAGTCTGTCTCAGTGTGCAGTTTATCTACTGAGACAGATGGAGGGAGAGTGAATTGATGATGGATGGTGACAGGACCAACACCACATAGCATAATGATTCCACATTCATCAACTTAATGACCCATGCCCACAGTTTATGTAAACAGCATTACACGTGGACATGTGATTAACTGGTCCATTGCATTCCTTGTTACAGTCTTCTTTTGCATTGTTCTGCATTCTTTACAACCGCTTACCAGATATGTGATTTATGCTCATGAGCAACATAACATGTCCCACACATGAAAAAGTGTGAGGTGTTTTGTGTCATTAGGCTATAAAACTCAGTTCCTACTAGTTCTGCATGCCTACCTTCTGTGAGAAGGCCACAGGCCTGAGCCGGGCCTCTTGGCGCTGAGCAGTTGCATGGCGGGCACGGGGTTGGCGAAGAGGTGGCAGAAACAGAACATGGCACAGACCAGCACACCTGATGGAGCTCTGCCATCCTGAGCGGAACAAGAGCGGCAGCAGCAACACTGTCAGTGACTGAAGTGAGACATCCTTCCATGGAGTAATAGCATCTAGCTTGACAACTATGAGCCGACAAAGAGTGATCAAGCAGTAACCTGGGCAACAGGGACTAGACAGGTCAGTCACATTGGCACTCCTACTGTAGTTTCACGAATGTCAACTGAAATGGGTTTTGCTAGACATCAAAATAAACAGGAAGAGGCGGCTGCTATTAATAGATGAGATGCAGACACAAATAAACCTCCAGAGGGTCAGCGGAGGCCATGAGAACAGAAAGAGTCCAATCAGCTTCCTCACATTCCTCCTGGTGAGTCATGTTTCATACACAGTCAGTGTGATTTCAAGAAAAATTATGTTTCCTAATCCCCCAATGTGCCTGTGGGCTGATAGCATAGCTAAACACTACCCCAGATAAAGACAGCAGGGTGACAGGACTGAGCATGTCAAACATTCCTGCAGACTGACATGGTTTCTCCATCAAGGCCAATTCAGTCTCAACAAACATGTCATTTTATTTGCTGGGTTGGCTGTTTAAAAGGGCTAGAAGCCTCTCTTTATTATGACGGTAGCAGCACTGATCTAGCACAATAGGAAACACAAAAGTAATGCAGATGGCTCAAATTAATGTGCATCAAGGTCAATAATGTATACCCTACCATGTACACAATCCAAACTTTTCAATAACCATAAAAAATGTATTTCATATCTCATTTCATTCAGAATGTCATATTAGGATATTGCAGAATATGATGGCATTGCTGAATCGCCTAGAGGCAATTCTGAAAATGTTTAGATGGTACAGTCCAGGTGGTGCTAGCTTTACTATGTATGTCAGAGATTCCAGACAAAGCTAAAAAACATGATCAGAATTAGATTTGATACAATCAGATTAAAGATGATCCACAAATCTGATCTGAACACTTTAGTGTCAAATTCATCAAATTGTTCCTCACAGTTCTATAGCTATACATTCTCTGTGTGCGCTCCAAAACTCCGGAGCCCCAACCTAGTCCTGACCCTGTACATGAGACCAACAAAGTGGCTCAGATCAAGCCAGTCACCGTTCTAGCCAACTGACCAGTTGCTTCAGGTGCACTGAAGGGAGGAGAGTATTTGAATTGGGCGAATATTCAACATCATTTTGCCAGAATTGTGGACAGCTTTGCAAGCAGAAGAGAATTTATATTTGACGGTGATGGCCGCTTACCGAGCAGGTAATGACACACACATTCTTGGGGTTCTGTTTGAGCCAGTTGTGCATGTTCTTACAGACAGCAAAGAGGTTGTGGAGACTAGGGGCTTGTTTGGAAGGCCAGTTGCATTCAGAAACCTAGGAGGGCAGGCATAGAACACATAAGAAGACATTAAACATGGATAAAGGAAGAAAATGTGTGTTTGTGTTTGTGTGTGTGTGTGTGTGTGTGTGTGTGTGTCTGCTTGTGTGTGTCTGTGTTTGGGGTGGGGTAAACATCCAGGTTGATTTCCACAACGCTGTAACAGAGTAGCTGTTTTAAAATCCTGTAAGACAGTAGCAGCAATAACAGAAAACAATAATATACCAACAACAAAACATAATGCTAAATTATTGAAATTTAGTATGACCATTATTTGGAAAGCAATAGAATTATTTCCTGCCTGCTTAACGACATCCCTTGGCATGCAACATATAACTACAAAATGGTAATCATGATGTTGTAATTGATGACCTAATGGAAGCATTGACAAAGCCAGCAAATAAAATATAGGTGTTTCACATTAGCCATTTGGTTCAGAGGTAATACAACTAAGACTAAGGGAGGAAAATGCATAAAATGACTGTGTGACTTCAACTTTTCAGTTACAAGGAAGAATTCAAATGCCATGATGACCAATCAACTATCCAGCATCTGAACCGAGTTAGTAAGAGCTTTAAGCACTTTTAAAACTGTTGTAACATACCTCTCCTGAATTATACAGAAAACTACAGGCAGTGATGTTGTGAAGTGTTTCCATCTTTGTAGCCACAATAACTTGGTTCCAGATGTGGTGGAAAGAACCAGCACTAACAATGGCAACACACTGATCTGAATGTGGAGGTATACAATGAGGCCGTGCTAGTGTTAGACCAGGCGAGCCATCCTGATGTAGTCCTTTCAGCTAAGAGATTGGCCACTGTGCCAGCACTCTCACCCTGTTGGAGAATTTGGCTCCGCGGTAGTTCCTCTGTGACAGGTTGAAGACAGTGTAGTGGTCAGCATGTCGTGAGTCCAGGAAGGAGCGCATGTCCTCCACGTGGTTGGCATAACCCATCTCCACAGCGGACGAAGGATACGTCATCACTAACAGAGTACAGACACAGATAGAGAGCAATTTCGTAAAAAGAAGCTCATGTAAATGTCATGTGGATGAATTTGGTGACTTCATATTAATTGTACTTGGGCTATATGGACTTCAAAAGAAAGACAATATTGTCTGAGAGAACCTCAGCCTTCATCTCTATTTCCCTCACACAAATTACAGTGGCAGCTGTTATTATGAGACAGTGTCTAGCATAGAGGTGCTTGTTTACTAACTCTGATTAGCATTCAGGGTGGATACTGATTGGAGTCATTGTGAATATGGCTAATGTTTGTCCTAGACCAGCAGTGGGTCCCCTGTGCCTCATTGATGTTTTAAGACAATTGTCTCTGTTTGAGATTACAATGCAGAAATTACCTGGTGTAAGTAGGCCAGAATTAGTTAGTGTGTGTGTGTGTGTGTGTGTGTGTGTGTGTGTGTGTGTGTGTGTGTGTGGGTGTGCATGTCAGCAAAACACGTGTATGAGGGAGGCTGCAGGGTATGGGTTAGGGAATCTTCGCAAGAGCTAGAGAGTCTGAACAGCTTCAACAGCCTAGAAGACCCTAACTCCATGGTACACCACAGGCCTTAGAACCCTAAGACACAGATGAGTCTGAGCTAGACACACACTCACACCACTACAAATTCTCTCTCTCTCTCTCTCTCTCTCTCTCTCTCTCTCTCTCTCTCTCTCTCTCTCTCTCTCTCTCTCTCTCTCTCACACACACAACACACACACACACACACACACAGTGCACAGACGAATCTGAGTCAGTTATTTAATTCACCAGCATCTGTGCAAGGCGCTGCACTCACCTACTACACATCATCTCAGTTATAGTGAGAAAGTGAAAGTAAAGAGAACAGAAATATTCCAAACAAGTGGCATAAGCAGTGTCATTATGCTTGGTGTGTATATTTTTCTCTAACTCTGGGTCTTTCTTGGGTCGAGGCGGATTTAAGAAGAAACCTCTCCTTATTTTCCAGTAGCCCAGTTCATCAATTTCTGTTGCTTTTCTACATGTAAAACGTAGAGCTGATACAGGATATGAGGTGACGAATAGCCTATACAATAAGGAGACACAGGAGAAGAGCGGCCAGACACCCTGCAAAGGCGCTGGGAGACATACACCTGAAACACAAGGTGCACATACACCTGAAACACAAGGTGCACATACACCTGAAACACAAGGTGCACATACACCTGAAACACAAGGTGCACATACACCTGAAACACAAGGTCCTCCCAGTAGAGACAGCTTTTTCATCAGTTACGTACGATCCAAAGCAATTATATAGACCAATTTTCTGCCAGTGTTCCCCTCAAGCAGCCAAGCAGTAAATGAAAACTACAAGCAACATTTTCATCGCTCTTCTTATGTCTCAGTCCGTCTGCCTTACACTAATACACTAACCTTTCTCTGTGGAACTCATGTGACAAGCAAAAACCACAGCGGAAAATCGAGTGTGGAGATGTGATAGTTATGGGACAGATGCTAGTCATGGAAAAACGTTACCAATAGAGAGGAAAGGATAGATTCTACAGACACACGTCCAGACACAGTGTTGGAGGTGTGAGAGCAGCAGGAGGACGCAGAGTAAATCATCAGTGTGGCTTTTCCCTGCTTTGCACTGTTGGACAACTCACCTATGATTCGTGAAGTGATGTAAGCAATGTCCAGCTCCCCTTTGGTGTACCTAGACAATCACCAAGGAGAAAATCACACGATGCTCAGAGTTACTATGTTAAAATGGTAAGGCCACTGTTATTCAACAATCCACTGTCATAAAAAGAATTACTGTTCAAATTAAAATTTCTGTGTTACTGATTGAATTATTGCAGCTCACAAACATATTTCTATAACAATTATTATGTTATAAATATTGTTTCCAATCATAATCAATCATTCATTTTCATTTAATTGTGTTGATGTATGTGTAATACACATTATAATTGTGTATGTCCTGCATTATGTAACCTAAGATAAGATACCTATATGTATTACATGGCACACTACACGCATGGCCCTGATTATGTAACAACCAGATCACCTGGTGAGAGCAACAATCCCCTTAATGAGATAACTGTGTGAACAGCATCTATTTTAGCCTTCAGTGTTACAAGTGAGGGCTGCAGAGAAAGTCTCCAACAAGCAACTGCAGAGGGGCGAGTCTTTATGGAGCCAACATGGCTCCGCACAAAGGAATGTTTGTAGTGGCTCTGCTGTCTGTCTCCTTCAGACAGACAAATAAGACCAGCAGCTCTGAGGTGGACAAGACCAGAATTGGTAATGTGGGGTGGATGTGCTTTTTTTTCAGCCTCTCCGCGACACAGTGTATACAGTGCACACCCCCACGAATTCACACCCTCACAAGGACAGACACACTACACTGGTAAATGCCTGTTCAGTTTATTAATATTTTATGCGTCTATACTACAGGACTATGCTGACAGGTGAAAACTTGTCATATCTTATTTTTTATTTTCTTATTTTGCTGCACTGGGGCACAGAATATCACTGCAGAATGCTGATGGTGCAACTCTAATGACTCTAAAAACATACTGAGCGGCCCTAACCTCCACCTAACAATCTCATACAACTCTATCGAGCCCATGCAGCTTTGTAAGAAGCCAGTGAATAGATCAGCACCAAGTTGTTGGGCCCCCATCACAGATGAATGGGTTGTGCAGGAGAGGCCAAGGACAGCTAGACTTTACAGAAAATAATGTATCCCCACAGAGCACCACAGACACTTCGCAAAAGGAGACTGTGAATTTTTTAAAAGAGGTAGAAAATAAAAACCGTTTGCTGAAGGACAGACCCAAAACAGCCCATCATGTATCATGACTTGAAATAGCATCTATTCAAGATGCATATATACAAAATTCCATAGGTGCTACTAGGTCTACTACTAACGGCAACATCCAATCAATGTGATTTATGCTTTTACATGTCCATGTAAAAACATAAATAAATCACTGTTCATTAGCACCAGATGGAGGAGACTGAAGAAGTGCAAGAGGTACAATACTTTAATAGGTACATTATCACGAAGGGCATTATTAAGTATAATAAGTTCATTATAATTGGGTATTCTACTGCAATTTAAATGGGGAGGAGCACAGTCCCACAGCACCTGGGAGAGCAGTCTAAGCAAGCCCAAAGAACTGCAGGGAAACACACACTGGTACTGTATGCAAATAGAGGTGATTAGGAGACGCAACACTCCTCTTCCACCTCCATTGCAAATTCACAGCTTCAGCACAGAACGAAAGAAGATTCCACTGGTAAAAAAAAAAGCATTACAATCTAATAGACTGACTGGAAAGAACAAGGACTTTATGAAGTCAGTGGATAATCCACGGCTTTAGATGGGACACCTCACAGCACAACAACCTTACACTGACATGAAACCCCATGCACGCCTCACACTGCTTAGGTGGCTATCTGGCATCAGCACCTGACATGAATAATGGATGATAAAAGAAAGGACGGGGTGGAGAGGAGGGAATGAGAAGGGGAACAGATGAGAGAGGGAGGAAGAGGAGATGAGAGAAAAGACTGACAAAATGGACAAAAATATGTTGAAAGTTTGTCACGCTTATATGTACATGTGTACATTACAGCTGGAAAGAAAGAAGGGATGACGGAGCAAGAAAAGAAAGAAAGAAAGAAAGAAATAGGAAATTCCAAAGTGCATAGAGCATAGAGGGTGACCAGAAAAGAAACAGAGAGAGTGAAGACCTCCTGACACACAAACACATGCAGAGAAGCCAGTCCGCCACCAGACACACACACACACACACATACAAACACACACACACAAACACAGAGGCCCCTTTGTGAGAGGAGTGTCAGGCCTGCACACAGAGCTCAGCAAAGGCACAGCCTTCATCCTCCTCTTCCTCCTTGTCCTCCTCCTCTCTCACCTTCCTTCCTTCCCTTGTCCACCCAAACCCTTTTCTTTCAACCCTTTCCTCTCCGCTCTTTTGTTCTGCACAATTACATGACAGTAAATAGCACGTTTTAAACCTCCTATCATTTCCTATTCTCTCCTCTCACTCAGCCCTCACTGTTTCTGTGCAGGAGAACGGCTCATGAACTAGTAGTGCAGAAAGTCTGTACGAATCTGCGTGGATCCTATAGTATGTGGTTTCATACTGAGATTCCATAGGTTATATAATCTATTTCTGTCATGTAGGTGTTATGTCACACTTCTAGGTTCACGTGTGTGTGTGTGTGTGTGTGTGTGTGTGTGTGTGTGTGTGTGTGTGTGTGTGTGTGTGCACTTTCACACTTACGTGGCCACCTGATGCATGACTTTACTGGAGGTGTCTTTGATGGTATCCTTCAGGTTATCCTTGAAGTTGCTGAAAAACTTCCCAGCTCCACCCTTAACCATGTCCAGGAGCCCTCCCCCATAGTTGGCATCCATATCTGAAGAAAGAACCACAGAGTTAGCAGAGACAAGAATCTAACCCGCACTGTTACACACACACATACACAACTCTCACAACACAAACTATACAGATGTAAACAACAAGACCAATCCCACAGACAATGACTGTGTGTCATACTCAAATTGAAGATTTGAATAGGAAGAGAATGTCAGATTTTGAAGCACATTAGCTTAGCTACAATACAGCATCATATTTTCAATTCTGTCTTATCTAGCCACAGCACATTTCTCTTGGTCAGTCATGACTTTGGCACTTCTGGGAACAACATATTGACATTTTGGAAGCAGACAAGACAGTTTTTCTTCTGAAACCACGGAATGTCTGTGTCTGAATAAACACAACTATTTTCAGCTTTAACTGTACAAAGCTTTTGAATTGACCGTCATTGCTAGGGTCGTTCCCAGACACACACTCAAATAGCCCCTCAAGACAAAATAGCTTCAGGATCCTTGGGTCTGTGGAGAATTTAGCATCTGTCATCATCAAGATCATAAAGTTGTATCTCTGAGTGAGTGAGTGAGTGAGTGAGTGAGTGAGTGAGTGAGTGAGTGCATGCATATGTGCATGTGTATGTGTGTTTTTGTTTGTGTGTGTGTGTATGTGTGTGTGTGTGTGTGTGTGTGTGTGTGTGTGTGTGTGTGTGTGTGTGTGTGTGTGTGTTTGTGTCATCTTGAGGGAGAGAGCAGAATCTGTGTGGGTAGAGGCATGTGAGAGAACAGAGAGTATATGTCAGGAGAAGTCCATCCGCCCAGGCTGGATTACAGCCAGAGTCTGCATCTGAGTCATCACAGTCCAACCCCACTCAACACATTTAACCTTTTCTCTTTCTAGACACACCATACCAGCACACAAACAAACGTACACACACACACACACATAGAGAGAGAGAGAGAGAAAGAGAGAGAGAGAGAGAGAGACCGGTCAATATCCAAAGGTCTAAAAATGACAAGTTTTCTATGTATGTGTATTAAAAATATTCAGTAATAATAGTGAACTAAACATAGGTCACAAAAAACTCCCAGGCTAATTTGCCCTAATTGTGGCCCAAATATAAATTGGCAATCTCCGTGAATTGTACATTGGGAATTTCTCACCTCAGAAACATCTGATGTGGAACACAGCTTTAGGGAATTATCCATCAGTATCAGAATAGTCACTATCCTCCTCTATGTATTCTTAACATGTTGTTCAGAATGACAAGCTAATGGCTAGTGCATATCGCCATAGAGGTTTACATTGAGGTTTGACAAGCCCCACCCTCTGGGATCATCTTATAGGTTTTAACTCAATCCTAATCTTACACTGCCTGACACAAAATCCCTGCCTAAGACGCTCGTGACAGTTTTGATAGGCTGAATGAGTTTTACTAGAGAAGGACTGCAACCTAACCCTGTAAACGAGAGGAGGTCAGGGTAGGACTGGACAGCCCAGACCTTGCCCTTCTACAACACTCATCTTTCCCATCATCTGTTCCTTTTAAGAAACCCACAACACAAAACAGAAGAGGGAATTTGGCTTTGGCCTCAACAGACCTGCTGATAGCAACATTGATTTGCTCTCTGGTCATGCTGGGTCATCACTGGGCCAGCGGAGGAGGAAGTGAGAAGAGGACGGACATTCCTCTGGAGCTCTTGGACAAGGCTCGCAGTCCAAGGCTCTTTAACAAGCCGGTCAGGCACTGGCGCAGTAGGGCAGGAGCCACAGCTCACATGCCAGCAGCAGCAGCGGCAGGCCAGACCACACAGACTAGAGCAGGCTGGACACAGGGGACGGACAGAGTGCCCAACATTGTTGAGTTATGAACCAGCTGCAAGGTTCATCCTGGCTTGACTGACTTGAACTCAATGCATTGGCTTTGTGCAGTAAGTATAGCTATAGATAGCACAGCAATAGAATTATGGCAATAGATGCCTATGAGGCATCAGTGGCAATTAAGTGTTCAACCTGTAAAGGCATGCAACACTGCAAATCTCTCATAATAATGAATAATGTAAGGTTTTCCAAAAGGATGAAAAGAATAAAAATAGGGTCTGGAATGGCAATTTGGTCTAGGCCAAAACCATAATATCAATAAGAAACCAACTGATATCAACACATCACTCTACAGCCATGACCATTTGTGAGTCCTAGGGTATTTTTAAGACATCACTCGTCATGTTTGGATAACATGAAACATTCCAAACTTCTTTCTTGTGGCAGATTTCCTGTTTGAAGCCTTATGCCTTGGCTCAAAACATTCCCAATAGATCTCTCTCTCTCCCTCTCTCTCTCTCTCTCTCTCTCTCTCTCTCCTTGCATGACTTTGGGTTTGTTTCATCATTCCAAATGCTGCTGTGCTTCATTCCACCCGGAAATCATCACACATACAGAACTGCACAGTAAGAATCCATTAAGATTAATGGTACTATGGAACACTTACTGTAACACTCACAGTGTAATCTACCACCACTAGAACCAAGAACCCCCCCCCCCCCCCCCCCAATATCTGCAGTCATTAGGACAGAAGCTACCTCAAAGCTTCTGTCTGCATTGCTACATATCACTGCACCATAAACCTGTGTGCGTGTGCATGGAGCAGATAAAGGTCAGTGGTTAGACTGTATGTACCTGTGACTATCTGTATGTGAGTCAGGTGCTTGTCAAAACCTGTGCTGCATCTCATTTTGAATCAATACGTGTGCAAATGAGACTGTCAATGCAGTTCTATAGTGTTGGATGGCAGAATATGTTCCACATATTTCACAATTTTCTCTGAAATACACTGACACTGTCATTATGCACATTGGTGTGCTGTGTGTTTTAATGTTCTAAATTGTAATGTAATCTATATTCAGCAGTTTTGAGCAACGGCTGATGAAGCCTGATTCACATGGCTATGTTGGTCCACTGTGGGTTAGCAAGCACGGCGACGCTGCCTGGCTCCCTCATGGCAGGACATCAGATAAAGGAAAACAGGGTGGCCCTTCCTTTTTGGCCTGGGGAGAGGTGCCATAGAGGGCTTCCTGTTGGACGGGGCACAAGGGACTTCCTGTGTGCGCGTGGAGCCGAGCAAAAGAGCAGAGGAGGCGGGAGGACATGAAAGGCTCTGCCACCACGTCTAGGAGAGCTCAGAGAGTCTGTGAACACACACCCAACACTCTTTCATCCTCACAGCACACACAGCCTAGGACACCTCTGACACTCTGATGTGTGGGTTTCATGTGTGTGCATGTGTGTGTGTGTTTTTTATGTAAGTATACAAGTGTATGAGTGTGTATGTGTATATGTGTGTGTTAGAGATGCACCCATATGGAATTTTAGGGCCGATAACGATAACCGATATTTATTGGTTTGTGTGGTCGATACCGATACGATAACCGATAATATTACTCTTGAAAAAAATTTGTGAAAAGTGATTTGGGGAAAGCATTTAATAAGCATAATTTTATTGCAGTAATTTTACCTACCACCAAATGATGGACAGAACTCATAATAGTCCTCAATAGTACGGCAGTCAACAACATAACAGTAGCCTAGCCCTACAGTATGTGTGGCTCCTTTAAGTGAACCTGACGTCAGTGAATTGCGAGTGAGTGGCTAGAGAGTTTGAATCGTTTTCATTTAGGACTAAACGCTCATAAACGGCTCAGCTTGGAATAAGCTACAGTATAGCGACCAAATCAGAGTTTGTGAGGGAAACTTAGGTTTAGTTTCAACTGCGGGTCACTGAATAAAGCTGCAACTCCTCAGACTGTATCTTATGTCCATCTACTCTGTTGCGCACAACCTGCTGCAGCAGAAATGAAAGGCGTTAGCCCCGAAGGTTTTAATAACTAATTATGATGACCTGTCTAGAACTGAAGCACGAACGGTCAGCATATTTCTAGGTAATAATACAAAACCCAAGCTAAAGTAATTCAAATATAATACTAAAACACAACTTAGAACTAGGCCTACTTATGTACTCGTCCCACTAACGAGTTTGTTTATTTGCTTCCCCGACCAGCGCGGTAAAGTGCAAACACACCAGCACAAGACGGCTCTAGATAGGGCTGAGCTCCGCTCTGTTAAGGTTAAATGGCGGATCATTCACGAGAGGGTTTTGAGATGCACAGATTCCCAAATGAACGCATATCCACAGATTTTGTTAGAGTGGTGAAATACATTCACACCGCTGACATTATATTGAGGAAAAAGTTTAGCCAACCAAGCTCAAGTAGGCTAGCTCAGTGTAGCCAGACGTAGGCCTAAATTAGGACTTAAAAAAATATCGGCGCAAATTATCGGCCAGAATTCTGTTATGGATAATAATATTTTCATTTTTTCACTTATCGGCTATTAATATATCGGCCGCCGATATATCGTGCATCCCTAGTGTGTGTGTGTGTGAGAGAGAGAGAGAGAGAGAGAGAGAGAGAGAGAGAGAAAGTATGTACCTACTTTCCAACACACTCAACTACCTGTATGTACAAAGAGTATTCTGATGTGTGTGCAGGTGTGCCTGTTTACATTTGTGCAGATGTAATGTGGTGTTGGTGTATACTGTATGCTGCATCCTTGTACATGTGTGGGTTTACATTAGTGTCCACCCTGACAGGAGGCCCACAAAGGCAGCAGGTGGAGAATGGAGATCAATCATAAATGTACAATCATGAGCATGCTCTCTGTTCAACTTTCTGTCTGTAACCCTTCTCCCTGTTGAGTATCACTCCACACCTGGGCCTTGTCTAGCTTTTCTGTGTGTGTGTGTGTGTGTGTGTGTGTGTGTGTGCGAGATAGGGGAAAGGAGTGTGTGTGTGTGTGTGTGTGTGTGTGTATGCATATGTATCTGTGTTGTGGATTAGGGGAAAAGAGTGTGTGTGTGTGTGTGTGTGTGTGTGCGAGATAGGGGAAAGGAGTGTGTGTGTGTGTGTGTGTGTGTGTGTGTGTGTGTGTGTGTGTGTGTGTGTGTGTGTGTGTGTGTGTGTGTGTGTGTGTGTGTGTGTGTGTGCACATGTGTGTGTGTGTGTGTGTGCATATGTATGTGTGTTGTGGATTAGGGGAAAAGAGTGTGTGTGTGTGTGTGTGTGTGTGTGTGTGTGTGTGTGTGTGTGTGTGTGTGTGTATGTGTATGTGTATGTGTGTGTGTATGTGTGTGTGTGTGTGTGTGTGTGTGCGTGCGTTTGTGTGTCTGTGGACTGTCACAGGACACGGCCCTGCCTCCTGAATTATGGATTGAGTACAGGCAGACAAAAAACAAGTGTCTTTGTCACTATAAGCCCACAGAAGCTAGCATTTACGTAGCACATTTTTAGCTAAACCTCTTTTAATGTCTCACAATTGAGCTGCAAGTAGACGAGAAATTGATAGACCCTATAAGATGATTGTATCTGTTATAAACCCAATACTATTTTGTATCGTTTTTGTCAATGGCTAGGGCTCTGACAAACCTAGCCATACCATAATGAACACATAGTTAATAGTGAATTCACATATGTCTAAATTTACAGGCTTAGGAATAGGAGGCTTTGACAAAATTATGTGATCAATGCAACAATCATATCATCTAGCTCAATATGGATTAATAGGAGACAATAACGGCTTCAAACTGAGCCCATCTGCTGCCTGCCAGACTGCTTGAGAAAAACACAGTATCTGAGACAACACATTCTAAGAGGATAAAAAAAAGTGCACTACCAGTGTCCAAGGATGTCAGTGGAACCTTTAACCTCATGGTCCAGGAGGGCACAGCTAGTGCTAATCTGTATGACCAAACAAACCCATAGGAAGGGGTTCGGACACAGGCAAGACAAAGCAACATCACTGGACTACTAGAGCACTGCAGATGCCAGCGGTGACAATCCCAGAGTTACCTGAAATCATTTAAGGGGAAATTCTTTCTCTCATCTGTACCCCCCTCTTACCCCCACCCCTTTACCACCTCTCCCTCTCTCCTTCCTCAGTCAGTGTCATTCCCTAAGGCCTGTTTGCTATCAGGCCACTGCAGTGGGGTAGGAGGCAAGAGCTAACGTTAGCACTCTGTATCACCCCATCACACCACGCCACAGCATCTACCGGCTGGCTTAACCCTATCCCACTGTACACACCTGCTGAACAACACTGGTGCTTTGTTTTATTATACTGACATGACATGCAACACTTCTCCTTTTCGGTAGGGTTATAGTATAACCGGATAACCTGAGATAATAACGCAGAAATGCTATCAGCAAGACTGAAATGTAGGCTATTGTGCGTATTGCTTCCATTGCTCGTTCTTATATCTAAGATGTTCAGAGATAGCCAGCGTCTTATTCACATAGGCTACGCAATTGACTGAGCTAAATGTTCACATAGTTTTTCTTACGTAGGCTAATCAAGTAGGTAAGGATAAGTAAAATATGTGCATTATATATTTCCACTGCTCTAAAGCACAGAAGAACCACCAACACCTTTGTCGTGTACGTTAAAACGACAGCATGCGTCTGTGCTAATCGTTGCGCTTACCTGAGCTGTCCATGGTGCTGTAGTCGTCCGGTCGCGCTGGGCCTGCCTTGGAGCCGAGGGTAACCGCCGTCAAGCTGCCGCCGAATGGGCCGCCGCCTCTCCCCCCGTTATTGAAGTCTCCGCTGCTTTCGACCAACTGCAAAGATTCATATCCATCGTAACTGGTCTTTTTCTTATAGCCACTTAGCAGGCTCATGGACACAGCGAATACAGCAACAGGAAAAATCGCATAGAAATAAAGGAAACGCGAGCTAGAAGATTTTGGAGGAGATGCACATGTCCCGTTGAAGGATGTCGGACCCAGAAATAATCCACGGTATCCTGATTATTCAGCGTCCCCTTGTTCCTAGCGAGCGAAAGGGTAGGTTTGTCATCCAGAGCCGCATTTAGGCTACTACGCTGAACACACACACTCACGCACTCGCAGACAGCCAGTCTCCACTGAGTTAACGGGTCCTTTCAGGCTCACGGTTGGCTCAAGACCAATCCCGACAATACCATGTCGGCAGTAGGAGACCGAGGATCGCCTGCTCCATTGTTCTCCTCGTACATGATGTAATATCACCAATGTTTTAAGGGGTGTTGTTAAGTATTTTACAACAAATCATACGTTCTTTAAAATCCTAGTCTGATCTATTATATTGTATATAACTGCTACTAGATATGACTAACAAATTGCTATTCACCCCTCAAAATATAGGCTACAAAAGTGATGATGTGTATGATTATGTTTGTAAATTCCTTCAAACGTTTTTAAACAGTTAAGAATTAAACACTTGTACATGTACAGTATGCTCAGTTGTTTCTTTGTCTGTATGGAGGCAAATACCATCCTCAGTGTTGAGAGCAGGCGTGACAATCAGAGCTCTGTTTGTGTCTTTCCGGGGGTAGGATTACAGAGGCGAAATAGCCTGGAGGCCCCTGAGACATCACTGTGATGCAGCACATAGTGCTTTGTCAGTGGAGGCACTTCACATCCAGACTTCCCCCCTTGGAGGCAGATTTACCTCCTAAGTCATGCAAGCTACTCGCTATTAGGCCACATGCTTCCTTCCTTGGCCTGATTGCCAGGCAACAACTGAGTCCGGATGCTTTCTCAGTGGAGAGAGACAGCCAGGGCAACTCTCTCAGGGAGGAGGAGGCTGGAGAGGGGAAGAGGGACAAATCAAGAACACAGCGTTGGGGAAATGCCCCCCATAGAGCGAGTGGAATGGCAATATGTGTGAGCCAATCATGGCACTGTTCTCCACAGAGACAAGGGACTAATGTGAAAACACTCACACTATAAACACCAAATTAGGCCAAAAGGTCTGTCTTTATCTTGAAAAGGAACATGGATGTGGCTATGAATGCCATCATGCCACTATCACTGTAAAAACAAACTCTAGTTCTCTTTCAGGTTGAATAGTTTACAACCTCTGCATGAGACTATCAAAACAACATAAATAGACCAAGAGTTCACCATAACCAGCAGGTCCTATAGTGCTCAGCACACAGTGTTTATTTATCAGACTGCTTACTGCATGTCTTTAACAGGCAACTCTCTATCTTACCCATCCCAATCTCAGTTAAAGGCCAGACACACATATCTTCTCCTACACCAAGATAGAAGAAGGTCTTATTCAAAGGAGACAACCGAACGCAAGCATGCAACATTTTTCTTTCATGTTTTATTCCCATTTCAGATACTGCTGAACCATGGAGTTTAGCTGCACTATTCCTGAGGTCAATGAGGCACTGGTTTAACAAGAAGTTGTTGTTTAACACAGATCTTGTGATGGTTACAATTCCTCAAGCCCATAAACAGCCTTCTATTTGTGCTGACAGTGTCATCAGCCAACTAAAAGATGACATTACTAGCCATTACACATTATAAATTTTTTTCTTAGTGATATTTTTTAAGTGTTCTAATTGCTAAATTCACATCAGTGCCAGTTAACAAATATTATCTTCAGAAGGGAACTGGCTAAGTCACTGCACTATGCCATGTGTGGAGCATGCAGAACACATGGAGCATCTCCCTCACACACACACGCACGCACGCGCGCGCACACACACACACACGCACGCACGCACGCACGCACACACACACCCAAAAGGAAGAACAATTGAATTTGGTGTATTCCTATTAGGTGAGGAACAGATGGTAAGAGTGGATTGCTTAATGATTACATGGGCTTCTTTACCGTTTTATTGAGATGAAGAATTTGCAGAGAGTGGGGGATGGGGGAATGGTTTGGGAAGGGTAGTAATGGACTGGGTGGACTTTAACTTGCTTTGTAATTCAAGTGAAGTCGTTATGACAGAATGACAGAATAATATAACACAAATAGCACAATTAAGATTGGTGGTAGGCTGTCTGTAGGATGCAGAACTGGAACATGCGAAACAAAACATATAGAACGATTAAAAATCTGAAAATCCGAATCTGAGATAAAGGTATACACCAACACAAGCCTATATCTGCACCTACACCTATATAGCTAGGCTACACCAGCAGTAGCCTATCATGCACGACATTCTCATCTCTTAAAGCAGAAGTATGGTTAAGGCTCTCTCAGGAATCCTGATGGCTGCTAGTGGAATTAGCCCTATGGCGTAATGCCAATTGCATAGTAGTTCGCATAGTAGTTAGCCCCTTGATGTCAAATAAACCAATTCTGTAACACACTGGCAGGGCACCAATTACTTATTCCATCAATCGCCGTAATTATAATAGGAAAACAGCAAAAACCATCAGGTGCATGTGCGCGAGGATGCGCTGACATCTTGGCTACCCAAGACCAACCTATCCGACCGCGATCATTGGTTAGCTTCATGTTGCCTACCCATCTAAACGCATCTCCCAATAGAGACGAGGATAAGATGACGCGATTCATCCATGGCATTAGGTTATAGCTTACTTCCGTTTCTTAAAGGTTTAAATATGTGAGCTATTTTTTCCTCAGTAGTGGACCATATGTGTTGAGGTATAAAATAGTCAGTAATTAGAAAACCGAGTATTAGCCTACGTCTCATTTACTTTTAGACAAACGGGGAATTCGTGCACATAGGCTACAGGCTCACTAGCTGCACGATTGTTGACACTGCGGTGCACGAGCAACAGACCACAATCATATAGGCCCACACATTTAAATGATAGCCTACTTGAATTATTGCAATTAACATAAAAGGGGAGCAGACCGTAACCTATCTTCTACACATTTTTAAGTCGGGATTTAATATCAAAACACTGGTTAGACACATTGGCTGTGCATACCCTTGAAAACGTAAGGGCCTTACACTAGAAATAGACCAAACACCTTTGCCGCCAGGCTATGCTCAAATGTCACTCATAATTCAGTGGGAATTCCCCGTAATTATCAAAAACAGACATAACGTCAAACTCCGGAACTGCGCTGTATCAGCTGGCCTGAAACGCTTTACATAGAACAGAGCATCTAACGACTATTCGTGCATACATGTCGGTGAAGGCGGCTTATTATGTAATACTTTAAATCTCGACACAAAACACATGACATTATTTTTCATGGCGCGCAAATACAGCTCGATGTTAAACTGGAAGCAATTATACAAAAACAAAGCCCTTCTTCCTTACCTTGGAGAGCGCAGTCTTTCATTCTCTCAAGAGCGCTGTTTTCAGCTGTGGTACAGTAGGGAACCCAGCTGATCACAGAAATGCTGACCTTTGATTTGTCATTCGCTGCCTGTCATAGGTTACACCGGCGCCTGTTCCATCGAATCTGGCTCATTTGCGCATGATAGGATTCGCGTAAAGATGAAAACGGAGGCATGTGGGAAATGTAAGCTATTTTTTAATTAATCACAATAAAACATCCCCTTAAGAGTTTTATTCACCTCAAGACTTGGAAAGAAAATAAATTAATGCGTCATCGGTGTCGATTTATCAACCTGGATGAAGCTTACTTACGAATCATACCACGGAGGAAGATCGTGACTGGCTTGATGTACGGCTCTCGCCCATCACTATAGGCTACTTCTGAATGAAATCACGGCAATGAACATAAATCGTATCAGATCAAGCAGCTAGCTAGTACTTGCAAAACGTGTCTCCACACACTTGTCTACAGATTTCATTCATAGACACGTTGTGGAAGTCTACCTGTGCGCACCTGTGTCACCTGCACCACCTCTTGCGTAGCCTAGTTGATGATTCCTAAAGCCTGAAAATGAAAGCATTCCCGGTATTACCATTCCCGAAAGCATTCCCGGTATTAAGGTATCACGTTGTTGAGGGTTCTCCCCCGGCTAAATGGCAATAGCATGATGCCAATTTCTCGCTCTCTTTTACCAAAAGTGTCAGGATTTGCACTGGAGGATTCTTCATTGCGCAATTGCTGTAGGGTTTATATTACTGTCAGCAAACAGTTATAGTGTGCACGTCCCACCTTCTGGCAGATGCAGGACAAAAGAAAACTATATACTCAATTGAAAAAATATAATGTTTTTTTACAACACTGCTTTTGACTCCCAATGATTTAATGCAACGTTTCGACCCTGCTGGGTCTTCTTTAGGCAAATGGTATTACTGTCTCCAGGGTCCGTAATTTGGAAGATGAGCAAAACCTCAAGTGCAAGTGCATGTAGTGTCATTGCTGGGCAGATATATATTTAAGCATGTACATGTTTAAAATATCTAATGTCATTTTAATGACTTTTTATGTTTATGTTTTTATGCTTTGTGAATATCATTCTTGGTAATAGCAATATACAGTAATGGTTATATTTGTTAAGAATAATTTAAAATGTCAAAAATAATCAGCATTCATCATTGTTTATTCCATGTTTAATGTGAATCAGACTTCACTCTCATTCTTCATTCAAGAGAATATTTTTTAATAATGAAACAAATAAAAATGGTATGGACAAAAACAATAATACCCTTTACCTAAAAGTGTGTTCAGAGGCAACCACTGCCAACAAAAGCTTTTAATGAGACCATCTAGTTTACCCACTTTTCTTGAGCAAACTGCCTTTTTGAGCTCTTTCCAGAGATGTGAGATGTCCAGAATGGGATTCAGGTCTGGACTTATTGAAGGGCACTTTTTGCTGTCTGTTTTCGCTCAGTATCCTGTTGGGACCCATGACCTGTGACTGAGCCTAAGCTTTCTGACACTGGGCTGTATGCTTTGCTCCAGAATGCCCTCTAGTTTTGAGATTTCATTGTGCCCTGCACAGATTCAAGATACCCTTGACGCAGCAAAGCAGCACCTTAACACTTAAAGGAAAACACACACCAAAAGTGTTTTGTTTCTCAACAGCCAAAGTGTGCAGTTCTTTCACATAGATCTGTTTCTCGAGGGCACCTAGTACTGTTGGTACAGTGGGGGAAAAAACTGACAGTTTACAGTGCTACACTCTGGGGGCATAATTTAAAAAATCAGGCGAAACAGAGATTTATGTGAAAAAACGCTCCTTTAACCAAGCCTCCTTTATTTGTAATGGTGTGGTGTACTTTTTTTGGACACATTCATGTGTTCAGCTGTGAATAGAGCTGACGTGACTTCCCCAAAAGTTCCAGGTTTGTCTCATCTGTTCAAAGGACATTTCTCCTAGAGGGAATGTTCTTGATATGCATTTTAGCCAATTCCAGTCTGGATTTTTAGGTTTTTCTTTCAACAGTGGAGACCTCCAAGGAGCCCATTGTTGTCCAAAAAGTGACCGACAGTGTGATCAGACATTGATATACCTTGACCTTGGATTTCACCTTGAAAGTTTTCATTGGCTATTTGTCTTCCAATTTGTACCATCCTGTTAGGTCTGGAGTCAATTTTCCTCTTGTAGCCACATCCAGTGAGGTTAGCTAAAATCCCATGACAGTATTTTGGCAGAAAGAACAGGATGCCACATAATTCAGAGTATTACCAACTTTCAGTTCTACAAAACAAGGGAATATCTTGCACCTTTTAAGAAGATATTGTGTCACAGATATCATGCCATGACTCTTTGATTAATGATTCTTTTTCATGTCAAAACATTCTCTATTATCAACCAACTTGAATTTAATATGTAGTAAAATATAACCAATTATGACCAAATATTTTACCTATGATGCATTGTATTGCATTAACATAGTTGAGACTGCAAAAGCTGAACTACCATCATCCTGGTTGTCTAACATCATGTCATTTAACAATATATGGTGCTTAAAAAAATTAATTACACAAAAAAAAACACCACAAGAAATGAGGGTCGGATTCACAAACACTTCTTAAGAAAAAAATACTTCTCAATGCTGCTTTCTTCTTGATTTGATAGTTATAAATTAAGTTTATGCTTTCTTTTCTGTCTTTTTCCTATTTATTCCTAAAACATAAGTTGAGAAGAAATGAGATTCCTGAAAACAAAAAACAAAATGTATAGAAACTTTAAGATAACCCTGCACTTAAAAATGTTATAGGGAAATGTTAAGCCTCTAAAGTCATTCATGTAAACACATTTAACAGCATTTAGACAACCAATTTAAAATGTCAGTTTTTATTATGTGTACAGAAATTTAAAAAAAGTAAAAAAATGATGTAAATGATTAAATAATTTTGTGTGATGGAGTGCCGCCACTATGGTTAAGTATGTGATCTGACTGCCATACCAAGAAGCCTGTTCTTTGGCATTGTGGTTGAGCTGCAGGTTTGGTACCCAAGAGTCCCAGTTTAGTGGGCGGGTGGGATTGGCCTCTTCCTTTGTCACACCTATCGTCTGGCAAATTAGTGGGCAACACCCAATGAAATCATTCCCCTCCTCTGAATCATTCCCTGCTTCTGAAGTATAAATGGCTCTCTTCGAGCCATGTCCTTTTTATTTTACACAGCAATGGCTGTGCATGAATACTGGACTTTTTCTGAGAACATGCACTAGAAAAGACAGACGAGAAGTGTTATAGATAGAAAACAAGTTGACATATTAACAAGGAAATGTGGTCCAGGGTCTGTACATTGGGGTAAATGACTTGTAAAATTCAATCAATTGTGAGAGAGTATTTGCTTGTTTGTAGCCCTGGCCGTGCCGCTAGGGTGTGTCTAGATTTCTAGGCTAGCTTGTTTGGTGATTGAAAACAGACATATAGGGTAAATATGGTATCTGGTGTTGAACTCCAGTATTTGGTTTATATTGCATTTGCATTTACAAGTGTGTCTTTTCATATATGTTGCAAGTGATGCTAACTACTGTACTAGTTAGATTATTTCAGGATTTTTGTTTCCCTACCTTTTGTAACATTACTAGAAGCAAAACCATTTGACTTGGGTAAAACAAACCAGTGAACTCTCAGGTTTTGTAGGAAAAAAGTGTTTAATTTGTTTTTGGGACGAAGCAGCTGCACTGCATGACTCACAGCAGCACAGAAATAGGCTCTGTGGTATTGCACAACAGAGGGTGGAGACATTGAGGAAACATTGAGGAAACATTGGAGCACGTTCTCTGGCCGGCAAGACTCTCATTTAGTCTCTTAACAAGTGGCAACAAACCGCCCAGAAATAAAACATTTGTAGCACAATATTACAGTCTACTTTGGATGTGGATGAAAACCAGCACACTCAGTTCCCTTCATGTAAGTCCCTCCATACTAGTTTCATTACAGTATGGCAAAATGCTGTACATCTGAATGATATTTGCCATCTATGTTAGCTTTGGATTTCCCTAATCAATACAATAGAACACATAAACCATATACCATGGCACTAGCACCAAAAATGGAACCCATGACCTCTGAAGACCTATTGAAGATCATATAGTGAGTAAAAGGTGTCATAACAAACTAAATACATGGTTAATTCTCACCATACATTCACTTCAGCGACAGCAACTCTTTTTCTACCTGTTCCATTGTCTACTAATGGTTCATTCATAGACAGGTTTGAACCCTGTAACAAATTTCCTTACACAGCATCAACGTTTAGAACTTCTAGTTTCAGAGTTGCAGTGTCACTGCTGTGCCAAAATGTTTAGCTCTTTAGAACCTAAAACTTAAAAATGTTGGTCCCTAAAGGTTCCATTACAAAACATTTCCATTGCAAGTTGCAACACAGAGCAGATGTACACATGACCTAAAGCAATGTGACTATAGAACACACAAAGCATAAACAAAAATCCACAGTCCTACAATGATCAATGACTGAATACAAATGTTAAAATAACACATCATTTTCTCAGGCGAGCGTTAAGGAAATACTTTGGAATTGTATGCCTTTATAGGCCCGCATTTCAGATAAACCACTGCTGTTATCTAAAGCCACTGCATGTTCATCTCTGTGCAAGGTTGGACCCTTTGGCAAAACGAAGAACTTGTATTTGATCCTGAGCACATTCATCAGGAGGGAGTAGTTCTCCAACAAATATGATCAATAATCATGATATTTGTCATTACATTAAAGTAAGCACAAAAGTACCAGGAACATTAGTGCAATGTGATTCTTTCAAACAAGAAGTCATTTCTGTACAAGGCAATTGTTTCATTAGTTAATGGAATCTAAGAATAAATGCACATATTGTAGTGATGTACTGGAAAGGGTCATATTGTGAAAAGGCAAGCACATGGCATAAATGGCTGCATACACTGGGATTGCATTGTGTGGGTCAGTAATTTACTAGTTACAACGACAACTGTATACATCTAACCAGCAAAACCACAACACTTACTAATGGGATACTTTTACAATTTCTTCCATTAGAAAGGTCCAGTCCCTTCCATTCCAAAACTACCAAAATCATTGAGAACGAAATACCATGACATATCAAAGGCAGTCATGAGAAAAGCTTTAATTTAAATGACCTAATTAATGTTTGCTTATATTAATGTAATGCTTATATACAGTGAAAACTGAGGGGAAATCATTCACCTCAAAATAATTCCTCCCCACTAAGCTGAACCAGATGTTCAGCTTAGTGGGGAGAATGTGTTTTGATGTTATGTTTTGACAGTTATATTTGCATGACAAAATCATGCAGAATCCTGACTCCTGAATTAACTTGGAGGGTTATGTTTGCATATGTGCGTGAGAGAGAGATGGAGAGAGAGAAAGAGAGAGACAGAGAGAGAAAGAGGGAAACAAGTGAGTGAGAGTGACAGAGGAGGAAGAAGAGGACTAATCAATTCAAAGAGCCATCATATGAGGACACTAAATGACAACACCAGACACTTGTCTGGAGTTATGGAGTCGTTGAAGGACCTGTCCAGGGAGTCTCCACTCAGTGTCCCCCTCCTCTGGCAAGTGTCTCCCTCAGTGTGTTGGAGTGGACTGGGCGCTGGACCTGGGCGCTGGAATCTTGGCACTGAGCAGGGAACTGATGTGAGGCCAGATGTGGTTCGTGTCTGTGTCCGAGAACATGTGCAGGATACCTTTGGACCTGGGACACATAAGGATCATCAACAGCATAATCATCACAAGCAAATTCACTGTGAAAATAAGAATAGGCTCAAATTGGACAAAATGACAAGCACAGAGATAGAGTTAATTACAGCTAAGACTTCAGAGCTGGCTACTGTCAGATAGCCAAGATCATGAGAAGTCCAGAGTTAAAGGAAAAGAAGGGAACTTTCACACACTTGTATAGGTTTATCACCGGCTTGGCCACGTCTTTGTAGTGTCGCAGTCTGGCCACTAATGCCTCTGGTTTGTCGTCTTCATGTTGAATTAAAGGCTCACCGGTGATGTCATCAATACCCTGAGCAGATGAGAGATTTCAAAAGCTTGCTATTTTTATCATACTTTTTATCATAGAAATAGAGAGAAGTAGTCATTACAATCACCACTCCATCTCATCAACATGGCTGTCATAACAGGCAGGGTGATTCATATCAGCAACAACAAGCTCTACCGAATCCATCTCTATTCTACTTAATCATTGTTCTTGAGCTCTATACTCTATATGACTCTCACAGCTCACAACATACATTGCAGAGGTCAACTTAGAGGTTATATTATAGGAGGATATTGAAATAGCCTTTCATGATATCCACCAGGTTTAATGAAATGACATACATATTTACATGAGTATAATTAAATGACTCTTGAATATACAACTGGGACCAGTGTGCCTTGCACACTGATGTTAGTGTGATGTTAGCTCTTTGGTGTCTGATCGAACCCACAACCTTCAGGTGTTCCGTTTGAAGAGGCCAGGCCCGGTTCCCTGATTACGATGGTAAGAAAGAGTACGAAAGTGAGGAAATGTGTGGGCTTAAATAACATACTAGATTTTAGATCAGGCTAAACCACATGTTCCTTACTCTGCTCTTACCTTATAGGCCTAATAAAAAGGTATCCTACACTTAGACAAAGAAAATCAGAAACTATTCTGCCAATTTCTCGTTTCATACTTAATTGCATTTTTGTCCGTTTTTAATCACATTATCAAAGATCCGCTTTAACCCTCTCTGACATTATTATGAGGAGTACGGTCACAAATATGTGATTAGAATGTTTGAGAACCGAGTGTTCTACACTATGATGCGACAATTACCCATAGACTGTATTAAAGAACTCTGAAACTACATGCCTTCATTTGCGTAGAATTCACGAAGGAACCAGGAAAATAATTAATTCCTTAACAGGTTGTATGTAATCTGATTTATTACAAGTAAACACAATAAAGAATGGAAACATAAGTTGGATAATTATATTCTTAGTTGTAATTTCCCTGTATGTCCTGCTGGTGACCTCAGTGAGAAGTACTTGTTACGATGCTCTCAACCGAGTGGGCCTACTCTGGATCACTTGTAGAGTGTTTTCACAACATTCTTAAGCAACAATGGCTTCAGGAAACAGTCCGCAAATCTTAAGACGTTCGCAAGAGGGACTTTACGGCCTACTTAGGCATACGATACTTTCGGGGAACCGGGTCCTGGGCTGCATTCCCCGAAGCCTCCACAACCACCACCCATACTGTAAGTAATATCTGCATTTGCACATTGATGAGCACTTTGTGCAAGTGTAGCTCATCAGTAGTATTATAAATTACAAATAAAAAAAAGCAAAATTAAAGAACAGTCAACTTACTGTTTGGCACAATTAAACATAAAAGTTACAGTAGGCTTCCCCCAAACATGTACATTTATTATGCTGTACTAAAGTCATGTCTGGACCTGCTGAGAAAGACTTCTCACCGTCACGAGTGGAGGGTTGAATATCAAGTTGTAAACTCGGCCACTGGCAGGGTGTATCCAACGATGCCTCAGTCTCTCCTTCAAAGTCTCAAATGGAACGTTCAAACTGATGACCACATCCAGCTCACATGCACTGTTCAGGGCTTGGGCCTGAGCCAGTGTCCTGGGAAAGCCTGACAAAACAGAATGTAAATGATCACTTTTATGTTTGGTACAGAAAGTAACATTGCCCTCTTCAATGGAGATGCTTAACTGGACCACACATGCATGCACTGACCTGACAAAAAAGTCAGTACTAGTTTAACCATACATTTAATCAAACTATTTAATTATACAAACAAATTATAAATATTAGAACAGTTTTCTGAAAAGCAAGTAAATAACTACTAACTACTAAACTATCTTATGTATAATGGCTATATTTTCAATTTTAATAGATACTGTATGTAGGCAACCTTGACAGATTGCCAGTTCACAGAATGCAAGAGGCCATACAGCATTTTACAATCTGGTGCTGATAACACAAAGCAAAGCACAAGGCAAAAGGCTGTTTTTAACAACAGGTAAGTTGGTAAACAGAAGAAAAAGGGGCAAGTCTGTATTTGAAACACAGCTGCAAATTTAATCAGTATTCAGTTTATCACTGACATTTCTTGGCTCAAATCTACAGTATTTGACTTCACTAATAGCAGTACTGCCAAAGATCCTGATTTTCAGGGGCAACCCAGCACTATTGTTTACAAGGGAAAACAGGACCTATCCGGCACTGTCTCAACATGTTTTATAGGTCAGTGGAAGGCTCAGTCTCCGTGTAATAACAAACTGGTGGTTAACGTTTCTCAGTTTCCTTCAACTACAAAACTTGCCGCTGACTTTTGGCAATACTGCACTCGATTCTAAAACATCTTGTTTTGTGTTAGTGTTGAGTAAAGAAGGTCATCTGAATTGAGTTCACTCATGGGGTAAAGAGAGCAAGTAAAACATCAAGTCAATACTGGCCCTATTTTGTGCACTGTATACTGGAGGAGTCTGAGTCATACTATGGGCTGGTCTTGCATGCTGTTTAAACACACAAATAACTCTTTCATCATAGCATTCTTTGAGCATAGCATACCTATGAGCTAGTACCTTAGCAAACATTTAATACATGCAGATGTTCATGCATGTAGTGGACTATCCATTCAAAAGTCACTTTGCCCTCAGAGAAGCATCAAACACTACTTGATAATTAGAGATACATGAGATGTTTCAATCAGAGATGATTGTGTGATGATGTGTATAACAGCAGAAATAATGTAAATTCTTCTAAAGACTGACTTTTGGGAGACATAACTACACCTGACCTACCATCCAGCAGCCAGCTGTGTCTGGCTATCTCCTCTAGTCTAGGTAGCAGAAGCCGTGTCATCACATGATCTGGCACCAGGAGGCCCTTCTTTATGTAGGTCTTAGCCAGTATGCCAGCCTCTGAAATGTGAAAGCCACATGAAACAGATTAAACATTCACTGTCATTGATTAAACATTCACAATCATTGATTTATGCCTGGCACATGCCAATTTAGGCTACATAATAGTGTAGGCTACATTGAACATGCTAGTAAGATTGTTAGTTATGGTTATGGAATTAGCAGGCGCATTTGTCCAAAGCCACTTACAGAATATGACATTACAATAGTTAAAAAGGGACAGTTTTTGTTAAAAAATAAACAAAACTATAAGGCTATAGCCTACAATAAATTATTGAAATATAAACTGAATAAATGAGTGTTTAATTCCTCTTGAAATCTTAGGATTGTTCCTCTAACAGTTCTCTTTGTAGGCTAAAATGTTCTGAAGAGCAAAATCATATAGCCTATTTTCTTGGAAGTTTGAAAACGGATGACAAATCCAATGGATAAGGTTACCCAGGTAACAGTGAAAAAATCATGCCACTATGTCGTGCAAAAGAGCCCTGTGCCAGCGTGGAAGCGACTTCTCTTCCCCCTTTACCTCACATGAACTTTCTGACATTTTTGCTATGTAATGATTGTAGTCAGATGCTGTTTCGCTGTGCAAAACTGCTTTTTCAGACTCAAGTGGATATCACGAAGAGCAGATAAGTATCGAGGTAAAGAGAATGATCAAATCATAATTGTAATCTACTCACCCGTTTTTGCGGCAATGTTCTCTCTCAAAAAGTCACCGCTGGACAGATGTTGTATACCAAAAGTGTGCGCAATTCTCTCAGAGATGGTTCCTTTTCCTGAGCCGGGGGGGCCCATGATAACGGCACGGAATATTCTAGACATAACGGTTGAAGTGACTCCTGTAAGAAATGAACAAATGGTGCGCTACAATCGACTTAATTCTCATAAGCTATTTGCAAAATAATAACTCGCCAACCGTATTTAATTTGCTTCAATCAACTAAGGGACAACTTGAATTGGGAGTTGAATTGCACAATCCACGTAAACAGGATTCAAGTGCAGAAACATTTTGGAAAAGATCATTCCAGCCTGGAAAATCGTGTAATGGTCTAGCAGGGGAAATGGTGGCGAGTCCACTCACTTGCAAAAAGTTGCTCTCCAAAGACTTTTCAACTGAAAAGTCAACACCAGCTCAGCGCGATGTTTTTTATGCTTATGCAGTCTAAATTGTGCTCGGTTAGCAGTTTTCTCTATGCGCTAGATTAATCGAAAAACTTGCACCCCACCCACATATTGTCGATTCAGTTTTCTCCTTAAAGTGTGTGCGTGCCTTCTCTCAACGAATGAATGGAGGAGAAGCCCCTACGCCCTATTTTAATGCGCCTCCCAGCACATCATCATAAAAAAGCGAAGTATAGCGCACCAGTAGGGAAGCATGGTAATTGTAGTTTTCGTTGAAAGATGTCTTGGAAGACGCGATTTTTCCAGAATGTCTCGAATAGGCCCTCAGTTTTGCCACATATTGTCGACAGAAAATGAATTTCCTCCTTCACCATGTGTCACAATTCGTCTCTCGGCTAGGTCTAGCCTACTTCTCAAATAGAGAGCACGGTTAGGTAAATCTTTTAGGCTACTTGTCAGTTGTAGAAGAATGCATGTTGAATGATCCACTTCAATCACTGGATTTGGGATAAGTCAGTAATTTAGCTCGACATTTATCCTACTTTAGAAAATAGTGAATAGTTACATTGAATATAGGCTATAATAAGCTACATCAGGATGACATGGCACCTCAAACCAAATAGGCTAGCCTATAGAGAAATGATGTGTGGTGCAAACGCTAATGTTGTGTTTTAACAACATGGTGAGTCTTCAGTTGTTGAGTCAGCAGGGTTGTCATAAAGTAACCTGCCAATCAGACACGTGTTGATAACAGCGATTGGAAAGCGTTTTAAAAAAAATATTCATAGGCTATAATCTAGCCCTTAACCAACTTGCAATAGGCTACTTGATCGCGTAGTGCTGCACGCAAATTACTTGTTGCAAGCCCAGCGGTGGTGTCAGTGCTTTAAACATGTTAAATGCAGTGCTTTGTCGCGCTGGATCCGTCCAGAAAACCTGGGGGTATCGAAATACTTTCTGCATTCAAAGACTTATTCGGAACAAATTTGCATTAATGAGACTACAGCTTGGGACCCGGAAGCTTGTTATTTTATTTTGTCACATGGCTTTGAGATTTCAATAACAACAAAAAATGGCGACAATCACGTTGTTCGATGTGGGCTTGCTGCGTCATAAAGATATTCACGTAAACACCTGGGATACACACGAAATTACGTGTAAGTATGACTTGCATATGACTGGTACTAGTTATAACATTCTGTTATATTAGTAGCGAATATTTATTTTTGACATGGTAAGACGTGGTATTTGTTTTTGACTTGAAAGGGGTGTGTGCGGGTGTGCGGGCGGTGGTGGTGCTGGGCGTTAGCATTCCCCTCAACAGCTAACGTTACGACTTAACAAGAAATGTAACGAATTCTTTAACAGTCGTTGATTGTAAATGTCAGTTTCAAAATTATTCGACTACTATTGTCAACAATAATGATTAACAACTTGAGGGGTGGTATGATGTAGCTGAGTGAACTTCTGTATTATTTATAACAGATTGGTTAACCAACGGCGTGCTATCAAACATGTTTATTTTTTAGTAGGCTAAAGGATTTAGTTGATAGTCCGCTTTACCGTTCATGTAGCAGCTAAGTGACAGTTTTTTTTGCCGTTAATAGAACTGTTGTGACATACCCCATGTTTTCCCCTAATTGAGCAGCGTGTGCATGCATTTTGCCTGGATACAGACAGCGCGTATTTCTTGGAGCTGATCTAGTAGTGAACAATCTGTGCAAGGGGTGCGAGACAAGTTGTTTGTCTAGTGTAAGTAAAACTGGCGTGTTACAAGCGATGCTTCAACTTTAGGCTAAGCATATGCTATTTCATTAAGGATTGTAATAGGCGTTCACCACTGCTCTGTGATAGCGAAGAGAGAGCTAATCGAGTTGTTTACAAGAAGCGATTTGCACGGAGGGCGGGGATCTTTAGGGAGGAGCCCCAGTGGTCGAGCTACGCTACTGGACTTCCAGAGAAACATCTAGCTCCGAGGGCGGAGTCACGTAGACCACAACAAGTCTGACATAAGCGTGATGGTACGTATAAATAATGAATTAGTCTGCATCATAAATAATACTTGGCAATGTTCAATGTGGCACATTTACTTCGCATGTATAAATTGTGTAGGTCAAGGACCTACCCACCTACTTAAATGTATTAATTTCTATTTAATAACTGTGTTTATGCAATTTCCCTCAAGGGATAAAAAGAGTATACTATACTTATACTTAAGTTGAGTCCCTAGGCAACCTTTCTTTACTTAATTTGTTAAAGACTGTGAGCCTACGGTGAACACCCAGTATCACTTTGTGGGGTGCTCTTTTCTTGCTGTCTCTTCACTTAGTCTCTGCTATAGGTTAAGGATGGGTGGAGATTCTTACAGCTTGATGTGACAGGCTGCCCTTGTTCAGTTATCAGAGTGCTGATGCTGTCCATCTTAAAGGTACAGTACTGTGATAACTGAAGGATGGCAGCCATCTTGACACCACTGATTCAACATGGCCTATGGAGGGCCCTCTCTCACAGCTGGGGAAAAAGGACATTTTGTCACAATGTACTGTAATGTGAACAGTTTTAATTAAAATTCAAGAACCACAACCAACTTTATGGTGTTTGAAAAGTTATTTGAACAATAATTCCATGTTTGAAAATAGATCCTTATAAAGATAAATCTTAATTTAAGTCATTAGGGCCGTCTTTTGGGATGGTAAAAATTAGGATTGTATATCAACTCTGCACCAAATGTATAGCCTACATTAGTACAATAGGCTAATGGTCATTGAATCTATGTTGATGCCATGTTTTAGATATTTTTCATATTGTTTCATGATGTTTTTCATATTTTAACAATGCGTAGGATGGGAATTTCCCTTATTCTCATGTAGCTGATGGTCTTTTGATGCTCTCCCACTCTTTCCAAAATTTCAGTTTTAGCCCATGTTTTGCCATCAGTGGTACAAAAGTTTCATAAAATGTATCAACTCAGGCCACAGAACACTAACAGGTCACTAACAATGAAAGTGGGAAAATGTGTTATTAATGAGAGTAACCATGTAACTAGCCCTGTCTTAAGAATATCATATCTTCATTGAATAGCAAATGCCTACTACTCCTAGTCTAAATGTTGTAACTGACACTGATCATCAACAAATTGAAAATGTTATGCAACATTAACCCTCCAAACATGTCCACTTAAAATGTATTATATAAAGCACCCTTTTCAAGACATTCTTTACAATGTTACACAAAAACACTTTTTTGTGATAGCCTTATTTGAGGTGATTTCCATTTAGATAAATGCTTTTACACGTTATCTCTTAGATTGTATTGATTTATAGTCCAAGATACATGCTGTTCCATCACACCACATCCTATGAAACTGCAGCCCACAGTTCCTGGCAAGTGCAGTGCTTTTAACTCATCTAGTGGGTTGGATGGGAAGTCCCTCCCATGGGGCTCAATGAGATGCCTGGTCTTAAAGACCCCATGCACTTGGACCAGCAGATATAGTAGATGTAGATAGTAGCCTAAGAAAGTATTTATTATTATTCCACTGACCATGTTCTTATTCTTTTCATTTTAATGGTTGAAGATATACTATTATAAGAAGATTAATGACGTAATATAGCATAGTTATGATATGGTTGATATTTAAATGTGATAATTTTATGGTAAATGGTTGCACCTGGTTGAGACAATTTAGTCTTTTCTGTCAGTGAGATAATGGGTCCTGCAATAGCTTGACAGCAGTTGAGAAAACAACTTTACAAATATCCACTTTTTTTCTACAAACGGAATATAACTCAGTGTCATCACGTTTTGGGGTAGAACAGAGCAACATTTTAATTCTCACGCTCGCTGGATCGCATATTTGTTCAAATATTTTCCGTTTCCATCTCAAAAATCTTACACAATGAATGATAGCATTAATGTTATCTACTATTAACACAATTGATAGGTAGATAGCTTGGGCGACTATTTTAAAGACGGACGGATGACGGACTGGCCAATTATAATATGCATGCCAAATTTAGTGTTGTGGTTAAGTAGGCTACCTAGCTATAGGGTACTAAATATGCACATCTGGCAGTAGCCTAATAGGCAAAATGTCGGGTATCATTACCATCTACTATTTAGCCTGATAAAATACAGGAAACCTGTGTGTGTGTGTTTGTGTGTGTGTGAGAGAGAGATTTTCAGAGGTATATTAACAAAGAATAGCACAACAGCAATCAAAGGATATGGATAAATGATCAATTCATTTGCAGGAACACTTGGAGAGCCCGGGACCATCAATCCATAGTAGTGTAAGGGTTAAATTGGTTTCACTTGATTGCAAGGCCAACAAACCAATCAGCAACGCGCAAGAACACCACTGCAGGCGTCTTTTCGGGAATCTGATCGTGGTTTGAGAGGAAAGGTTAACGACGTCAGAGATTATTAGGTCCTGGTGGTGGCAGCTGAGACTTCCAGCAAAGAGCGGACTCATAACAACATTTTCGGGACTCTAACTGAGGAACATTCCCTTGATATTTATTGGTTATCCTAAACCAATTCTTTTCGATTTAAATCATTTAGGTTCAAGTGACAATAACGTTAACGTTATCCAGTTCCGACATATGAAATGAACGGATATACGGAAGTAACTAGCTGCCTGCATAGCTAGCTAACCTTAGCTAGCTTCTCTTGAGAGGTAAGTGGATAACTTTAGCTTTATTCTCCCAAGGTAATTTAACGTTAACGTTGAATAAATCTTCATTAGCTAGGTAATTTGGCTGTTAGTAACTAACGTTAAGTCAGTGCCGTTAGCCTGCTTTTGGAAGAAAGGCTAACATTACCATAACTTAAGACGTTTTACATCAGACCAGACTAATGTTAAAACAGTTTTCCAAGCTGGAAAAAGCTTTGAAAGTGTGACAGCTATTCGGTTGGCAATGGCATTCAGGATGTATTGAGTCGTTTTGTGTAACGTTAACGTTAACCTAGCTAACGTTAACTAACGTCGGCGGAATGAAACGAGCTTGGCAATGCTGAACATCAACGTTAAGTTAACGTTGAAAAAAGGTGGTTGTGCCACCGACGAAATAATAGAAATATATTTAATGTTACCGTGGATCTATCATTCACTTTAGATGATTATTACTAACGTTATTGATTATTATTTTATTGTAATTATTAAGTTGGTGTTGAAGTTCTTCAGTTCACGTCAACAGTGTTAATATGACGCCCATGGTAAACAGCTTTGCTTAAACTTCCGTTAATTATATAGCTTCAATGCTACCCGCATTGAAATTACATTTTTACTAATTGAGCTATTAGTCTATTTTCTTGCAAGATTAAGTGTAGTGCCAGTTACTTTAACGTTAGTCAGTTAGAAGGACTCTGTAACGTCAACGAAGTAAGATTTTATGTCCGCTCACGTTAGTCAATAATAACGTGGCATATGTCGGATTTTAACGTTGGCAAGAGGGGTAACTTATCCTACAATTGCCGACCAACTTATTAACCAATTGCGTCTGTAGCGCAATTATAGGTTTGCTGGAGTTATCTTTTTAATGTTTTTTTTTTTTATTATAGGCAACTGCAAACGTTTGTGGAAATCATAGCACCATTCTCTGAGTAATGACTATTATTGTTTTGGATTACTTGCTGAAAAAGAATGGGTAAAATCAAATGCAATAGGTTTATGTGAAATATGGTGCATGTGTCACACGTCCCCGACATAAGAGCTATTCCCTAGGCATTGACAATGGATGTTTCAAAGAACAATCAGCAGTCTTTAGGCTAACTAACGCCTATCAGTCAGTCACAAATAAGTAGATTATTACGCTTGTGTGGCAGTCTTTCTGTGATGTTGATGTTACCCTGTTGCCTTGCTGTTGACACGTATTTAGAAATATGAATGATGACTGGCAGGCCTTCTTTTGAAGTTAAAGTGTTAATCTTATGCAAGGTGTGTTTATAGTGTAGCCAATGAGATTCTGCTTCTGCTTTGTTGTGTTACATTTTTTTTACTTATTTTTCTCCCAAGACGGGTAGTTGCTCTATACAAGTGCACCAGGGTGATTTTTACTTCTTCCTTCTTCTGGTTGTGGTTGTTGCTGGTGCTGCAATTGCTTATGTTGTTGTTGTTGTCGTTGTGGTTGTTGTTGTTGTTGTTGTAGTAGTAGTTTAGTAGTTGTTGTTGTTGTTGTTGCTGCTGTTGTTGTTGTAATCTTAGTGTATTTGAGGGCCTCTTCACTGTCTTTATTATGGTGTTGTTTAAATGTGAAACACACCTTAAAGTCTTTTCTTTCAGCCCTGTTGACTATTTTAGATCTGTTGTTTTGTTTTTTAGCAAAGAAGTTTGTAAATGAGAAAGGGATGACAACAGGACAAAACCATGTTGGTATTTTAACTCTGAGATTAACCGATAACACAATACACAAACTACTTATTATTTTATAAAATGTTTAGCAACTGATGAACGACACAGTTGTACACAAAGCCATATCTATAAGTAGTCTAATAACAATTTGTTGAAAATAAATGTGTAGATCCATTGTAATGCTTAAGCCTAGCCATATTGCAAACTAACATGCACACTGGTAACTCTGTGCAACTTAACTAAACTGTTAATAAACCACTGTTGCAGTATTGCAATGTAAACACATTTGACTGAAAGAAAAAAAAAGGTTAATTTCCCTGAATTTTGCATTTTCTGCCTGTTTAGCCTAGTTATGCACATGCTTATCCTGTCAACAAACCTTACAACAGAAAATTACACCAAAGGAGACACTTTTGCAAACAGTTTTTTTGCAAGAAAATACTGGATGAGTTTATGGACAAACGGTGTGGTTGGGGAAAAATGAGAATTTTCAAACATGTCTTACTCAAGAGTACAAGTAGGGCTGCACGGTTTGGGGAAAATATCTAATTGTCATTTTTAATGTCAATGAATAGATTTGGTTTAATATTCCATGTGTCTTTAATTTGTGCTTCCGCTGATTGGTGAGCACGCCCAGTGCACAAGAAGAGCACCGACTGTGAAGCTCACCAATCAGAATTTCTGTACCCATCACATACTACGCACACCCACCAATCAGAAGTGGCGTAGTCTATAGACCTCTCCAGAATAAGTCCCGCCTCCGTAACTTCCGTATCCATCCAACTTCCGGTCGTCAAATGTCTATGGGAAATAACATGGCGTTTCGAAAGTAGTCAAACTCTGTAGGTGACAAAGTAGAAAAAGCTGGTGGGCAGATTGGCCTACACACTTCTGCCATCTAGTTTCCACTGGATTTTTTTGATTGTCGGTGCCGTTTAAGTAGTAATTAATGCTAACCGGGAGCTAGTTCCGATGTACGCGGGCGGAGGAGGGCGTTAGATCTTGCTCACAACCCAGTCACAACCTAACTGATGGTCATTTTCACGTGTGATTCATGCGTGGTTTCAGTGGTCTATAAATGTAAATCGTTTGCAAGGTTCAGCCTCTTTTCAACATGACTTAACTTTAGTTTGACTGTGCGAGTTTGTTGGCTGTTATTGAGATATTTGAAAAAGAAAGAAATTGCCGACGAAGACACTAAAGACATGACGAGATGAGATTTATTTTCACGAATAACAGATAATGATAAGCAGACTAGGAATCAGAGTCAATAGCTTTATTTTGCATGACCTTGATCAGAACAGTAACGTTTTCAGAATGTATTAACAACCTATCAAACATGATGATTTCACGCAGGGTTAGTGCCACCTCCGTAGACAGGCTCTGGTGTCACGAACTCCATTTCGGTGAAGACAAACTATGAAACATTGCCGTTGCTATGCAACCTTGACTGGGGGAGTCGCGGCGTCTGAAGCGTGTCAAGTCAAGTCAAGTCAGATTTATTTGTATAGCACATTTAACATGCACAGAGTGCAACCCAAAGCGCTTCACACATTGTTATTGACACAGACTAACAAAGACAATAGATGCCGGACGGAGCGGCGTAGTCGCCAGCGTACCCATGACACCAAGACATACATTTAAGAAATAACAAACACAAAAGATGCGGACGGAGCGGCGTAGTCGCCAGCGTACCCGTGACACCAAGACATACAAGACATACAAGAAACAAATTAATAAATAAAATAAATACAAATTAAAAATAAAGTGTGTTAGCTTAGTGCTTCTTACTGATATATTTCTACTTTAACGGCACCGACAATCAAAAAACCCAGTGGAAACTAGATGGCAGAAGTGTGTAGGCCAATCGGCCCACCCTTTTTTTCTACTTCGCCACCTACAGATGTTTTACCGGTATGATATTTCGAAACGCCATGTTATTTCCCATAGACATTCGACGCCCGGAAGTTGGATGGATATAGGGAGGCGGGACTTATTACGGCGAAGATAGAGAGCAGAAGTCATGCCCTTCTACTTCCGGTCCATGGGACCTATCTTTCAAAAAAATATGAACGGGAGTTAATGGAGAGATAACAATTATTTTTTGGTCCAGTTTGTATTGTGCCACGAATTTCACATATGATGTGTGTGAATTTAAAAGATAATTTTTCACGTCAAGAAAGTACTGTTGTTCGATAGACTTCAAAAGTTATGTTGGTTTTGTGCGAATCCGCTAAGTGAACTACATCTCTCGTCTCGAACGATGTACGTCACCAACGTAATGAAACGATAAGATTAGCTGTTATGCTAGTTAACGGTTGCATCTTGCTGCCTGCTATGTCACTTAACAGTATCTAATGTACAGTCTATGGACGAATACAACTTACCTGATGTGTTTAATCTTCTGACTCATGGTATTTTCATCGGCAAGGAAAGCCCAATTAAGACCTGTTGCTGGTATGCTTGTACAATCTAGTGTGGCTGTGAATGAGCTAACGTCACTAGCGCGACTGATGGGTTTGTAGTCGTTGTAATTACGATCTTTCACAATGTTGTAATTCAATAGTTACGAAACAAACTGCAAATGTCTTTACATGAAAAATTGTCTTTTAAAATTGACAAACATCATATGGGTAATTAAAGGCACAAGTCAACCGGGACCAGAAAATAATTTCTTTTTCGCCATAGACTGGCGTTCAAAATTTTTTGAAACATAGGTCTCATGGAGGCAAACGGAAGGGGCGGGACTTCGGCTCTCTATTGAATCAATATAAAAGCCAAAAAAGACAGAATTAACTAAGATTATTTGTAGCTTTTACGATTGGGTAATTGCATTGGTTCATATTGCGATTGCGATTGCTATTGCGATAATTGAGCAGCCCTAAGTACAAGAAATAGGCATAGGTCTAATTCTATTTTTTTCTTGTAGATGGTGTATTCTGGCTGATCTCTTGTTTGAGTTCTGTTTGGATTAGCCTACATATGGACACAATATAGCATCTATGGGAGGTTACATTTAGATGTCTAGGCTAGTGCCTTTATTCACAGTCTACAAACAGGAATGATCTTTGTTTTGCTGGCAGAAAGTAAACAAGTAGCCGATATTCCTTTCAGCCAAATTAGATGATTTTCTTAGTCAGTTGGTAACTGTATGCCGTAGGTCTATAGTGTATGGCTATTGTCAAGGAAAATGGTCATGTAGAAAGTGATGGCTGACTGATTGAGTTTGATGTTGTGATCACGTCCCAGAAGAATAGTGTCTCAGTGTCTATCGACCCACACTACCACTCCCAGTAATGTTTATGGAAAGGCTGCAATATTTCTACTATGCTCCTAAAAGCGGTGTATTTTGTAGAAGATTTTGCTCACAGTAAAGTGTTAGGAGGACAGGGGATGTGGTCAGGGGAAGACTGGGTTAGATGACAACTGAGTGTAGAACCACGCTAATCTAGATAATGATGAATTAAGCTAGCATTCACGTTTAAAGCATTCAGTAGCCTAAAGAAAGCTTGAATCAGTCGACTGTCATTTGTTTTCATTAAAGGATCGGTAGGCCTACAAAATATTCCAAATAGGCTAGTTTCCTTTCACAGCGACAGAAATGTCACTTCTACTGCAACATATGAGTTATGTTAATGTTAAATTCTAAAGCATGTTAAATTCTAAAGCATATAAGTTAGCTAGTGACAGGAAGGTTTAGGGGAAAAAGAGAACAAACTCTGTGTAACCTACCTGATTCTGGAGTCAATGTTCAGTATTTGGCCTATAATTTAGCCTATAATATTTGGCTCCAAAGAAACTTGTGGTACTTATGTGGCTATATATTTTATCAGTGTATTTCCTGGCAGTCAAACCCATGACTCTGAGTGTATTGTCATCTTGGTATGCCAGTTCAGCAATGTAAACACACACTAGAAGTAGGCTAACCTGCCTGCCATGTTCTTTTGGGGCAGCCGTGGCCTACTGGTTAGCACTTCGGACCTGTAACCGGAGGGTTGCCGGTTCGAACCCCGACCAGTAGGCACGGCTGAAGTGCCCTTGAGCAAGGCACCTAACCCCTCACTGCTCCCCGAGCGCCGCTGTTGATGCAGGCAGCTCACTGCGCTGGGATTAGTGTGTGCTTCACCTCACTGTAAGTACACTGTGTGCTGTGTGTGTTTCACTAATTCAGGGATTGGGATAAATGCAGATACCAAATTTCCCTCACGGGATCAAAAGAGTATATATACTTATACTATACTTATTTTAAGCATAACAGCATCAGCATTCAGCACAAACTTTGACATTTACTCGCACTATTTAGTTATTGTCACTCTCGCTGTAATATAACATTTTTGGTGTCGATGGATACATAAGGCTAGCTGTTGAAGTCCCTGTCATCTCCACATATTCAGTTTGAAGGGGTGGACTAGACTGGTACAACTGCTTCCTTTGGCATCTAGGCTTTATATGGAGCTCTATACGTGTGATGCTTGTTCTGGTTTCCACAGAGGATAAATAATCAGTTCTTTAGTTTTACTTTTAATTAGAAATAAACATAGGCTGGTGATTCAGATGCACACCTCATGTTATGAATGTACAGCAAGATATTGTCCTAAAATAAAAATAGAAAATGACTGGTTTTAGCAATACTGTATCCTTTTCTCCTGGTGCTGTCTAATGACTGACTGTTAGGATTGGATTGGCACTGCAATTTGTCAGTATGAGGAGACTTCCTCGGTAACTTGGTGAACTCAGCTGTGGCTCAGTGCTTAGATGAGTCAAGCATGTAATAACTGGATGTGACGGAAAGGCTCAAATTCCATGTAACACCACATCAGGTCTGCACTGAGAAGGGTTCTGAAATAATACACCAAAAAAGAAATAAAAAATGTAAAGTCATTTTTTCCACTGCATTAGTCAGCACAGATAGAAAATTACACTTCCTTTCAGCCTAGTAGCTTAGTGGACTGAGGTAAGCTTAGTATTTGTATTTCAGTTAGGATAGAGCAGAGGTGTGTTATCATTCATTTTGCTATGAATGTCACACGACTGTGTAGGATGGAAACTAATGCAGTTCCGTTGAATACTGATTTGTGATTAGTAGTGGTGGCAGTCATTAGAAATGGCCTGAAGATTCACACACAGAGCTGTAAATAGTCACATTTGTTCCTGTTCAGTCTGTTTGAGCCCCTTGGCTGACCACGCATGGAGCCAGTCAGGGGCTGTGGGAGTGCAGGGGGGACCGTGGATGTTTGTGTGCAACTGTGCGTACATGTCAGGGAAGTTTCCATTAAGCATCCGCTGAGAATCAGAGTACGCAGTGACCCTGAGTGGAAGGCCCCGCTGAGTCTCTCTTTCAAACACACACACACACACACACACACACACACACACACACACACACACACACACACACACCAGTATGCCAGTGATTATGGCTGTGATGAAACAGACTCTGCAGGTGAGCTGGGACAGCAGGAGAGGAGTGCAGGGAAGCTCTGAGGAGTGATGGTCTGTTTGGGATGCAGAGGACAGCACAGCCCACACCCCCACCAGCACAGGAGCAGTGTAGTCAGTGCCCACCACCAGTCCCCCAGAGAGGACACAAGGGCAGGGGAGAAGACATGGGGAGGAGTGAAGGAAAGGGAAGGCCTGAAGGATAGACGATGAGAAAAAAAAGGGAAGGATGGACAGAAAACATGTGACAATGATGAAAGAGAGAGGGTTCAAGGAGAAAGGAATGGGCCATGAGATGCATAGTCTGTGGTCCAGTGATCCCAGTAGGGAGTAACTGTGGTGAGATAATGGAGTGACTCATGAGTTGGTCACAGAGTGGAGAGTCCCAGGCTTATCCATGCACACACACACACACACACACACACACACACACACACACACACACACACACACACACACACACACACACACACACACACACACACACAGTGGAAGTACTGGGCAGCTCTGCGGGGTCCATGGCTGATCTCTGAGTCAGTATAAAAAGGAAAAAACGCACGCACATCCCGATCTAATCCTGGGTGCTGGACAAAACACTTACGATGAGTGAGGGGAAAAAAGTCCGCAACTCCAGTATATGCTCCCAAGTTAAAGTTTATTTACCGTGACGTTTCGGGCCAACTCAAACGGCTGATGAACTGATGAACGGCTTGAGTTGGCCCGAAACGTCACGGTAAATAAACTTTAACTTGGGAGCATATACTGGTGTTGCGGACTTTTTTCCCCTCTCTGATCTCTGAGTCACACACTTCACGTCACATACAAGCCCTCTTGTGTAAATGCATAACCAACTAACAAAACCATCTAACAGCAAGCCCAGTGTGCCAGACCACTGAATGCATGATTCAGTGATAAGAGGACAAATACCAGTACTCCCTCTCTATAGACTTTCTTCTTCTTGTGCTCTCTTTATTCAGAGTCTGGATGCCAGAATTAACAGGAGGCATGGAGCTGGGGAGGCAACTGTGTGGTAAGATGCGGCGGAACCGGCGTGCTGACCAGGCCATCACAGCGCTGCAGAAGGGCCTGGAGGTGCACTTCTACCAGCCGGACACCCACCAGCTGGAGTACCTCAAAGACTCGTACGTAGCCGAGGACATCTGTGTAGAGGCAGCCAGAAGATGCCGTAAGTTCATTGATATTGTCAACAAACACTCGTTCTAATGAGTGGAACATGTATTTGAAAAGGCAGTGGAGTTAGTCCACAGACAGTTTCATATCTCCTCTCTGTGCTCCGGGCTGAACTTTTAGACAGCAGTCCTCCAAATGTCCAGTCCCCTGGTTTTCCAAAATGTTCTCATCCTCAAATGGGGAAGCCAGTGTCCATTTTGGCTGTGTGTGAAAGATTCTTTGAAATAGATGGTGCTGGTTTTGGCTTGGGGGAGGTACAACAATGTTTAGTTAGCTCTACGAAACACTGGGCTCCTATGTTCTTTAAAACTAGAGACTTATGGGAATGCCCCCCACATCAGTGCTAACACACACGCACACGCACACGCACACACAAAGAAATACTTACACCCTCCCTGCAGTGAGAAACCAGCAGCTGTTTGTTAACACACAGCAGCTTGGGTCCAGTGCCAACACTGGAATTTCCATCTACCAGAGGCCAGGACTAAGTGGGCCAGCACAGCTGTGGGTGGTGGAGAGGGTGGCTGCCGAACAGGACCAGATACATGTGTGAAGTCACTCAGAGCTGTGTTAGACAACAGAAAGTGTCAGAACCGATGTAGTAAGGCACTTTGTTCTTAAATGCCACAAAATGATCCATTTGCACGAAAGCAATTCTGCAGGACATGCACGCAAGATTGAAGTGAAATTGGAGTCCACACGTGGTGCCAGCGTCTTCCCGACTTATATTGATGATGCGGCCCTGTGACCTCTGAGTCTTAAATAAAACTTGAAACGCAGCAGACATTCATCCTGCCGTTATGTTTCCTTTTTTTTTAGTTTTTTTTTAAATGAACAGTTCTGTTTTGTGTCCGACTAATCCCAGATCTGTCAGCAAAGTGATGAAAGTCAACGTGCGTCGGCTGACATGCTCCACCTTCTCTTGCAGGAATCTCGCCGCTGTGTCACAACCTTTTTGCGCTGTATGAGGAGGGCCGCGACCTGTGGTACCCACCCAATCACATCTTCAAGATCACAGAGGACACCTGCATCAAGCTGCACTACCGCATGAGGTAAGCCCAGCCCAAGATGGCAGAGCGCTGAATCCATTCAAGTCCTGTCTGCTCTCTTAGACAGTATTGAGGTTTTTATAAAATATTACATTGGAACCTAGCCTGGGAATACCCATACGAACTTCCGGCAAATTTGGGATCTGGCCAAGAAGCCATTGAAGGCCATTTCCAATGTCTCTAAAACACGGGCACGCAAATGCAATCACTAATCCGGCATGGACGTATATTTCTTTGGAATTGAGTAAACTGCATTTTAAACCTCAATTTACGAGATTGCTACACTTCTGAAATGTTTTGGTAAGAGTTTAATGCACCAATTTAAGTTTTATTTTACTGTTAGTTACGCCCCTGCTGGAGGTTGTAAGTCAATGAACCTTCCCAGACCCACTCCCAGTTACAACTGAGAAGGCTCTGGTGTCAACCAGGCTACTTGGAACCATTTCTACACAAGGAATCTTCTGATCGCAGAAAGAGGTCTTTAAAACTGAGTATCATGTAGAAAGCTTACAATCATGCAACCCTAAAGGGGTTTTGTCTAGAAAAAAAACTGTCAAACACCAGTGCAAGATTTTGTAGGTGGCTCGCTTAGTGTTGTGTTGGTTGTGTTGTGTTGGTTGTGTTGTGTTGGCCAGTGAGAAGATGGCTTGGAATGGTGTTGTTTACGTGAGTGAAAGTCACAGTCAGGGCTGCATAGTTCCACGTAGCTGGTGTTGTGTTTGACTGGCTGATCATTGCAGATTTCCCACTGACTGGCCTTAGCTGGCTTTCTTCTGAAAGCTCTGGTGTCACGTGACTAAGGCAGAAGTGATTTGCAGCGCAGTCACATAAAGTGTCATATTTTTCTCTGAGCTTGTTCTCCTGTGGGCTGTCAACTCTCGTGTGACTATGAAAAATCCTCACCATACATTAACTACTTGCTATATTAACCCATTTACTCCTGAAATGCCTGCTAAAAACGCCTATGGCATTCTAGACTAAGTAACCTTATTTCCTAAGGGTTTTCTGAAAGCATACTAAAAATGGTCAACGTCTACCAAAATGTAATATCTAAGCCTCTGTAGCACCTAGAAACATGAAATAAAAAGCATGCTGCGCTACGCAGCATCCAGCGGGAGGGTCAATGTTGCGCTACGCAGCATCCAGCAGGAGGGTCAATGTTGCGTCATGCAGCATCCAGCACGAATGGGTTAATCCCCAAAGGGAAATAGCAGAAACACCATCTGTTTCTGTGGACGGTATTCTGGTCTGTTTTTTTGGGGTGGAAAGAAACTTTAAAAAATCCATAATGTAACTTCCAGTTTCACTTGTATTTCTGTTGGTACAATAATGACTTATCTGAATATCTCTGATAAGTTTATAGGTATCTGTGCATTGAATAATTTTTCATATTTGTCATTGAATAACTTGGCTTTAGCTCACATTTACACTGTTGCATGCAGGTTGCTGTGTTGTTGGCTCCATATTGCACTGTATAATTGAATGTAAAATAAAAAGCTGATAACATTAATAAATGTGGTATTATATGCACATGAAGGTGGTGTGTTTCCCCTTTAAAGTTTGTGAATCCCCTTTACAAAATGGCCACTACTCAGTGGGAATCCCCCGTCATTTCACCAGTGAAATGTAACCTTTCCAACACCAACAGTACGGCCAGTAGATAGGCCTAATGCTGAACAGAAAACTGTCCGCAAAACTGCATGTTGTTTTGTTCTAGCTCCTGTCCAGCACTGAAGGGGGAAGGAAAAGAGATGTTGCATAAGGACAAGAAACAAAAGGGAGAATCTAGGCCAACTTCCCCATCAGTGCGTGGCTTTTGCTCACAACAAAAGGGGGAGGAGGGTGAAGTGAACGTTGTAATCAAATGAGGGTTCGAGACGCGACCTGTTGATTTGCAAGTTGCGTACCTGTTGTGCGAACAAACAGGTTATGGTCAACCTTTACACTCCCGTTCTTCCTCTGTGGTGAAGAACACCTTTTTTCGGCTCTCTACAAAAGCTTCCTGTTTACTATGCTTCTGCTCTCTGTGGCAAAAGGGGCGTTGTAGGTTGGGCTGGTAACCGCCTGCAGCATGGCCCTTTGTTTACATACATCTGCTGGCGATATTATTGCCGCCAAGGCAGTTGTGTTTCAGTTTGTTCGGGTCATGCGTGACTGAATGCAAATCTTGAGGTTTTCCAGATGGCAACTAAAATAGTTGCCAGTGCTCCTAAATTTTTAGTTTTGTGACTGTTTCTTTTCTCTGTCACCAGAAGAACACATTTCGCATCATTATTTAACACGTATTCTACATTAGTTTATTTGACTGATTGCCCAGGACAAGTGTGCTTAGAGTGTAGTGTTGTAAAATGTAGATTGTGGCATTTTGTTTAGCTTGCATCATAGTTTCATCAAAGCTGTGTACCGGGTCACAATGTCATCTTTCTTTGCTCCTGAGAGAAGTAAACACCTCTAAGCTACTACCTGTATTTACTCAGCTCCTGAAGTTTGACAGATGCTTGATAATTCTCACATAAAAGAAAGTTTATCATTTACGATGACAACGGTTGTTGTGCGGCCCGCCGGCCAATTTTCAAAACCCAGTGTGGCCCTTGAGCCAAAAAGTTTGCCCACCCCTGCTGTAGACCATCACTATCCATGTCAAGCACCCGTATTGAGTCCCTGATATGTCTATTGCATGATTGAACCTAAAACAAATGACAAAGTTGCTGTGATCACAAAGATGGCATTAGCCCTACATAGTCTTAAAAGAAGCCACCAGACAGTTATCAGACAAAGAAAGAATTTTGAGTTCTGACAATTTATAGACCTATGCGGTTACACACAGCACGGTTAAAGCATGATCTTTAAAATACCAGCCTAAATTTGTAAACAAGGCATTACCGGTACATGGGCTATTATTGCTCATATTATAGGGGCTTTTTGGACTCTCTGCACCATGAGTCCTTTTTGTGTTTTTTTAAATAGTGGTTAATGTTCTGTGTTTTCACTCTGTGAGTGTTGAGCTGACAATGCCCATGCAACCTGTATCCTTAATGTTTCATGGCATTGTTTTTAGGTATAGAGGCCAGGGTCCTAATAGGCTACAGAATCATAAAAATGTTTTTGGCATGAAATGTTGCAGGCAAAAGAGAGTGCAGAACTAACTCTGTACTTTTCTTTTTTAGATACATTTTATTTGGGGTTTTGTCTGGAGCCCTGTTGACACAATCTTTATCTCACTTGTCATCACACGCAAGTGGGTCTCAAAAATACACAAAACACATACAGTACTGGCAGAGTGGCTAGAAGAGAATTCTACAGTGCAAGAACTACTAAAGAGGAAGTTGTCACCCACCTTTATCGAGTGCTCTATTACACAATTTGTCATGGTGCAGCTAAAACCCTTTGGTGGGGCCCTCACAAGGGTTCAACACATTCTTAAGCAGTTGCACAAAGCTGAGAAATCTTGGCTTGCTGAGGTTAGTGAGCACACAAAAATGTTTTTTAGCGAAAGAAAGTTTATTGCACAAAACCAAATCGTGGAGCTGATTTTATAACTGAGCCTGCCGAGTGCCTAAAGCCCAGCTTTCCCCCTCCACCAGTGAGTGCTAAGGCATTTGAATAGCTCATGGTCAGCCGTCACTGCAAATTACAGTTAGATTAGGTTTTCTGATATGACCGTTTCTTTCTGTTGCGAGGGTTGAGCCAGTAAGAACAGCATGCACGGTGTGGCTGCAGTCTTCTTCTGTCCATAAGGGTGCACTTTCATTACAGTCAACAGCCAAGCCCTGTTCTACACAGTTGCTTTGGAAACAAGAGCAGGAGAGAAAGGAACAAGAGCAGGGAGCATGGAGCGTCTCATGAGGGATTTTGCAGGGGTTGAAAAGATCTTTGGGGTTTCTAGATCACCTCTAGATAACCTGTTCGAAGACTTTATTTCCTCATACTCTGACTTGCTTAGCACCAGTACATGCCCTACCCCTATGACCACATTCTGAGGTTCAAAGAACATGCATGGACTCCACCTCCAAATACAAGTGCAAGAGAAAACCGACACAAGCAAAAGTACTGCATGGTGGTTTGCCACTGTTTTGCATTGTAAAGCTGATATCAGCACACAACACATTGACAGTTTAACCTCCCTGGTGATCCAGGAACAAAGGGATGCAAATGTGGCATGTAAACCCAACAGCAATGGCAATGAAATGCTATACTACTATTGCGTATTTTGCATTTACGTGACACATACAGTATTGACATTGGACATGTTTGTGCACATACTGCATGTGTGCATGGATATTTACACACACACACAAACACACACAAACACCCACACACACATAGACACTGAATCTTCTGTCCCTGTCTCACCTCAGGTTCTACTTCACCAACTGGCATGGCACGAGTGAGACGGAGTCGCCCGTCTGGCGCCACACTCTCAGCAAACAGCATAGGGGGGGTGTGGGCACGCAGAGGGGCTCGGAGGGAACTCCGCTGCTGGATGCTGCCTCGCTGGACTACCTGTTTTCCCAGGTCAGTCACACACACACACACACACACATACACACACACAGTCATGCACTCAGACATGTATCCACATATTCATCTGTCCTTTGTTTGTCTGTTCGCCAACAGAAATGAGCTCAAATGTTGATCATTCATAGGAAATGTTACTGTTGACTTTTGATTGTGGCAGTACAGAAGCACAGCCCCATGTTTGCCATTGACTCTCAGCAAGCACCTGACGCAGTGCCATTATCCAGATCTAGCCTGCATTGTTCCAATACTGTGCAAAAGTCTTAGGCCATCATGTGTTGTACTTGTGTTGTTTTAGCAATGTGAAGGTGGCCTAGGACTTTTCCACAGTACTGTTTGTAATGCCACTAATCTATCCAGCTTGTACGCTTCCTAACACCATGCAGCAGGGTATGCAGCCCTCACATAAACATAAACTAACATTAAGGAAATTCCAAATCTTTCCGAAGGCAAATCCTTAGAATTCCAAAACATGAATGTGAAACTTTATGTTATGTTGGATTAACTAGGTTCAATAAGTAATAAGGAAATAGGCACTTCAGGAATGGAAATGCAACGCAGGCTGCATACTTCAGTGTGTTGGGCCTGATGCAGCTGATCTTTCAGGAACACAGAAGTCAGAACTCCTTCCCTAAACAGTTTCTCTGTCTGGTTGGGGTGGCTCGGCCTGAACCTAAACAACATCAAAGCTGTCCTGCTTTCCCTTCCAGTCTACTTCTCTTTTGTATGTCCCTGTTTGACGTGAGGAGAGTGATTTGCGTTTTGTAGAATGGGAGAATTTGTTTTCCTGTGCATGTGTCTGTGTCTGTGTAATTGCATGTGTTTGTTTACGTGTGTCTGTTTCCTCAGGGCCAATATGACTTTCTGAAAGGGCTGGCGCCATTGCGCGTCCACCAGAGCGACGCGGAGCTGCACGAGATTGAGAACGAGTGTTTGGGCATGGCCGTACTCGCCATCACACACTATGCCAAGAGCAAAGATCTGCCCCTGCCCGGTGTTGCTGCCGAGATCAGGTAACTCACGTGGGCCATGCCCATATGCCCCCTTTCACATACCACACGCCTGTGTGTGTGTGGCTATCTGTTAACACTGTTGGTTGTCCACCTTATTTCCTGACCTCCATGGTTTCTCTACGTTATGTGGCATGCTTGTCCAGAATGTCCACTCTTTGAAGTGTTTCATTTTTTCATTTTTTTTTTTTTTTTCTGTGCCCTGTAGCTACAAGCGCTTCATCCCAGAGGAGCTGAACCGCACCATCAAGCAGCGCAACATCCTGACGCGCATGCGCATCAACAACGTCTTCAAGAACTTCCTCAACGAGTTCAACTGCAAGACCATTCAAGACAGTAACATCTCGCTGTACGACCTGAAGGTGAAGTACCTGTCCACGCTGGAGACGCTGACCAGGGGCCTGGGCTGCGAGACGCTGGAGCCCAGGACGCTGCGCCTGTCCGGGGAGAACGAGAGCGCGCTGCGCTCGCCCAGCTCTGGAGACGATGGCCAGGGCTACGAGGTCCAGGTGTCTGGGACCGTAGGGATATCCTGGAGGAAAAAACCCATCGGAGTGAGTGACTCCATCAAAACTCTTCTTGTGTGTCTTCCTTCCCAATCAACTCCATAGGCATAATGTGCATGGACATATTTTAGTTATGGATATAATATATTTTAGGCTTATGTGAAATAGCTGATCAGATGTTTGAGAATTGGTTTTGTAGGCTGACCTAAAAGTCGGTAGCAGCTACACTTCCTATATATGCTAACTTTCTGATTAAAAGAGAGATTTAGTCACTCAGAGCAAGTTTAAAATAAAGGCTTTGCTGCTGAGACTGTTGCCCCGCATTCCTTCAGCTATTTTGTCTCCACCCAGAGAAATAGTTGACGTTCACAGTTCACTTGGCAGCCTGAGTGAGGTAGCTCTGTCAGTAAGTCAGCACCTCTATGGGCTTTTCCCACTTCTTTACCTCTGCTGTATTTCCTGCTACCTTACAAACTCATCCAGGTCCCAGGCCAGTCTTTGTGTAAATCACATGAAAACCCTCAGAGGATTTTCAGACTTCTTAAAATAGATGGCCCTGACGTACTTTCAGGTGAACTATAAGTGAAGAGGTTCCCCCTGACTGAGAAAAGTACTTACTCAGTGCTTATTCAGCTCTGTACACAATGAGTTTGACATTTTGGAGGGTGAATCTCCTGATATGCTTTTGTGTTGTCCCAATTAGTCTGTGAACAATCCCACGAAAGATAAGTACAAGTCCAAGAAGACGAAGGACAGCACCAAGAAGAACGACAAGAATAAAGAGGCTGACGAAGGCTGGACTCTCTTTTCGGACTTTCATGACATCACACACATCGTCATCAAAGAGTCCACAGTCACCATCTACAGACAGGACAACAGGAGAATGGTAATACATTTAATGATCTCATCAGACCTGGGAAGAGATATAGATAGATATAGCATTATTGTCATTTCCTATGCATTGCATATACAAAACAAAATTGCGTTTCTCAAAACCCACCTCTTTGACAGAGATAGTATAAAAAGGCAAAAGTCTGGAAGCCTGTAGAAAAAAACTAGGGAGATGGTATGGCCCACAGGGAGGACTGTTTTTGTGACAACTTGGTTGCAAGTGAAGTGAATGATTGATTAAATAATACCAGTTCTACTACTGTGAGATTAGAATGCAAGCCTCAGGTGTGCTGTTCCAAAGGTAGGACATTCTTGAAACAGGATTATATAAAAGAGGGAGGGAATTGTGTGGGAGGCTCTGGGGAGCTTTAAGCCTTCACAGAAGCTTGACGTTTTCAAAGTGACTCCTTTCAAAGGAGTTAGCAAGAAACACAGTGCTACTCTCCGGTGATGTAGATGGTATTGTTAAGGTACTGTACGGTTCAGAGAATGGTATTCTCTCTGGTCCGTGGTTCAGTAAAGAGAAGGAAAGGGACTTGCTAGCGGTTCTGTGATACATTAACACAAGACCCAATAAAGCTCTATAGGGTCTTGAGTGGTGCAGTATGTTGTTTATTATCCCCAATAAAACCTTTACTTCTAAGCAAAATACTCATAAGCAATTCATGAAGTTTCAGTGACATGAGAACTTGTGGATGTGATTCTGCCGTGGCAGCAGCCTTGTAATAGGTGTTATACTATGAAGATACATATTGCTGCATTTCTGAAGTTTTGGGGTGGTTTGCCATTTGTGAAAGTAGGAGACTGTACACCAGAGCGTTAAGCTTGGGAGAGTTGTGGTGTTTACCCTTTTGGCTCATGAGGCATCCAGAGCTGCCAAATACCAGGGATGTCTCCGTGTGGTTGATCCCAGTGCAACCCAGCACGCTGCATACACATTACACTCTTGAAGATCCAGTTGAAGGCAGCATGAATGTGCAATTGCACATGTGTGTTTGTATGTGCGTGTGTGTGTGTGTGTGTGTGTGTGTGTGTGTGTGTGTGTGTGCGTGTGCGTGCGTGTGTGTGTGCGCATGCGTGCGTTTGTGCCACAAGTGGCATGTACGTGCCTGAGAGAGGAGGTCCGGTTGCGTGAGGACTGATTTGAGAACTGGTTTGGAAAAAACAGGAACAACAATGGCAAACAGAGGTTGTTTGGTGAGGGTGTAGAACCTCTCAGGATGTGTGTGTGTGTGTGGGGGGGGGGGTCAGGAAGAGCGAGTTGACCGCATGATTGGTGTTGGAGGACCAGAGGCCTGGCAGTAGGCTGGCCAGATGGTGCCTGCTGCTGTTTCAAGTCCTCTGGGGGTAATAAAGGAAGAGGAAGAAGAGGTCCTGACTTTTGCTGCTGATTCTGACTCCACTGCAGCTCTGGGAACTCTTTGTGTTGTAGCCCAGACACTGGAACATTTCTCACTGACCGACCTGCTTTCTGTTGATCTCTCTCACTCACTCACTCTCTCTCTCTCTCTCTCTCTCTCTCTCTCTCTCTCTCTCTCTCTCTCTCTCTCTCTGCCATGGCCAATCAGAGGGGAGGTCCCACCCTTCACTATCTGTGATTTGTTTAAACCACGATATTGGCCAAATATTTGTCTGTTATTGAACCAAAGGTAGAGTTTCAATGCGGACACTTTTTCCTCTCTCGAATAGCTGGTCGCACCGGTGAAACTTTTGAAAAATTAGGTCACATATGCGACCAAATTGGTCGCACTCTGGAGCCCTGCCAAAAAAGCATATTAGAATTTGAGAGAGAGAGAGAGGTCAGAGACCCGTCAGATAAACAGAGTGGATGCAGTTGCATTACAGTGTGGTCACATAGGCCGAGATAAATGTCCCCTCTCCCCACTGCCTTTCGGCAGCTGGCAGCAGCAAACCGATCAGACGAGCCCGAGATGATGATCAAGTTTATCTTGCCTACGATAGGCTTAGTGAAACTTCCCTTAACCAAGTTCAGTCCGAAATAATTATTTACCAGAAAAATAGTTTGAACGTAAACCCGACGTACAGGAATGCCACTTGCGGCAAATTTATAGGAGTCATTGCAGATGAAAAGACGTCTTAAAATTGCGAACAATGCATACAAGGCCTTCCCGAACGACAGAGATACAGATATTGCCGAAAAGGAGTGCATCATTGACCGCAGTTACATGCAGGGAGTAACCCGGTTTTCAACAGCAATATTCGTTTTGCGCGCGAGTTGTGTAAACTCATTCTGATGGCATCAATCAATTTAATCCGGTATTTGGCACAAACCGAATATCACTGCTACATTTAAAGCCTGAATATTCCCTGCATGTATAATGGTGGTCATTGTGTACGGTGAATTGAATGGACACATTTAGATCGAGCATGGCAAGTCATTGCAATAGCCTATAATAATAGGCCTACCATTTCGTTACTGCATTAACCATAGTGATGTTCTTATTGAAAATTTAAAAATACTAAAATTAAAAAGTAAATTGCATTGTGGGGCTGTCAAATGATTATTGCAATCATCATTGCAAAATCACATAAAAATCCCCCAGGCTACTTGGAACATCTCTTTAAATTGTGCTCAAATACATTTCTATGGAAGATGCTAGCCTGGCGAGCTGGTTTAGCCAAGGCCTAAAGATCATGAAGGATAGTATGTAAGACATAGAGCCATGAGATGTGCAGTTTGAAGCCCTTAAAAGACACTTAATTTACTCACTGTTATTTTTATTTAATTCATCTTGAGATGTTTTAAGTTTAAATTTCAGCTTAGTGGAGCACTTAAAGCACCAACACTTCATTAAGTTACTTTTCTTGTAGAATTGTAAATAATAAGTCATAAGACAACCTATATAGTGAACCTGCTGCGGTGTTAAATGTGATGTGGTTGAAAATTTGGGTGCACCTAACTTTTGTGCTGGTGCACCTAAGAAAAAAAGTTAGGCGCACCAGTGCAACCAGTGCAAAAAGTTAGTCTGGAGCCCTGATTGGCACGACAAACCATATAATGCATTGCCAAAGCGTTCACAGGAATAATAATAATTAAAGAAAATACAAATACAAAATGATATAAACATGTACAGACATTACAAACATTGTTACACTTCGTCACACACACACACACACACACACACACACACAGCACGTCACAACCATACAAGACCATTGTCTGTACACGTGCATAGGAAAACCAAGACAGGACAAAACAAAACAAAACAAACAGGAGACCTGGTGTAACAGACTGGGGCTGGGGAGCAGTGTTGTGTTGAAGGGTGGAGGTAGTAGGGTGATTATCTTAAGTAATGCCTTCTCTCAGGTTATGGAGTGAGGACACATAACTGGCTGCCAGTATGCATGTGTCCTCACCCAAAACTACAGCAAGTTTTTTCTGTTCCTCCAGTTTTGTGAAGTTGGGAATGATGTTCAAAATGGTGAAATATTTGTCTCTTTGGGACCGATATTTGTCACCGATATTGGGACCGATATTTGTCTCTCTCTCTAACTCTCACTCTCTCTCTCTCTCTCTCGCTCTCTAACTCTCTCTCTCTCTAACTCTCTCTAACTCACTCTCTTTAACTCACTCTTTCTCTCTCTCTCTAAGTCTCGCTCTATCTCTATCTCTCTCTCTCACTCACTCACTCACTCTCTGCCCCCTTCAGCAGTCAGACTCCTGAACACTACAATATTGATCTGAACTATTAGTTTATTTATTTGTTTTGTGTGTGTTTTTTTTAATTTTATTTTCTCTACTGGATAGAGCTATCTCTGTAACAACAGTTGCCACCAACATTTGTGTGGTAATAAAATATATCCCTATAACTTCTCTTTCCTCTCATCAGGAGCTGCAGTTGGCGTTCCGTGCAGAGGCCTTGTCGCTTGTGGCGTTGATTGACGGCTACTTCCGGCTGACAGTAGACGCGCATCACTACCTGTGCACGGAGGTGGCACCGGCCTCTGTGGTGCACAACCTGCAGAGTGGCTGCCACGGCCCTATCTGGTTAGCACAGCCCCTCTTTTATCTCCAGTGGTCTCTCCACTCTTCTCAAGCTCTCCCTCTCTGTCTGTCTCTGCTGCACTGTTTATTGCTGTGCTTTCTAGCTCATGAAAGCTAGCATTACAATAGCATTCCAGCCATTCAGTTCCAATGCACTATGTATGTTTGGGCTGATTTGTGCTTGTCCCTGTCTCTCTGGCCTGTGTCCAGTACGGAGTACGCCACACATAAGCTGCGACAGGAGGGAAATGAGGACGGGGCCTACGTGCTGCGCTGGAGCTGCACTGATTTCAGCTACATCATCATGACTGTTGTCTGTTTAGAGGTAACTATAGTTGCACTGCCATTATAGTACGAAATGTTCTGTTTCGATAATGGCAGTTTCATTGAATCTAAACAAACTTTCAAAATGGCATTGACTGCAAGGATTAAAGTTCTCCATCGTAGGACGGATTTCCGTCAATTTGATTTTAGAAATGTCATATTTGAGATCGATGCAGATCCGATGAGAAAAAAAAAAATAGGAGGGTGGGGGGGAACTATCACCTTTGCTTTTCCTTTTTTAAGGCAACTACAAATATTAGGTAAATATTTAAAGACCTAATAGTGTTCTTGAGAACTTTCTGTGTCTCAATCAGTGACCGCTCAAGAAGATAGCCTACGTCAGCCATGAGTTTCGCTTTGTTTTGTAGCTACACGCTCGTCTCGGGCGTTTGCTTAAAAAAAGGACTATAACGGAGGAGGACTACTGTATAACGGTCTAAAAGTTGGATTATAGTGACACAATCGAGACAGCTTATGAGGTTGGCCAATCCGTTTAACTTTTTTGGATATGATATTGTGAGCTCTATGTGCGAATTCGGAGAAGAAGCGTAGGCTGTGTTCTTTCCGTGCATCAATGTAGACAATTACTATCGCGAACTCTTGTCAGGGGAGGTCATTCATTTTGGGTGTCACCTATGACTTGAACAGATAGCCTGCTATGCCACCCGATGTAGGGTACTATTATTGTTACAGTTTTTAATCAATGCAACTAACATTATGTGTAAAGCGATGCAATATAAACCATAGCCGATGCAATTTATTATCCCGTCTGTTATGACATCAACACAACAATGTTTTTCACAATTTGCGACGGAAGGTTTTGACTGAGCGTGTTAACATAAAATAATAATAATAATATTGTCATCATCGCGAACTGTCGAGTAAGGGGGTCAGTCGTGTTTGTGACGCACAGACAGCCTTGTAGCCTATTTTGCTTAGGCCTCACTTTTAACGACAGTAGGTTGTGAGTGTATGTTGACAAAAAATAACCATACAATTAAAATAGTCAACTTAAAACTTTGCTATAAAATATTATTAATTTATAGCACAAAACCATAACCAGTAGGCCTACCAGAACCTCGCATATTAGCGTCATGTGTGTGTGTGCGTCTATTTGGCAAGGCCACTAGCTGTCATGGATGCCTTGTTGCTAAAGGAAGGCAAGTGTCAAAAGTTAAAAAAATAAATGGAGATGGGCGGCTGTTGGAAACGGGGGAGAACTAACTAGAGCTTAGATCGGGCCCAAAAAATCAAGCCCGACCCTACCCGAGCCCGTGCACATTGTGCCCGAGCCCGACTCGGCCCGACACGTTAACTGTAATTATGAGCCCGAGCCCGATTTAAACCCGACATTTTTAAATACGTGGGCCATTATAACTGACGTTCTCAACTACAATTCCGAGCTGTTTGAGCTACAGAAATCGGTTTAGAGGACATTGAGAGGACGAAAGAGGACATTGAAGGCTGGCTATCATTATTTCTGCCATGGCAAGCCTGCTTCATGTTCATCTTAAAGTATTTTTGCTGTCATAGGTGAACATTGTGCGCACTTAATGCACGAAACAAAGCATACCTGACAAATGCATACCTTTTCTCCAAACTTCCTCGAAGTTATTTCTCCTGTTTTCATTTTTTTTCTTTACATCTTCAAGCTTCTCGTTGCACTTAAGCTACACAATACAGCACAGCAGGCCCGGTGTGATGTGTGCGAGTGGAGAAGCTGCGCATGACACGTGTTGCGCAGATGACATTACAATTGACATTTTGTAACTCTGAGCCTAACTTGTATAACTTTGTATACACTTGTTACTTAGGCCTACTTTAATAAATATAAAATATTTCTGAGTCTGACTATGGCATAGCTTTAGCTCCCCACCCAAGTAGGCTAATGATTAGAAAGAAAAAAAAAGCAAGCTTGATCAAGGACCCGGCCCGGCCCGAGGATAGTGGCTGGAAATATCGGCCCGACCCGGCCCGCGGGCTCGGGTTCGGGCTCGGGCAGAGAATCTAAACTCTAGAACTAACAAGCCATGGTGTAAAGAAATTAAAGTGCCAGGGGTTTGCTTTTGCGCGGTTCGCTGCAAGAAAATTGTTTATGGATGCAATAGGAAAATGTTTTAACACGCCACCAATCAGAAGACCGCCATAAGGTTAACGTTCGTGCACTTCAGGACATCTTCCCTACCTGGTGCAACCAGCCACCACGACAGAGTTAGGCTACGTTTATCTATGGCTGACCGTTTTTACGTTTAGAAAGTAGGCTACGCATGTTCTTTCATAGCGCAACACGACCTGTCCCTCACCATATCGCAACCTCTTGTCAACCTTATACAATCTGTTGCTGAAGACAAAAGCGCCCTATCCAGATTGTCGTTATCAAATGTGCAGACCTTCTGCATGAGCACACACAGTATTGCTGCTCATTGGAAAACTGAGTTGTCTGTAAAACTAAAAATTACCATGTTTTCATTAAATGCGGATGAAGCAACAAACCCATGTTAAAATAAAACTCTGTAGTCATGAATTTGTTTGTGTTGGTATGAATGTATGTGGCAGTATGTGATTCCTACATTGTAGAAAGTTATACTAACGTCATAGAAAGGTAAAATAACTCAAATAGATGAAGAAAGCCACTGCTATGGTCACCACGTAGTAGTTAGATTGATTTGTTTTGATCCAGTGAAATTGCTACCTTGACAACGCCACGTCATGACTTTGGTACTCTTTTGTGTTTATTCATTGTGACTGTCAGACCAGACATTACCAAATCAATGAAATGTCATAGAAAAACAATACAATAGAACTAAGATAGTAGCTTGTAATAGGAAGAAATTGTTCAAACACTGATCAGAAGGCAGCCACTCAAATCCAAATGCCTCTATGTTATTACATGCCTTCTGAAATGAGTGTCTCTGTTTCAGGTGGACTGTATGGAATCCAGGCAGGTTCCCCAGTATAAGAACTTCCAGATTGAGGTGAGTCCACAGGGCTACAAGCTGTTCGGAACGGAGACGCTCCACCCGACCCTCAACGAGCTGCTGATCCACCTGTCCGGACAGAGCCTGCGCACGGAGAACCTGCGCTTCCAGCTGAGGAGGTGCTGCCCACCTCAGCCCAGAGGTACCAGACGCAGCCTGCTCTCCTCTGCTCTCCTCTCCTCTCCTCTCATCCCCTCCTCTCCTCTCCTCTCATCCCCTCCTCTCCTCTCCTCTCATCCCCTCCTCTCCTCTCCTCTCATCCCCACCTCTCCTCTCCTCTCATCCCCACCTCTCCTCTCCTCTCATCCCCACTTCTCCTCTCCTCTCCACTTCTCCTCTCCTCTCATCACCACTTTCTCTCCTCTCATCCTCTCTTCCTCTCCTCTCTTCCTCTCCTCTCATCCTCTCTTCTTCTCCTCTCCTCTCATCCCCATCTCTCTCTTCTCCTCTCATCCCCATCTCTCTTCTCTCCTCTCATCCCCACCTCTCCTCTCCTCTCATCCCCACCTCTCCTCTCCTCTCATCTCCTCCCCTCCTCTCATCCCCACCTCTCCCCTCCTCTCCACTCATCCCCTCCTCTCCTCTCCTCGCCTCTCTTTAGCACCTCCTCGATGTCCAAGCTCACTTGTAACTGAGAGACTAAATTGCCTAAACAGGTTGATTTGACTTTGGTTCAACCAGTGCATTGATTGTCCTGGTAAGATGATTATATAATGGTGGGAGAGAGAGAGAGGAAGACACAGGGCCAGGGATAACTGGATGACTGTTAATCCTTTTGTCAGTGGCCCTTATGCTCACCCCCAGAGCTGTCATCAGACCGTGGTCACATATCAGCTCACACAAGCTGCCTTTCCCAGAATACATGCACACACTGCTGCTGCTGCTGACGCTGACGACCTTTGAACTCTGCTGTTAGGGGAGTTGCTCAAAAAAACGATAAAAAGGGGGAAAGGGTGTGTGCAAGATTTGTGGCCGTGTGTTGTTTTTACTAACTGAACCTGGTGGTGGAGAGGGAGACGAGGCCACACGCTAATGGAAAAAGTGAGGGAGCCTGGGAAAGAGATTGGGAGCGGCAGTGCCTGCGCTTGTGTGTGAGTCAGTAATGTATTTGAGCAAAAAAATTAGGAAGTGCTTTTGACTGCGTAAGCAATTGTGTCGAGGGAGGATGTGTTTGTATTTGACCAAGTAAGATGAAGAATGTTTTTAGAATGCACAAGGAAGGGGCTGTGTTTAACTAAAGCCAGCGGATAGGAGCAGGTTTTTAATGGTCAGGCTTGCGAGGGTGGGTGAGTCACTTACTGAGTGAAGAAGTTGAAAGTCTGAGAGGAACAGTTTGGCCCTCTGTGTGTTTCATTCATTCCCTCCCTCTCCACCTCCTGCTGGTGTGTGGTGAGTGTGCCTAATGGCTGCCGTGCGTCACCCAGGTCGGTGTTGCACATTGCTGGGTGATCAGTGAGCTTCCCTCTTCACTGTACAGCATGTTGGGTGCCTTGAAGTGCATATACAAATGCAGTGTGTTATTGGATGTGGCTGGTTGCATTAGGTGAGTGCTTGTGTGTGAGTATGTGTGGAACGGGCTGTCACACTGAGAGGTGCTGCGATGGGGATGAACGGTATTCGCGGCTGATGTCTTGTTTACAAGCAGCTTGTGGGTGTGTGTGTGTGCGTGTGTGTGTGTGCGTGTGTGTGTGTGCGTGTGTGTGTGTGTGCGTGTGTGTGTGTGCGCGTGCGTGCGCTGAGGCAGCAGGAACAGGCAGGAAGTGTGAGTAGTAAGTGTGGTTTCCTGTCGTGGCTCATGTCTCATCTGTTCACCTCGGCGCGCCTCTGCCGTGGAGCGGCTGCAGAGAGAGGGTTAAAGAGCAGGCCGACGGCCTCAGCTCATGGCACTGGAGTGTATTGTTTTGGACTGCATGACTGCAGTGCATAGGCAATCATAGGCCTGCCTGCTATGACTGGCATGGCTAGAATTTGAGAGTAGAGTCTGATCTGAAGATGAAAGCCGTGCGTGTGCGTGTGTGCGTGTGTGTGTGTGTGTGTGTGTGTGTGTGTGTGTGTGCGCCTGCCTGCATTAGTGTGTGTGTGTGTGTGTGTGTGTGTGTGTGTGTGTGTGTGTGTGTGTGTGTGTGCGCCTGCCTGCATTAGTGTGTGTGTGTGTGTGTGCGTATGCAGTGCATGCATGTGTTTGTGTTTTTGTGTGCTGGCTCATTGTGTCTCAGTGCAGCAGTGGATTGGCAGCAGGTCGCTGAAGCCACAGTGTTGTTTCTTCCTCTTTCCCCAGGAAACCTCATCATGTGGGGGTGTTCAACTGTTTACATACACACACACACACACACACACACACATGAACTCCCACATACACAAAGCCAACCATCCCTCCCCCACAACATGAGCTTGTGTTGACAGCCACCTTATATGTTCTGACGCAGGCTCCCACGCACTACGATCATGCACACCACATGAGCACTATAGACGCACTTGTGGAGATGCTATTCACAATCAGTTGACAAAAAACATGTATGAATATTACACACACACACACACACACACACACACACACACATCAAAAGACACTGAAGCACGTTGCTTATTGGCTGATGTGCCCTTCATTGTGTGTGTGTTTGTGTGTATAATACTGTTGCAATCTATCTCTCTATCCTGAGATCTTAACGCTTAAGCACACATTTTTGCCAAACAAACTCTCTCACACACTCACTCACACACACACACACACACACACACACACACACACACACACACACACACACACACACACACACACACACACATCAAAAGACACTGAAGCACGTTGCTTATTGGCTGATGTGCCCTTCATTGTGTGTGTGTTTGTGTGTATAATACTGTTGCAATCTATCTCTCTATCCTGAGATCTTAACGTTTAAGCACACATTTTTGCCAAACAAACTCTCTCACACTCACACACACACACACACACACACACACACACACACACACACACACACACACACACACACACACACACACACACACACACACACACACAATGTTGTCCTAAGTCAGCTGCGTGTTTGCTGTGTTTCAGAGGCCTCCAATCTGCTGGTGATGACCAAAGGCAGAGAACTGGTTCCTCAGAGGCCGCCGCAGGTCAGCCAGCTCAGCTTCCACCGAATCCTCAAAGAGGAGATCGTACAGGTGAGCATGCACGTGTCCACACCCAGCAACCTTTAGACACGTCTAGACACACACACACACACACACACACACACACACACATATCAATGTCTAGACACACACACACACACACACACACACACACACATATCAATGTCTAGACACACACACACACACACACACACACACACACACACACGCATATCAATGTCTAGACACACACACACACACACACAAAGGCCAACTCAGCCGTGCACACAGCGTCAGTCGCAGTCCCTGATGTGTATGGTTGCGTGTATATAAACAGTAGCAAGCCCACATCACACAGTACACAGTGTGCTCTGGTTATCTCTTTCACCACCACCACTAGCAGAAACACACAGGCCCAGCCCCACTGCCCCGAGGCACGCCACCGGTTGGCCCAAGTCCGATTGGCGCGGGCTGACCTGCGCGGCGTATTGTTTGCCATGTACACAGCATATGGAGGCTGCCGAGCACGGGCGGCGTCCTGTGCTGTTGCATCATGAGCGGAGCGGAGCGGGGCCAGGCGGAGGCCGGAGCGGGCGCACATGACCTGCTCCTGCTCCTGCTGGCCCAGTTGTGCCCAGCTCCCTCCAGCCTGGCGCTTTCACAGGCACACACAGGCTCATGCTGCACCGCTGCAGCTTCAAATGGGTGCTACTGTGTGGATAAGCAGGCTACGAAAGTACTGTGTGTGTGTGTGTGTGTGTGTGTGTGTGTGTGTGTGTGTGTGTGTGTGTGTGTGTGTGTGTGTGTGTGTGTGTGTGTGTGTGTGTGTGTGTGTGTGTGTGTGTGTGTGTGTGTGTGTGTGTGTGTGTGTGTGTGTGTGTGTGTGTGTGTGTGTGTGTGTGTGTCTGTGTGTGTCTTGGCATCTGTGTGTCATTGTGAGGGCTGACATTCAAAATAGGGACGATACTGGTACAGGGTTTCCGTGGGGACATTTGATTATATGAATTTTAGGTCTTAAAGTATAAAAAATATTACACACCAGGTCTTAATTACAACTTAGTTAGGTCTTTATTGTATAATATTTATATTATTAATTTATATATTAAGTAATTTTTTTTTTTAGCAGAATAGATTGAAGTTGTTTGATATTGTAGTTATTTCTCTCAGCCGTACAGATACAGTACAGTGTAATACAGTGTGGAACTGATAAAAAGCTTTGTAGCTTGTATAGAAGTTCAGAGAACAAATCTATTTACCGTGCTGAATAATTCTGGGACTTCTTCCCATTATATTTTTTGCCAGTATGGGCGTCTTCAATTTCAAACAGTGCTAGTTAATTCCCTGTGAGAATAGTCTGCAACACTGATCTGTTGAGACACATCTGCCTAATTGAGTGTGTCAGTTGCTGCAGGCAGGAGATTCCTGGCCTCTGCTGAGAAAGGCTCTGGAAAACCTCATCCCTTCCTGCTTGTCTGTTCTGCTCCCAACACTGAGGCCATGGTTGGACATCTCTGAGACATTGCTGAGGGTTTTTTGTGTGTGTGGCTGATTGGCACAGTATTCACACCCACACGCAATGTGCTGATCCACCAGTTTCACTTCTCTTGTCCAAGAACAGTCTGGCACAGCCCATCTGTCCTACGGCTGTTTCCAAAGTCATCAGCGTCTCTGGTATGGTCAACTCTTCTGGTGCGTGGGATGAAAGCTTGAGGCGTCAGTGCCAGGATTAGGAGGTTTTTCATCTATTGCCTCAAAAAGCCACCTGCGTCATTAATTTTTTGGTTGCTTTGATTTAATGACTGCCTAAGAACAATGAAGATAATGTACAAATATAAACCACGTCTTGGCAAACAAACAGACACTATGGAGACCAGCACCACACAAAGACACATGCTGAGCAGCATTCACACTTCATCTCTGAAAGCTGAGACGTGAGCCTTTGTGCGTGCTTGTGCCTTTATGTGTTTGTGTGTGTGTGTGTGTGTGTGTGTGTGTGTGTGTGTGTGTGTGTGTGTGTGTTGTAACACTAATCATGGTTTTGCTTCAGGGGGAGCACCTTGGCCGTGGCACCCGGACCCACATCTATGCAGGGGAACTGATCATGAAGAGCGAGGATGAGGATGAGACTGGGGGCTACCACAGCTCTCCCAAGGTCAAGGTGGTGCTGAAGGTGCTGGGCTCCGGACACAGAGACATCTCACTGGTGAGAGCCTTCATCCCTCTCCCCCACGGTCTTCCTGTCTTCCTCATCCGTCTGGAGACTCCATCTGTGGACAGTAGTCTGTCATTTCTGCTAGAGCTCGTGCCAGCTCTCAGTCTTTCTCCATCTGAGTCGCTAGTTTGTTTTTTTACACCATTGCTCATTTCTGACACTGTGTAATGTGTACTTCCTTCCTCTCACATCACACACACACACACACACACACACACACGCACGCACGCACGCACATCGATGTACAATAGATAAAGCCTATTGAATTGCATTCAATGGATCATACTTCCCTTACATAGGCTGCAGACTGGAGATCAGGGTTTACCCCAAGAAAGGCATCATGTCCAGTCATTATGAGATGATGATAAACCTGGGAATCTTCAGTCTAAAATCTCTCTCTCTCTCTTTCTCTCTCTCTCTCTCTCTCTCTCTCTCTCTCAGGCCTTCTTTGAGACGGCGAGTTTGATGCGGCAGGTGTCTCATAAGCACATCACCCTTCTGTACGGAGTCTGTGTGCGCCACCAGGAGAGTGAGTGATGACGTCTGATGCTCTGATAAACAGACATACTAGTACACACACACACACACACACACACACGCGCACACTAACAAACACGAAACGCCATACACACATACACAAGTACTGAAGGCCAAAGAGGCTGTATCCTCATATGTTTCCTCCTAAGTTGAACCCAACTGAAGAGACCACGCCAGGCCCTATACTGATCAGAAGTGCTGACCCAGGATCAGTGTGTGGCAGAATCAGTACCTGCTCCCTACTAACTGCAGGGTTCCCACGGGTCGTAGAATTTCTGGAATATAATGGAATTTTAGAAAGTCTTTTCCAGACATGGAAAGGCAGTTTAAAATGTACTTGCCAAAATACATTAATACAAATATATATCCACACAGAATTGGTGTATATCTGGTTATTAGCTTTACTGCTTGCTTGAGTAGCCCAACTGTGTTTATTCAATACCTATTTATTCATCTCCTGCTCTAAAAAACTAAAAGATTCTTGAGCTATGCAGGTGCTCTGAAATCATTGGTCGGTATATTGTACTATTTAGCATATAGTAAGTCATGGAAATGTTGTCAGGGAAAAGTCATGGAATTGTACATTTGAGAGAGGGAACCCTGTAACTGTAACAGTCCATCAATACTGCCCCATCTCTGAAATTCAGCCAGAAATCATCTGTCCTATTCTCCATCTTATTTCCTGTCCTCCTCCTCCCCCTCTTTGTCCTGTCCAGTTCCTCTCCTAACGAGTCCACTCTCGAGCTTCCCTTTCCTGAGATGAATTTCCTCACACGGCATCTCTTTCATCTGACATTATTGTGCTTACACATGCACAACACTAATCCCCTTAAGAGGATTGAGCATCTTTAAAAAGACATGTTTTGTTACTCCGCGTCTGCCAGGCTTTTAGTTAATTTTAAAACGGACACCTACTGTACTGTGTGTGTGTGTGTGTGTGTGTGTGTGTGTGTGTGTGTGTGTGTGTGTGTGTGTGTGTGTGTGTGTGTGTGTGTGTGTGTGTGTGTGTGTGTGTGTGTGTGTGTGTGTGTGTGTGTGTGTGTGTGTGTGTGTGTGTGTGTGTGTGTGTGTGTGTGTGTGTGTGTGTGTGTGTGTGTGATGGGAGGTTGTGAGAAGTTGTGTTACAGCAACAGTGAGTTAATGATTGATTGCGTGTACTGTATGTGTGTGTTTTAATTTGCCCTGTGTCTGTCCTGCAGACATCATGGTGGAGGAGTTTGTGCAGCTGGGCTCTCTGGATCAGTTCATGCGCAGGCAGAACAGTCCCCTCAGCACAGCCTGGAAGTTCCAGGTGGCCAAACAGCTTGCCAGCGCTCTCAGCTATTTGGTAAAGACAAACGCACGCACGCTCACACACAGGTTTAGACACGAAAATGGAATGATTTTGTTTAGATACTCACACAAATATGATTAAGCTGTATCATATTGCAGGCATGTATTAATCACACTCATTCAAATATATACAAATATACACACATGCAGACTTGGTTTAGACAAGTTTGCATTGAAAACCAAATTGTAATCCAAAATTCTTGTGTAAAAGAAGCTCTACCATGTTAATGGTACACACACACACACACACACACACACACACACACACTCAGGCTCAGGCTGTTGTCAGAGGTTATTAACATTGGGGCAATCTTGTTTGTGCATGCACAGAGTAATGGCAGTACTGTCATGGTCTCTCAGGCATGAGCCCTCTTCTGCACTCACTCAACACTCGTTTCTGTGGAAGTCACAGCTTGGCACACTGCCGGAATATTGAACAGCAGAGGAGCCAGAGGTAGAGCTTAGATCGGGCCCAAAAAAATCAAGCCCGACCCTACCCGAGCCCGTGCACATTGTGCCCGAGCCCGACCCGGCCCGACACGTTAACTGTAATTATGAGCCCGAGCCCGATTTAAACCCGACATTTTTTAAATACGTGGGCCATTATAACTGACGTTCTCAACTAATTCCGAGCTGTTTGAGCTACAGAAATCCGTTTAGAGGACATTGAGAGGACAAAAGAGGACATTGAAGGCTGGCTATCATTATTTCTGCCATGGCAAGCCTGCTTCATGTTCATCTTAAAGTATTTTTGCTGTCATAGGTGAACATCGTGCGCACTTAATGCACGCAACAAAGCATACCTGACAAATGCATACCTGACTTTTCTCCAAACTTCCTTGAAGTTATTTCTCCTGTTTTCATTTTTTTCCTTTACATCTTCAAGCTTCACGTTGCACTTAAGCTACACAATACAGCACAGCAGCGCATGACACTTGTTGCGCAGATGACATTACAATTGACGTTTTGTAACTCTGAGCCTAACTTATTTAACTTTGTATACACTTGTTACTTAGGCCTACTTTGATAAATATAAAATATTTCTGAGTCTGACTATGGCATAGCTTTAGCTCCCCACCCAAGTAGGCTAATGATTAGAAAGAAAGAAAAAAGCAAGCTTGATCAAGGACCCGGCCCGGCCCGGCCCGAGGATAGTGGCTGGAAATATCGGCCCGACCCGGCCCGCGGGTCGGGTCGGGTCAAGTTCGGGCTCGGGCAGGGAATCTAAACTCTAGCCAGAGGGGCTCACCTGAGCTCCGTATGATCTCTGTAGGACATGTCTATTTGAGAAGCTGCCTCTGACATTTGGGCCACCTTTGTGTGACCCGCAGGAGGATAAGAAGCTGGTGCACGGTTTCGTGTGCACCAAGAACATCCTGCTGGCGCGAGACGGCCTGGAGAAGGAGGGGGGGCCCTTCATCAAGCTCAGTGATCCGGGGATCCCCATCACCGTGCTCACCCGAGAGGGTAAGGCCATCAGGTGCTTCAGAACAACTACACTCCCCACAGCTCAACCACAGCTACCCCAAAACAAGCCGTCCAGCCCACAGCCACATCATCTTGAAACGCCTCTTCACCTTGAAATAGCACTTTAAGAGCTGTGCCCAACCCAGCTTAACACAGCTTCACACATCACTTCAAAACCACATCACCCCAATGCCCCCGACAACCTCAAAACACCGCCCAACCCAACATTACACGCAGCCAAAAACCTTGTGACAGTTGAACAGTATCAACCCCCAAGGTAGACTCCCTCTGAATACTAAGGTGGAGGTGGAGGAGTGATCCCACACCACACGCACACACACACACACACACACACACACACACACACACTGCTGGCATGTAGCCAATCAGTAATCCCCCCCATCACACCCTCCCCACCCTGCACTGACTTCGTCCTCTGTGTGCCATCTTTCAGTGACTGTTACTGGAAGAGCTTGTTTGGTGTGTGTGTGCGTGTGTGTAGATGTGTGTGCACCACAGTTTGTGGGAATTTGTTGAACTCCTGCCAGATGATCATATTACACAATGATGCCTCTTACTGGGCATCCGAGGGAAAATCCAGGAACAGAGAAATGGGCTTAATATAGACACACTATGCAGCACAATATTAAATGTTCAATGGTTTTGCTGTCAGTCTCACAAACAGATGGCTTTATCGTTTACTGAAAACACTCAGCGTGTGTTGCAGTTCTGGTCAGTGCCAATCACATCACATTTCTGTCTGTGTGTGTGTGTGTGTGTGTGTGTGTGTGTGTGTTGCCCCTACAGAATGTGTGGAGAGGATCCCATGGATAGCGCCCGAGTGTGTGGCGGACGCGGCTAACCTGAGCGTGGCGGCGGATAAGTGGGGCTTTGGCACGACCCTGTGGGAGATCTGCTACAACGGCGAGGTGCCCCTCAAAGACAAAAGGCTGACCGAGGTACAGTCTTTAGCACTGAGCAGTGCCTGGCACAATCACCCTTGTAGCCCAATCTCTTTGCCCTTTCTCTTTCTCCTTTCTCTCTCTCCCATTCTGACCCGTCTTTGTCTCCGAGCAGAAAGAGCGTTTCTACGCTGCCCAGTGTCAGCTGGCCACACCCGACTGCAAGGAGCTGGCCGAGCTCATGACCCACTGCATGACCTACGACCCCCGCAAGCGTCCCTTCTTCAGGGCTATTGTCCGGGACATCGACATGCTGGAGGAGCAGAGTAAGACCTGATGAAAAAGAAAACTACAACCTCCACAAATCCCAGTTATCATTTCACTCTACACTTGAGTTGTGAACAGGGCTAGTAGTGATAGAAACCACTACCTCCTGCTTAAGAAACCACTAAGTCCTCAACACTGCCACCCAGTGGATTTGATTGATAATTACAACCACACTGCTTGGCATGGTGTTTGTGCTACGCAATGGTTTCTGGCAGTTAAAGTGAACGCACTCCTGCCAATTTGACATCTTCCTATAAAACTGAATAAAATGGTGGTCAGTCTGGTATTATGAACCTACTTGATACGTGGTGTTTGGTACATGATTTATTGTCTTGATCCCGTGGCTTGTGGTCAGTCTCGCTCTGAGTGTATTGGGCTCTCTCTCTGCAGACCCGTCCATCTCTCTGCCAGATCCCTCCACTCTGGAAGTAGACCCCACCATGTTTGAGAAGAGGTACCTGAAGAAGGTCCGAGACCTGGGCGAGGTAAGACAACACAGCTGGAGGTGTACTAGGAGGGCTAGGGACGGGTGGGCATGCTAGAGGAGATATATTGGGCCCTCGTCTAAAAAGTGGCTAGTGTGCAAATTGTGACAACAAGGTGTCTCATGCATGAACTCGAGGACACTGAGTGCTGGCGATACGGAAAAAAAACTCAAAATAATGGGTTCTACCTAGTTGGAGTTGCTTGCAGCTAACAGTTAGAGCTGGCAGGCAGCTACAGTGCTACACTCTGGGGGCATGAGCATGGGGGGGGGGGGGGGGGGGGGGTCACGAACATGCCCACAGTGTAGCATTGCATCCCTAGCTGTTAGCGGCATCAACTCGAGGTAGGTAGAACTGATTTGTTTATGTTTTTTTTCTTTTTTCTTTTTTTTTTCTGTATCGACGGCACCTCGAGAAACAGAGATCTGTGTGAAAAATCACCAAAGTTCTCCTAAAGTTAGCTTTAGTTAGACTAGATTACTCTAGATTAGTTCGATGAGTTGATAAAATGTGTATGGTATTTATTTGTGAAACTCTGTGTGTGTGTTAGGGTCACTTTGGGAAGGTGGAGCTGTGTCGCTATGACCCGCGTGGTGACCGCACCGGTGAGCTGGTGGCGGTGAAGTCCCTGAAGCCGGAGAACAGCGAGGAGCAGAGCAGCAACCTGTGGTGTGAGGTCGGCATCCTCAAAGAGCTCTACCACGAGAACATCGTCAAGTACAAGGGCATCTGCAACGAGGAGGGTACGACACCAGTACACGCGCACACACACACACACACACACACACACACACACACACACACACACAACCTGCAGTGCAGTATTAATGCACTCATGGAGTTTAGGCAGAGATTTGCCAGTAGCACAGTTTCATAGGTTTTTCAACAACACAAACCCACAGGCCTTTAGCTCGCTCTCACTCAATAAACCAGACAGATCAATGAAGTGTGTGTGTGTGTGTGTGTGTGTGTGCGCGCTACAGGAGGCAGTTCTATCAAGCTCATCATGGAGTACCTGCCGATGGGCAGTCTAAAGGATTACCTGCCCAGGAACAAAGTCAACACCAGCCTCAAGACGCTGCTCAAATATGCCGTCCAGATCTGTCAGGTAGGACCTCAGTATACACAAGCCAGACAGCCAACAGTACACATAGCTAACTCCAGATTAGCACACACACCTCACACCTCTACATACTAAGGCTTTACCCATCGGGGTCCTATACAATCCCCTAATAACAATAACAACATTTATTTATTAGCACTTTTCAAGTACAGAGCACAAAGTGCTTAAGAAAGGTTAAGGAAGGTAGATTCAGTGCTGCAGCTGAGTTTGATGAAAAGACATAGTAAAAAAGTCTTTGGACATTTATTAGTTAGAACTTAGAAGTGGTGAAATTGTCAAAGTTGAGGTGATTATTGGTTTAAGAGGCCATATCATATGAGTATAAACCCATCACAGACTTAGTGAAGTGGCTGCTGTGCGGTTAATGGCTCTAGGGCTACAGATGGCCTCATTTGTAAGCTGTGGGAGACTGCAGGTCATTTAAAGTGGTTCCCATACATTTCCCAGGAGAGTGAGGGCTGCCTCTCTGGCCCCGCAGTCTCATTCCCTCACCATCCATCAGGGCTCTGTTTTGGTAGAGTAGAGCACTGGCAGGGCCTGCCCTCTTAACATAGACTGCCCCCTCACAACTGGGACTGATTGGTGCCTACCTGTTCCCCAGGGCATGGACTACCTCGGCTCTCGGAACTACATCCATCGAGACCTGGCAGCCCGGAATGTTCTCGTGGAGAACGAGAGCACGGTGAAGATCGGAGACTTTGGCCTGACCAAGAGCATCAAGGAAAACGAGGGCTACTACACAGTGAAGGATGACCTGGACAGCCCAGTCTTCTGGTGAGGACCCCAGTGTGAAACACTGCCTCAGTAATAGAGCTAGGCTGGCTGGTGGTCAGTAACATGGATAAGTGGGGTATTTCCATTAGCGCGTGCTGAGTGTTTGTCGTTCTGCTGCAGGTACGCCCCAGAGTGTCTGGTGCATGGCAAGTTCTACAGGGCCTCAGATGTCTGGTCGTTTGGAGTCACCATGTACGAGCTGCTCACCTATTGTGACACAACACGCAGCCCAATGACGGTGAGGGGGACAAGCCGCATACACACGCACCAACAAACATATGCTCAACACATGCAGAGGGGTTTTAGAGAGTCATATGCATTAGACAGTCTTGTAATCATGATGAGACCTTAGACACACACACACACACACACTGTACCAGGCACTTTTCAGTAGGCAGTGCATCCCAGTTCCCCCATCTCCAGCAGCTCCTCCTGCCTGCACTCCTCCTCATGGAGCTGCTGCATGTGCACACTGGCCTCTCTGGACTGTGTGCTTAAGAGCAGCGAGATGAGAACCAGACTGTGTGCTGAAGAGCAGCGAGATGAGAACCAGATGGACAGCCCTGACCTAGTCTAGGTGGCCACTTAGTGGAGCACAGACGGGAAGAGCTCCTCCTCGTCTCCCCTCGGGCTCACGGAGCGGTCAGCTCCACTCACCTCTGTCTCTGTGCTGAGAGCTGCACACTGAATATACTGTAGACAGAGCTGCACACTCATGCATAGGTATCATATCAGAACTAATCCCCCCTGTTGAATAAAGACCTCTCATAGCTCTGTTATGACTAGAAATCTCTCATCTCCTGCTTCTCACAGAGGGCTCAGTGTTTGCGTAGTTGTGCTCTGGATCCAAAGGAGGCGTGCCCACTGTAACCAGATCTCCATAACAATGCCTTCTTCCATTACGTCATTCCTGCTCCATTGCCTCCCAATCTCCCTCTTTCTCTGTCACTCTCTCGGTCACTCGCTTTTCACCTCCCTGCCCTGGCCTCCCTCTTTCTCTGGGCCTCCTCTCTGTCCCCTGTGCTCGTCTCTCAGCACAGCAGATGGCATGTGTCTGTGCCCATGGTGGCAGATGCCCATGTGTGCCACCTGGCTCTGGTGCCAGCGTGCCTCTCTGTGCCATGGCGGGGAGCTGGGAGCACCTCCAAACATGGCTGCCGCCGCCGCCGCCGCCTCCCTTCCTTCCACCCACCAGTCATCTGTGCTCAGAGAAGACTCATACTGCAGAACCAACACACACACACACACACACACACACACACACACACACACACACACACATACACATACATACATACATGCGTGCATGCATAGAAGAATTGTGGTCTTAGCAACTGAGATGCTTGTTTCTGCATTGTTTAGTCAGTGTAAAAATGTAAACATTTTAACCAATCCTCTTTCTCTCTACGCTTGCTTCCTACAGGAGTTCCTGAAGATGATTGGTCCAACCCATGGTCAGATGACTGTCACTCGATTGGTCAAGGTTCTAGAGGATGGAAGGAGACTGCCACAGCCTGAGGGCTGCCCTGATGCGGTAGGATAACACACAAATTTGCATGTGCACACACACACACACACACACACATACATCATTGAAAGTTTTCAAACTCTAATCACTACAGAACCTCTATTCTCTATCAACTTAAATATATTTACCTGAAACTTAACCCAATAGGTTGTTGACAGAACTGGCTTTAAAGAATTGTATTGATGAGGAGATGTGTTGCATGTGTGTGTAATTATGGTTGTGATGGTGATTGGAATTTGTGCATGTCTTCTGATAGGTCTACGCCCACATGGGGAAGTGTTGGGTGAACACGCCAAACGACCGCATCGACTTCAAAGGCCTGATCAGTGTCTTCCAGCAGATGCTCGCTGACAGCCCACACCCTTGATGATACACCAACTGCCTTACCATCACAGGGACACAATGTGAAGAGCTCACCCAAGCTGTGGACATTCAAGACTATCACACGCATTTAAACACACACACACACACACACACACACACACACACACACACACACACACACACACACACACAGGCTTGATGTAGCAGAGGCTGTGTTTGATCTGTCTACTTGTGTGATCACTCTTTCTGGGAGAGTTCTTTTGTTTATTTGCCATGTTCTGAAAATATTGCTGAACTGATGACAAAGAGACTGAATAGACACTGACCCTCTGGGACAAACAATGCATGCAGAACTTTCCGGAACATGTCTTCACTCGATTATGCAAACAAAGTGGTCAGGCTCTAGCCCCTGGCTCCACATCTGCCGCATCAGTGGCCCAAATCTTGTAGCCTTTGTTTTTCATTCATCCATGTTTTTAGCACTTGTGTTAAAGTCCTGTTGGAACTGGCCAGCTGGGCCCCCAGAGTTGGACTGGACAGAGAGAGGAGGAGGAGGAGGAGGGAGAGAGAGAGAGGAGGCCAGAGGAGGGGAAGAGGAAAGCCCTGTTCACACATGAGTAGCGGTGGAGCGCTGCCTTTACTTTGCATTGCATTGATTGGGGGGGGGGGGGGGTCGACCTCTGAGCCGGACCGTCTGAGTCAGCATGGATTATACAGATGGCCACGGGTGCAGTGGCCCGGTCACACACACAACGCTCATCTGTGTGCATCGGTGTGCGTGCGTATATGTCTGTGTGTGTGTGTGTGTAAGAAAGAGCGTGAGTTTTGGAGCGAGGGGCACTGCACTGACTGCATGGAATATTCTGGACAGCCCGTGGCTGTGTCTGATTGGCTCTTGAAAGCTCTTGACTGAACCCCGGCAGCTGGCTTTCGTTCCTGCGTGTCTGACCGCCAGCGAGGCCTCAGGAAGTGCCCTGGACATTCCCTGGAAAGCCCAAGCCTCCTCTCTCCCGTCCTGCCAGTGGCTTCTCTCTCGTCACGCCGTCTTCCTCTTCCTCTTCCTCACCTCCTATTGGTCTGTTTGAGACTGAAATGGACTCAAGGACTCGGGCCTGCACTCAGACCCACAGAGCTCATCTGGCCAGTCATACGTGCAGAGATTGCCTCATGCTTTGTCACTTCAGAAATGTTTGTACATGCAGCACTCATTATGGCCACTAGAGGACACCAAAGTATATTCTATGTATCAAGTGCTATTAGACACATATTCTGAGCCCAGTAAAAAAAAAAAAAAGTTTCTATATTCTACAGAGAAAATTATGCTTCTTTGTGATTTCAGAGAGAGTAAAAGAGTATGTTGTGGATGCGGACATATGACTGTATGCGTTGACTTGTGGAGTGGGAGATCCACATTGCCATACACTGTATGTGCAGTGTTGTGTTTATATGCTGTATGGGGTGGTTGAATCAGTGCCTTGTCTATATTCCTCTCCTCCTGCAGGAGGCTGGGTGGCTCCTAGTCCTTCTCCCAGGCCAGTGCATGTCTCCCTGCCCATGGAACAGATGAACAGGGCAGCATTCAATCCATGATTATTAGACAAGCAGTGGGCTGGATAACCGAGCAGACTTGGATTTTAGAGTTTGATTTCTAGGCGTCGACCATTTGATGAAAAATATGTAAAATCTGATTATTCTGATAATCCTTGTTCTATTCTCGTAAAGCTACAAGTTAATGATATCTCAAAATGATTTTAAGAAGCTAATATGTAAAGATTTTTTATGACTGGAGACAAAAGAACAGTTTAGTTTCGCTTAACAGCATGCTAGGCTTGAGTCTACAGTGTGTGACTTCCACAGCCATACATGGACACAGATGGAGTGAGTGGGGGAGAAGCACAGGAGGGAAGAGATGAATGCAGAGAGAAGGAAAAGAAAAGGGAGACAAAGGAAGTTGTCCCAATATTTTGTTTTATTTCGGAATGTAAAACAATTCCTGTTTCAAAAGAACAAAAATGATAATTCAGAGAAATAAGACAGGAAAGTACGACATGTGGGGGAGAAAATGTACATAAATACACCTTTCAAATAAATAACATCTTTTTTCATCTTTTTTTGCCATTAATAATTAAAAAGCCGTCAGCTCCATAGAATGAAAAGTTATCAGTTTGTCTATTTTCCAGACGAAAAGATAAGCATGCTAAAATTACATTGTTCCTAAAAATAGCTTATTCACAGTAAAGCAATATTAACACAGTTGAGATATAAAATATTGCAAAAAGTCTGAAATGTAAGATCTGAACAGAAACCAAACAGATACATATACAGAATAAACTCAAAAGTACAAACAGGCCAGCAAAATATATTCCTAGCAGGAGGCTTCTATTCGCACCCTAACCCAGAGACACAAACCCCTCTGAAGTCTACAGAGGGAACTTAAGTATTGCAAAGCTTTTGTGAAGCCTCACATGACACCCCGTCTACACACACATTCACACTCACATCCACACACACCAGCAGTCTTTCGTCTATTTATGGTGAAGTATAGTTGGATAGACTCCTCACCTCGTCAGCTGGACACCTCTGAGTGACCATTCTGTAAACGACCTGGAAGGGTGTGGAGTTCTGTCAAGCTTGTTTAGAAGCATTCATGCCCAATGCCTGCAAAGGCTTATGGGGGAAACTACCTTATATTTACTACCTTGTTTACAGCAACCAGTCTCACCCAGCCAGCAACATGCAAGTCATAGGCACACTGACTAAATAGTAAGAACTCTGCCCCATACCTACCCCACCGATCCTCCTCATGGGGCAAGAGAACTGCCCCACTCCCCCCTCAGCTCACCTGGAGCCCACACACCTCTCCCCATCCTGTCACTCATGCTTGCACTGTCTCAACCCCCTGGAGAAAAAAAACCGCAATAGTGTGGACGACATCAGGAGACCGGACAGACGTGGGTTAGATAGTTAGCCTGAATAGACAGCGAGAGCGCGGGAGGCCTGTTGTCGTGTCTACACAGAGGTAAATGTGCTTTGATCGAAATCCCTGCTGATAGGCCGGAGCGCTGACGCTGGAAACACGAGTGATCCCGACTGGACGACAGACTGGCTGATCAGTGGACTGGACACAGGAACCAGTCAGGAAAGCGGTCAGAACGTGTCATCAAACAGGGACGAGGCTGGCACAGGCCTGGGCTACTGGACTGCCATATTGCTTTCACTTGTCCAGCCCTTGGAGAAGAGTGGCCAAGCGTCCCCAACACACCTCCCTCCCACGTCTCCGTCCTCCACTCCCAAACCCCCAGCAAACATGCACTTGTGCATTAAGAAGAGTACAGGGCAGTGGCTTGGCATGGCTTGGGAATTGTAGCCCTAAGTTAGGCTAGAGCCTACACAGCCACACACACACACACACACACACACACACACACACACACACTCACTCAAGTACACACATACCCTAACTGCTCTCCAGGAAGTTGTGGTGGCACATGTGATAATGGCTTATATTGTACATTGTCAGGGTAAGAGATAGATACAATCACTAGAATTACTAGGTAGCCCAACAACACACAAAAACACACTCAGAAACAGAAGCTTGCTTCAGATACATTCACAACACTGAGTGAGGCCTGCTGCTGATACTATTTTACAGCGGGGAGAACAGGAGTGCTCCTGAAAGATTCCGATGGAAGAACCGAGGCCTAATCTAAGCACATTACCTTTTTAAGACATGGAGGAGAGACGGGGCAAACCGACCGACCGAGTCAGCTGGGGAACTGTACACATGGAGTTGGGGGTGAGAGAAAGGCCAAGAGGAGGGGAGAGAGAGCGCACTGCGGCGGTGGGCCAGACTCACAGGAGGCTTAGCGTGGTCGGACAAATCACAGTCCTGCACTGATGGCCTTCAGATTTGGACGAGATTAGCTCCCGCGCGGGTCAGGGTGCAGCCGCTGAGCTTTTGCGGCGCGGCCGTTTCCCCTGACCCCCGGGACAAATAGAGCTCTCCCTTCAGAGGGAAGAGTGGAGAGAGCGAGAGAGAGGGATAGGCAGACAGAGGACGAGGGGGATTAACGCACACAGACACACCACTAACAGACGTGGAACAGCATTGTGCTGTGGAGTTATTGCCTGATCCTCTCCCACACGACTATAGGGCCAGCTGCTCCGCCTTGTGTGAGTGCACTCTAACCCCTCCCGCCGTACTCCGACACACACACTCACCCACACATACAGCATGTTTACACAAAGCACATTCTTCTGCTTCCAAATGACTCAAACAGTAAGTATTACATAAATATTATTATTCATGTTATTGTAATCAGTATTAAACATTATTGTTAGGTTGCAGTATCGGCAGCTGTAAAGCTTTAAACTCTGACACACTTCAATCCGCCACAATAGCTCCAGAACAACAACTTCCGTCAGCAACAGTAGCCAAGGCCACAGGTTGAGTTGCCATGGTAAAACCACCTCCACAGTAACCCATCAGCAACAGGAGCCGAGGCCACAGGTCAGTCGCCACAGTAACTCCCATTATTGCATCACAAAGAGGGGCTGGCCTCTGAACTAGCGCAGTGTGGACCTGGCATTCCCCTTCACACACACACACACACACACACACACACACACACACACACCCTAACACACTCACACGCACACCTCTGAGCCTCTATCTTATGCCCTGAAGCTCAATAGTTTGATGGCTGATCTCTCCTACAGTGACATTATTATGTACAATGCTGTACACACACACACAGACAGACACACACACACACAGAAATACACTGGCCACTACACAGTGATGTCACTGAAGCTCTGCATTGCATTCTCCTCTCCGGTCACTTTGTCTTTGGACTGCTGTCTCTCTCTCTCTTGCAGGCCTTGATCAGTGATTGCCAGAATAAGTAGCACTTGAGTGTGTATGTGTATGTGTCCACATGTGTGTGAGTGTGGGTGTAAGTGCACGTGAGTGTGTGTGTGTGTTACCTGCCGAGACACTGCCCAGAGCAGAGGAGAGCAGAGGAAAGTCTGTTCCAACCCAAGGCCTGAGTGCTATCTCCCCTCACTCAGTTTAATGCCACCCCAGCCCAGCAGAGGAGCTATAGGCCGTGCGCACGGGCACAGGTAGCCTGACAACACAAGGTCCATTCAAACGCGTTTACAGTAAGAAATACACACATCAGGAAAGTCATGTACACGTTCTGACCTCAGCAACGACGTCAGAGAAAAGAGCTCAAGAGTTTAAGGCTTGGACGACAGTAACAATAGCAACATGGTCATTGGAAAAATGTGTGTTTGTTTTATTGAGTGTATGTGTGTGTGTCTATCTGTGTAAGTGTGTCTCTCTCTGTGTGTGTGTGTGTGTGTGTGTGTGTGTGTGTGTGTTGGTGTGTGTGTGTGTAAGCATGTGTGTAAGCATGTGTGTGTGTGTGTGTGTGTGTCTGAGTAAAACAGAATACTTGGTCTGGACATCACAAAGAGACAAAACCAAATACATCTACAAGTGTATGTGCGTTTAAGTATGTATGTATACATTATAAATTGTTGAGTGTGTGTGTGTGTGTGTGTGTGTGTGTGTGTGTGTGTGCGTGTGTGCGTGTGTGCGTGCGTGCTTGTGTGTGTTAGATCCGCTTCTTCTTGAAGTAGTCTGCGTATTGGCCTCCAAGCCCCTGCGAGTGTTGGCCAACATATGGACCATCTGATGCCACTTCTGGAACTGGCAGCTGAGGATACTCCCTCTTCTGCCCGCGAGCCTGAGCCTGGGGGGGGGGGGCAAAGTTAGTGAAAGTAAGGAACTGCTCCTTCCAAGAGTCTCACACAGCTCTGTTGACTGGGCAAACTTGGAGGAAAAAATCGAGGGAAGACACACACACACACAACACATACAGACACACACACACACGCGCAAATACACAAACAGACACACATGCTCAAACAGTCAATCGTGTGGAATTTCAGGCGACTACAGGACACTTGGTGTCTAGACTCTCTCTAGCCCTCCCCCTCACTTCCCCTCTCTGTGTTGGAAGCGCCTCAAGTCGCTCTGATCTACAGCTTGGCGGCGCGTGGTGTGCGCTCCTCTCTGGCTCCGTCTGGAGAGAGTCCACACTCCGCACACGCCACAAACACACTGCTGGGGACAAGTGATGGAGCGGAGAGGAGAGGAGGAAGTGAGCCAAATGAGAGAGAGAGAGAGGGAGAGAGAGAGTGAGAGGTGGGATGGGGGAGGACACTGAGAGATCTCATTCTCGCTGGACAAAGGGTCCATCCTCTCTCCTTGACACTTTTGGTTCAGTTGAAATCCTCACTCAAATGCTACTCTTTGGAAGCAGAAAGTCCTCCCGAATCTCCCCTCTTTTTTTCTGAGCTCTTCACGTCTGACTGGAAATGACATCACAACTGGTGACTGTCAAAAGTACTTATCCCGTTTAATTCTCTCCTATTTCCTTTATTTTCCTCTCTTTCTTTCTCTCTCCTTCTCTGTCTCTCTTTGCCAAGGTCTCTGTTTCCCTGGCAGCTTGTAAACCGCATGGACACAAAATGGAGGACACATCTCTGTGTGCCCAGTATGCGGTCACCTTCATGGTATGCATTACACAAGTGTCCTCTGCCAAAGCGGTCAGGTGACCTTCAGTGCTGAATCCTGCTTTGTGCAGCACCAACAGAGCTCCCCCTCTTTTAAATGCATCTCCATTTTACTGCGTTCTCTCCTCTAGCCCACTGAGTCTGGGATTTTCACAGACCTGTGGCCCCTTTTTAATATAGTTGGCAGTGTTATTGGCAGCCTTGATTTGAACTTGGCTGAAATACTGTTTGGGATGTATTCTACTCTTCTAAACAGTTCCTATTAAATTAAGCTTGAAATTCAATTTCACACCTTTTTTCCCATTTCTTGGCTGGTCAAACAAAAATGTTTTGGAGGTGAGAGGTTAATAGAATGAATCTATTAAAGGATGATGCTTTCAAGAATGAGATTGAAATATGAATGTTCACAAATAAATTTAATTCCCAGTGTTGGACAGAGAATAGTGTTCGGCTGAATGTTTGGCTCCTTTAATAAAGTATCATTATGAATTCAATGGCACTAAAACTAAGGAAAAGTGAACCTGACGAAGCATAGGCGAAACGCGTTGTTCACTAAAAATAAAAAAGCAAAGAAATCCCACCAGTGTGCGGTGATACTTTATTTTCCTTTTTATCTATTGACGACTGCACCTCCCCAGCACCTGGAAGGCTGTGCACAGGAACTTTATCCTTTTAAGGCACTAAATTATCATTTTAAAGTAACTGGCACCAAGAAGACTGATAAGAATGGTGATTGTGTCTGTATGGAAGTGCGCAGTGTTTGAAAGTGCGCTTACATAGTAGTACTGGTTCCAGACTGTGGTGGTGATTGTGTCTGTGTGGAAGTGTGCGGTGTTTTGATTGTGTCTGTGTGGAAGTGTGCGGTGTTTGAGAGGGCGCTTACGTAGTAGTACTGGTTCCAGACTGCGGTGGTGATTGTGTCTATATGGAAGTGAGTGGTGTTTTGATTGTGTCTGTGTGGAAGTGTGCGGTGTTTTGATTGTGTCTGTGTGGAAGTGTGCGGTGTTTGAGAGGGCGCTTACGTAGTAGTACTGGTTCCAGTCTGCGGTGGTGGCGGCTGGGGTCTGGGGGAGGGTGACAGGGATGGGTGTGGCGTGGGGGGCGCTGATGAAGCCAGGCATCATGGGTAGGGCACTGTAGGCCGGCAGCACAGCAGTGGGCAGCATGGTCTGGGCACTGCCATTGAGTCCTGCTCCGAGGGAGGCCTTCACCACGTCCGACTCCTACGAGGGAGAGACCAGGCATGTTAAGCTAAGCTCCCATGTGCACACACACACACACACACACACACATACACACTACGCCATAAAAGAAAACACCTTCCCACACACATACCCATAACATAAATATCCTTTGCACTCTAAGCACAAGATTAGCTTGACTGGTCCACACTAATATGTACCGTACACCTCTACTTATCCCCATTATACTCTATCTGCACCACACCACTCCATTCACATGCACATACACATGTTAGATGACTTACATTACTTTAATTCTATCTTTCTCCCTTGCTCTCCCTCTCTGTCTCTCTCTCTCCCTCTCTATTACTCTCTCTCTTTCTCTCTCACACACACAAACACGTTCATCTTCTGCAATACACAGTCAGCTTGCTACATGCCTGTGATGCAGCTGCTGTACTGTGGAGAGATGGTGTGTGTGTGTGATGGTGTGTGTGGCACAAGCAAGCCCCTCCTGATTTACACTCAGGTCACAGCGGCCTGATTTCCCCAAACATGAGTGGACACACACACACACACACACACACACACACACACACACACACACACACACATGCCCACACACAGTGTACATAGACGTACACACACGCCCACACTCATACACACACACACACACACCCACACACCCATACACACACACTCACACACACACACACACACACCCATACACACACACACACACACGCACACACGCACCCACGCACACACACACCCACCCACACACACAGGGTGGTTTGTGAGTGGGATAATGCATTTTAGTTACTAAGAGCCTCTACAGATTTGTATGCTAATGTATGCAAATGAACACAAAATCTTCCTCTGTCCACAAATGTACAACCTGGATTTGCAAACTCACGCCATTGTGAGAACACACACACACACACAGACACACACACACACACACACACATAGACACACACACAGACACACAGATACACAGACACACACACACACACACTCACATACACACACACAGACACACAGATACACAGACACACATAGACACACACACACACACACACACAGGCATGCAACCCCATACATATAAAAAAGAGATCCACCCTGTATCTGGAATGTCCTCTGCATGCTTGTGTGTATGCAAGCTGTAAAGTATCCCCCCAGACATATGTATGGGTGTGTGTGTGTGTGTAGAGTGAGCAAATCATGTGTGTGTGTGTGTGTGTGTGTGTGTGTGTGTGTGTCTGTTTGGTGAGAACAAACCTGTTTGGAGACTGGATGGCTGCACATGTGAAGGACATAAGTGTATATTGTGTGTGGGCAACTAGGAATGGCAATCAAACTTCTGTTGTGGGACTACACTGTGTATCTGTGAGTGAAAGAGAAGACACCTGTGTGTGAATTACTGCCATGTTTATCCATGTCAGTATATATACTGTATGTGTGCGTGTGTGCGTGTGTGCGTGTGTGTGTGTGTGTGTGTGTGTGTGTGTGTGTGTGTGTGTGTGTGTGTGTGTGTGTGCGCATGCGTGCTTGCAAGCGTGTGCGCGTGTGTGTGTGTGTGTGCGTGTGTGTGTGTGTGTGCGTGTGTGTGTACATAATGGTGTATGAATGAGTGTGTTCATACCTTGGCAGCGTCTCTGTGCTGATAGGCCTGCACGGCTGCTGGGTTCATCTGGGTCTGTGTGTAGTAGTGACTGACTGCCTGCATGTAGGAGCTGTAGTCTCCATAGGAGGTGGTGGCTGTGGCCTGGGGGACAATATACCACTACCTTGAACATGACATGTTTCAATTCAAAGTGAACATTTCTATTTTAAAAAGTCACACAAATATTGAATTATTGGCAGCTACCAAACTCAACTGAGTATACTTGCAACAAACTAGTAATGGCGGCATTTAAAAGACACACCCAACTCTCAGCCAAGCAATTTAACCAGAGCAACGCTCAGCCCAAAACACTGTCACATGTATAAAAATAGAATACTATAGGACAAGTATTTGCATCAGGAACAGTGTTCAGTTGCCTGTCAAACATGCAAGGAAATACAGTAAATTAAGCCCCAAGGGACTGCATCTGTTCAATATGTTTGATCTCTTCATGACCCATAAATAAATTGCTGGCGTAAGCTCATTACAGCACTCACTGTTGGATCAAGGAAATAGTATGAAAACTCGAAAAAGCGGAAAGTTGTAGGCCAAGAAAATTCTTGCAAAAGAACTCGCTTGTTTTCATGGGCTTCAGCAGTGTTTTGGCAATCAGTAAACTTTTGATCACCA
>NW_027468576.1:6907500-6910000 GCF_046254945.1 Alosa pseudoharengus | reverse complement strand
CTCAGTACAAGGATTGTAATGATTTGATTGTGAGAATGTTTGAAATAGTCTATAAGTGATATTTCTGATATATAAGATATCTCTCCTCATGCTCTTCAGATAAGAATGGGTAGGTGTGAAGTAGGTGTGAGTAGGTGTGTCTGATGCCAAATGGAGAACCACCAACGTGGGATTGTTTCTTTCTTTGTTTAACCCATACAAAAGTGACTAACTTGCATTGTAAGAATTAGAAGAACAACATGGAGAACTGAAGAAGAGATATAGAGGTTGATCCAACAGTGGCCATAGCCTCCGCGCCCACTCTGCTTGTAACAGAATAAACCTGATTCCTGACTGTTCCTGAAGTTTGCCAGTCTAAGTTAATATTAAGTAATTATTCACCACAATCACTTTCACACCTGACACACGGGGGGGGGGGGGGGGGGGGGGGTTGGTGGTGTTACAGATACAGTATCCGATGTCTGGATAATACATTAGCCTGTAGAGAATCCCTCAGAGGAGAAGCTTGGTGTGCTTTAAACAGTCTGCCGACTCAAAGCCTGAGGCTCACAGTGCTGAGGCTGCACAGAAATGAGCAGCAACTATGAGTACAGTACGGTACTAAACAAAGCAATGAAACAGGAAGTCAGTAAAAGAACATGGCTGATAAGAGCCAAATGAAGGAAGCGAAAGGGAGTGAAGCAAGAGGACGAGAGGGAGGGAGAGAGAGAGAGAGAGAGACTGATAGAAGAGATAATGGCTGAAAGACAGAGTGAGGAGGAGAGAGAGAGGGAGGGAGGTAGAAGATGGAAAACACAGCCAGACTGCATCCTTAATGAGGAAATGGATAACAATCTAACTGCCCTACCCGCTCTTGAACAACCCCCCCCCCCCCACACACACACACACACACAAATACACACATACACACACACACACATAAATACACACACATACACACACACACAAACACACACACACATAAACACACACACATACACACACAAAAACATGCACATACACACACACATTATTCCAATATTCGACTACTGTAGATGTAACAACCACAGTAACCACAAACTCAAACACCAACATAGCCTCAAGACTCTTTCCTTTCCATCACACACACACACACACACACACACACACACACACACACATCCAGTTTAGCAAACAGAGAGTAAAAGGGGGCTAGATGTCCTCTTGTGTGTGGTGTTGAGCAGCAGAGGAGCTGATTGCTGCCATCAGTCTTGTCTCTCTTCTACTCTTTGCTGCCCGGAAGATAGGCTCTGCATCGCTCAAGTTAACACTATCAAATATGGATACCTAACATCTAAAACACTCTCTCTCTCTCTCTCTCTCTCTCTCTCTCTCTCTCACACACACACACACACACACACATACACACACACACAAACACACAAACAAAATATCTCTCTTCCTATCTGCATACAGTTACACAACCACACTTTCCTCCCAACAAAACAAATGTGTGTCTGGATATGAACTGAAGTTTTCATTTTCTCAGTTACAATTTTCAGCGCTGCAATTATTTCCTGGCAAGAAGATGGAATAGAGAATCAGCATTACATTATGACAGAGTTGGGGATGTTTGCTGATGTACTTATGGAGCCTTACGAAAATAAACAAGTGTAATGAGGCAATCAGAAGCATGCTCATGTGAGAGAGTATACTGTATATCTCACACACACACACACACACACACACACACACTCTCTCTCTCTCTCTAGCAGACTCACGTTAGTGATGTGCTTGTCTTTGATCTGTAGGAGCTGCTGCTGGGCCAGTTGCATGTGGAGCAGGTTCTGTAGAACAAGGCCGTTCCCCAGCATCGTACTCTTGAACACACACACACAGGTATGGAGAGAGAAAGAGATTAGAGATCGGCACACACACGCACACACAGGTATGGAGAGAGAATTAGAGATCAGCCCCTACACTCTACTGCATACCTAACCACTGAGCCCTACTCCTCTCTCCTCTCCTGTCTCTTCTCCTCCTGTCTCCTCTCCTCACCTCTCCTCTCCTCTCTCCTCCTCTCTCCTGTCTCCTCCTGTCTCCTCTCCTCCTGTCTCCTCTCCTCACCTCTCCTCTCTCCTCCTCTCTCCTGTCTCCTCCTGTCTCCTCTCCTCCTCTCCCCTCTCCTCACCTCTCCTCTCCTCCTCTCTCCTGTCTCCTCTCCTCTCCTCCTGTCTCCTGTCTCCTCTCCTCTCCTCTCCTCTCCTCTCTCCTGTCTCCTCTCCTCTCCTCCTGTCTCCTGTCTCCTCTCCTCTCCTCTCCTCCTCTCTCCTGTCTCCTCTCCTCTCCTCCTGTCTCCTCTCCTCTCCTCCTCTCTCCTGTCTCCTCTCCTCTCCTCCTCTCCTCCTCTCCCCTCTCCTCACCTCTCCTCTCCTCCTCTCTCCTGTCTCCTCTCCTCTCCTCCTGTCTCCTGTCTCCTCTCCTCACCTCTCTGGAGTTCTCTAGCCACTATATTCACGCTATGCTACAGCTGAGGGATGCC
>NW_027468576.1:6765000-6902500 GCF_046254945.1 Alosa pseudoharengus | reverse complement strand
CCTGTGTGTGTGTGTGTGTGTGTGTGTGTGTGTGTGTGTGTGTGTGTGTATGTCTGCCCTCACCACTCCCTGAGCTGCGATGAGCGCTGCGAGCGTGCTGCGTCCGGAGGTTCCTGGGCAGCAGAGGGAGAGGCGCACCTCCTGACCCTGGATCAGCGTGCGGTCCATCTCCAGCAGCGCACACTCTGCCTGCTCTGACGTCTCGTACTCCACCACCGCAAAGCCGCGCACTGGACTGCCCTCATCCTGAGCCAGCTGCAACACACACACACACACACACATTATCATATCAGCTGCAACACACACACACACACACACACATAAACATTCATGTACAGTATTTACACACGCATGTACAGTATTTACACATAGTTTATGTAAACCTCAGGACAACACACACACACACACACACACACACACACTAATATACACAAATTGTCATACTTCACCGCAGCACATTCACACATCAAATACCCTTCATCCTGAGCCAGCTGTAACACACACACACAAAGATGCAGTACATACTTTGTCTCATACTCAGCATAGAAAACCCACCCAGTCACTCCCTTTTTCCTGTGCCAACCACACAAACACACGTACGCACACACACATAAACACACACACACACCAGGATCATAAAACAGTCACTAGACTATCCTTATTCTAAGAATGTGAACACACACACAAAGACACATTGCCCTTATACTTGTTAAGAACTTCACACACAAATAAACACATTCACAGCAAAGCGGTGCTAGTTTTGACTGTGAGGCACAAATTACTGTAACATACATTTAGTCATCACTGAATTAATGCAACCCAGTCAAAACCAATTCTCCAAAACGTTTTTGAAACGCTTGAATAAATCTATAATTAGCATTACTCTTGTTACCATTGTCATGTACAGCAAACAGAAGCAGTATCTACTGCAGGCTGGCTCTGTGTTCATTAATCATTCTGGCCAGCAGAGCTAGTCACTCAGAACTAATTACACCCACACAAATGGGTTCTGCCATCACTTCTTATATCCCCGCACAACTTGTACGCTCCCGAGATAGCGATCACAGGCATCACTCTAAGCACACACACACACACACACACACATGTTCCGCCTCTTTCATCGCACACAGGGTATGTAACGTTGCCACTTAGATCACACTCATTCTGTGAGTGTGTGTCACCTTGTGTCTGCTCGTAGGGGGCAAACATTACATCAGTATGCATCCATCAGCGCCGCTAATGGCTGGATTACATTACAGCGCGTTTAACAGACACACTCATCCACACACAGAAACGTCCCGGCCGACAGGACCATATGCTTCGTCCCTATACCAGCTCCCTGGGGATGGACTGGGCAGTTTTAGAAGCGCTGGTTAGTACCATGTTAGAATGTCAGCACAGTTCATCTGGCAGAAATGACAGCCGTGTATGACATGCATGTGTGGCAGGAGGAAGGTGCTGCCCCCAACCCCATCTCTAGTCCTGTGTGGTGACCCCCTGGCGTGTGTGTTCCAGCACTCCCACTCGCTCTCACATGAGCTGGCCTGTGGGGCCCAAAGACACTCTGTACTAGTGGAGCCCCCATTGAGTGTGTGACAACACCACTTACAAACACACATCCGATCACACACACACACAAACACACACACACACACACACACACACACACACACACACACACAAACACACTGGACACAGATACAAACACATGTCAGTAACACTAGCTTTACGAGTACATTTTACACTTGCTGACTCATTTTGCATTTGCTGTGTTCCTGTGAGGCTGTGAGAACTGCTGAATGAGCTGCGTGGTCATTGTGACCTGATTAACAGATCCAACTGACCCATCTCTAAAGAATAGTCCTGCTTTTATGGACAATTACATTTTACGAGGCCAATATTAACAGCTCAATATCTGTATGCTGACAAAAGAAACGCTTGGAACTTTTGAACGCTTTGAGCTTTTGAAATGATCCTAGCCATTTAACATGGCCCTGGACAACCGGTAAAAGCGTTCCTGGTGATCAAAACTCCCGAGTCCCGATGTTTAGTCAACGACCTGCATCCATCCATCTGTCTCCCCATCAAAGAGGAACCTTTGGATCCACACATCCCATGCCACTGCTTTCCCCTCATAACAACAGTCTGTGCTCAGCCCATGAAAATAGCAGCACATATTTTGCTAGTTGTCAAGGGAGGATACAATGTCATTAAGTCTTCCAGGCGTGCAGCTACTATGCATGCTCCCGCGCCTCCAAGCTAAAAACAGCAAGCATCCCTGAACTGTGCTTCTAGGAAATGAATCGAGCGCTTATTTATTTATCTGCAATTCTTTCCTAGGCTGGTGAGAACAACAGCAAGTGCTGGGATAGGGAATGGTCCCCCTGGGAGCTGTGTGTATACCCTTGTTGTGCAAATACTCTCACACAAGCAGTCACATCATAACACATTACGTAAGTGCACATGCTCTGAATCCCAGCACAATTACCAACCACTGTTTCAGAGTATCAGAGTAAAGTGTCATCCTGGGAGAAGCCTAAAAGGAAAATCAGGAGCGTTTCAGGGGCTCTCACACACAGAACATGCTCTCTCTCTCTCGTTTTAACACACACACAAAATTTATTTCCCTCCTCTTTTCATGTAAGTGTGTGTAGACATCAGTGGTGCAATGTAGCCTCCAGGGAGATTGAGACCCCAGCAGCAGACTACTGGAGGAGAGCGAGAGAGCTGCCTCTACATCCAGCTCTGCTATCAAAGCTCCTCGCTACGCCTGATCAGTGTGTGTGTGTGTGTGGGGGGGGGGGGGGGGGGGGGCACACTCAAAGACAGACTTGGAGAGAGACTGACAGATAGAGAGAGATAGGGAGAAGCAAGGTGGGATGGAGAGATGACAGCAGGAGGATGAGGAACTGAAGGAGAGCGAGAGAGACAGAGAGGGGGATGATGGCAAGATGAGAGAAAAGACCATGAAAAAGAGAGTATTTATACAGGTAGAGAACAGTAGTCTCAAGATGAAGGCTCACTGGACTACATGGCTTTCAGAATCCAACAATAAGACAACATATGCTAAAGGCTTTCAGACACTGACAGTAAACCACTAATAATACCAAATAGGATACAATGCTGCTGCCTGAAGTCTGATCAGCATGTGGCCTCTGCCTGCCTCACACTGCAGCCTTGGGCCTGATGGGCTGACTGTAAAGTCCCTATCTCTCTCTCTCTCTCTCTGTCTCTGTGTGTGTGTGTGTGTGTGTGTATTCTCTAGGCCCTCTAGGGGCCACACTCCCTCGGGGACATGGTTAAGTAGCTTTTAAATGGCCTGAGTGGCGACACACCGGCTGCCTGCTTCGCTCAGCAGCTTTCTTATGCAGCGTTCAGCACTGTCTTCACACACGCACACACACACGCACACGCCCGGCACAGGGGAGTACAAGCGTTAAGTGCTTGTGAGCACATTCAGGTTTGACCACGGTCTGAGGTCACTCTTTTGCAAAACGGGACGCTTGGTGCAGTAACACCTATTAGTGTGTTTATGATGAGCTATGAGAGCTATGAGCATTGCCATTTCCCTCCCAGTGTTTTTGTCTTAGACAACACCATCTACATCCTGAGGAAGTAACACTTCATTTAACTCTCTCCATCTGCCTCTCCCCAGTGAATGGCTTCAGTGGCCGGAGGAATTCTCAGTTATCTGTACGCTCTCAGCTCCACGGCTGGTCCACTCCACGCCTCTTCCGTATCTACGATGTGTGTGCGGTGAGAATGCGGTGTGTCCTGACCAGTAAGTGTCCGCATGCTGCTAAAGAGCTGTGTCCTTTTCGTCTGGCTACTTCTCAGCTCTCAGTATTCCAAAACCCATTATGAGACAAAAGCACAGACAGAACCACAGACAGAAGAAAAGCTGTCATAACACTTCAGCTGCCTGCAAGATGGACCCCTACTACCTCCTACCCATCTGTCTCACTCTCTCCCCACCTCCCTCCCTTCCTCTCTCTCTCTTTCCCATCACTCTCTCTCCCCCTCCTTCTCTATGTTCCTTCTCTCACTCCCTCGGTTCTCTTACCAGGGCACACATGAGTGAGATACTGTACTGTACAGGCAGGGAGAGGAATAAGCTGATGTCTGTGTTTGAGAGGCAAACATGAAGAGAGCGATAAAGAAAAGAGAGAGAGAAAGCACTGAAAAACGAGTGTAGGTCATAAAGAAGTGTCTGGTGGTGTCTATTTGTCTTTCTGTGACCTAAACTTGTCTGATATCACACAACATAATGGAGGGGAGAGGGAGAGACAAATTGTCCCAATAGATACATGCTCACCCCCCACGCCCTACACACACACACACACACACACACACACACGCACACACACACACACACACATGCACACACACACACACACAAACACACACACACATGCACACACACACACACACAAACACACACATGCACACACACACACACACACAAACACACACACAAACACACACATGCACACACACACACACACACAAACACACACACACATGCACACACACACACACACAAACACACACACAAACACACACATGCACACACACACACAAACACACACACACATGCACACACACACACACACAAACACACACACACATGCACACACACACACACACACAAACACACACACACATGCACACACACACACACACAAACACACACACACATGCACACACACACACACACAAACACACACACACATGCACACACACACACACACAAACACACACACACATGCACACACACACACACACACAAACACACACATAAATCTGCTCTGACACCAATAAACACACACTCCTAGTCAGTATCCATACTCCAGCACTCACAATTCAAGCCTAGCCCATCCACTACAAACACATATCACCCACCCCCGCACAACACCCACTCTCTCTCTCTCTCTCTCTATCTCACATGCACGCACACACACACACAAACTCAGGGGGGAACTCTATCTCTCCTCATCCATCTTCCTCTGAGAGCATGAGGCCTACAAAGAAAGTGTGGATGAAACGTTTCGCTCCCCTCCCCCATCTTTAATCTCACCTCCCTGTCTCTCCTCTCCTCTCCTCAAGGTCCTCTACCCCTCCTCTTATGCCTCCCTCCCTCATGGTCATCCTCTGACTAACCTCACTGTCCCTCGCTCACAATGTCTCTCTGACCCTCTCTGCCATTCTTCATCTCTTCATGTGCTCTCTTTCATCCCTGTATATCTCACCTTATCTCCCTCTCTCCCCCACTCTCTCTATCCCTCTCTCTCTCGTATGGAGAGGTGGCTTAGGAGCGGCTCCCTCTGCTCTGAGGGGGTGGAGGCCATTGATTGACCACAGGTCTGTGTGATTGAGATGAAGCGGACGGAGGATGAAAACGAGGGATGAAAAAAAGAGGGAGGTCATACAAGAGGGCGAGAGAGAGAGAGAGAATAGCAAAGGAGGGAGGAGTGGATATAGAGGGATGGGTGGTAAACGAGTGAAGAAAGATTGTAGCAGATGAGTCAATACCAGCAGTGAGAGAGCGGCAGTGAGTGTGGGAAGAGCATGAACTGAGACCAAGAGTTCTGTGTGTGTGTGTGTATTCCGAAGTGTTCTGCACTAGCTGGGCGGTGCATTAGCAGCACTCCACAAATCCACTGCTCATTACACAATCTGACCTGCACTACACACACACACACACACACACACACAAACATAAACACATGCACAGCGTGCCAGTAGATTTATCACTCCATTATATCACAAACACACATCCCAACACCTCATTGTGTGTGTCTGCACGCAATGTGAGTGTGTAAGTGTGTGTGTGTGTGTTTATAAGTGCATGTATGAATGTATAGATGAGCAAATGAGGTGTCTATGAGTGGATGCATGAGGTGTGTGCGACCAAGCATGTGTGCCTTTAGGTAAGGTGAGTGGTTGAGTGTGTCTGAGTGTGTGTGTGTGTGTGCACACGTGTGTGTTTGTGTCAGAAAGACGTATGTATGTATGTTTGTGTGGCATTGGAGAAGGCTAACAGCAGGGCAGTGGATGAAAGGCTCTATATATAGAGGCAAGAGGAGGGCATTTGTCATTTAGTAGAGAGCCAAGCAGCTGAGACTGAAACCCAACCCACAGACCAACAGACACTCACACTCACAGAGCCCACTGGTTCCACAGGAAGAGTCATGGTCCGCAACACACACACACACACACACACACACACACACACACACACACACACACACACACACACACACACACACACACACACACACACACACACACACACACACACACCTGATCAGTCTCACATACATACCACACATCCAGACACATGCCTTTCCCCATCTGTATGTCAGCTATTTATCAGTCTGTATTTCATGATTTCCACACGGGCTCCTCATATAGCCAGTCCAGCACACGGTGTGTGGCTCAGCTGGCTGAGGTGAAAGCCTACACGGTAGCAGAGGCCAAGGGGGCAGGCACGGAGATTTGGTTTCTCTCGTCCCTTTGAGTGGGTGGGTGACATGCAGACGTCCTTTCAGGAAGACCTCGAGGGGACACGCAGTCAGCCCGCAGAGGGGTGTCTGTTCAGAATGCACACACAGATACACACACACCAATGAGGGAAGACATCTGGTTTTTAGAAGGCGTGTTTGTGTGTGTGTGTGTGTGTGTGTGTGTGTGCATACAGCATGTGTTTTTGTGTGTGTCGTGAGGATTGGAGAGAGGGAGAGGGTAAGAGGCCAGTGTGCCACAGCTTTAGCTTATCCAACGGGCCTGACACTTATGCCACCAGCAGCTTTAGCAATGAGGCTAACCTGACTGTGTCAAACTAGGAACTTTTACTGTGTTGGTGTGAATGAAAGTGTGTGTGTGTGTGTGTCTTGGTGAAAAAGATGAGGAGAGAGAGGAGGAAAGACAGGCCATTATGGGATGTGTGTGTGTGTGTGTGTGTGTGTGTGTGTGTGTGTGTGTGTGTGTGTGTGTGTGCGCGCGCGCTTGTGCCTGTGTTCACTGCCCAGGGCACTGTACTAGCTAACTGGGCCATAAGGATAAGCCCTCCTCACATGCTCACTGGGTGCAGAAACATCAGCGGAAAAGCCCTCAATCTCTCCTGGTTCCATTTTTGTTCCTTTTTCTTTCTCACACATGCAAACACACACAGAAACATTTGTGTTACAGAGACACACAAACACAGTGTTGCTGTGTGTGTGTGTTTGTGTTTTATACAGAGGTCAAGTGTCACTCAGGAGGAACAACCTGCATTATGTTTGGATCATGATCTCATTTTAGCTTTCATCAGATGTCATCAGGCTTCTGTTTTCACAATGGCAGTGGACATATATATTTGTATGTGTGTGTGTGTGTGTGTGTTCGTGTGTGTGTATGTGTATGTGTGTGTTTTGTCTGACGCGGTAATAGTCCTGCAGTGTCTGTCTAGACTGGAAAGTGATAGAAGCCCATCAACTAATGCCCAGAGGGTTAGCATCCATCCAAAATCCTCCCCATACAGAACACACACACACACACACACACAGACAAACAAAACTCACCATATGCCCTCTTCCACCCCATCTCACCTGTCTGTAAGCCAGCCTCAGTCTGGTGCCTGCTGCCTTTATACACACACACACACTTGGAACACACTCACATTCAGTTACATCAGTCAGAGATGAAAGGCTGACCTTTAAAAGAAAGAGCAGATCTTTTTGTTCAAGCTCACTTTGGGTTGTGCATGTTACAGCAACAGAAGAAGTCAGGGAATAAGAGTGACCGGAACGAGCAAGTGAGACAGACACAGACAGACAGAAAAGCAGACAGACAGACAGACAGACAGACAGACAGACAGAGACAAACAAACACCCCACAGCCCAACAGAGTCGCGCTCTATAACGCTGTAAAACCATACCCAGACCACAGAAGCCAATCATTCTGAAATGGCTGCGAGGGGGAGTGTTGCCTGGCTGGAGGGGTCATGTCTGAGTGTTTTAGTGATCCCGGGAGCTGATACAGAGGCGCACTCTGACTGCCTCCAGCCTCACAGAGAGAGGGACTCCAGCGCTGCTGAAAAAGTTAGCCTGCTGCAAGCAGCACCTTAAAAGGAAGAGTGAGAGCCTGAGACGCCTGAGGACGAGAGGCTGAGCCAGGGAGACGAGGCCACACAGACAAGAGGTGTGCCTACAAACATCTATTTACACTTTTTACACTTACAAACATCTATTTACACTTTTTACACTTACAAACATCTATTTGTGAATTTCTTCACCTACCTAGGCCTGTAGATAGAGGAACTATAATACACACAGATTCTATGTCTACACCCACGCAGTCATGCACAAATCCACCCACATCCACCCTACCCCCATCTGATGCACGCACACACACACACACACACACACACACACACACACACACACACACACACACACACACACACACACACACACACACACACACACACACACACACACACACACACACAGTACAGTGGGCTGGTTTGCTGTGCACTGATTAGGAGAGGGAATAACAGCATTGTGGAGCCCGGTATGCTGTGCCAAGCCTGGCCTGAGCTGCTTCTGGAAAGAATGGGGTTCTCTCTGCCAGCAGGAGCCATCTGATGCACACACACACACACACACACACACACACACAAACCAATATTCACATCCCGCTCACTTAACTGTGATGCCTCTATCCAGCTGGAAACGTTATAATTGATGTACAATGTACAAATTAATGAATGAATGGTTATCTTACGCCATACTGCTTATAATATATCAAGTGTAAGTCATTACAATAACCTGTATCACAATATAGGAGTTTAATGTTGTTAAGGACTTATCTTGTACTAATATGCATTTTTATGAGCTTGAATTTGCTTTAAAAAGGCCCAAGTTGTTGATTACTTTAGTAAACATTACCTAAGAGTCCTTAGTATCCACTCTTAGTCCACCCAGAGCCAGACAGTATCATATGACACAATAACCAAGTGACTCACTCAGGCTCTGCACTGCTCTAAATTATGCACACATTATTTTTTCATATCAAAGAAACATGGTCATGAATATTTCAAATATCTCTGGAAAATAAACAATATGGAAATTTGAAAATCAACTGGACAACAGAATTAAGACTAGACATTTTTCAATATAAAAGATTCATGTGTGTGTGATGGGATGCCTAGAGATCCAGGGCCAATGGCTCTGACTGGGATCACACTCGTCAGTGAGTGTGTGTGTGTGTGTGTGTTTGGGCACCAGTGAGTGTCTGTCTGCATGTTCAGTTTCTATAACTTTGTGTGCTTGTGTAAATCAGCTTTCTCCCTAGCTCTACCAAGAGAACAGAGCTGGGGTCACACTGCTGTGTCACAAGATAATGAGTATGGTGCCATCAGGTTATAAACAAGAGTACACAAGCTTATTCAAATGGCAAATCTATAGGCACTGATATTAACATGTACGCACACGCACAGACCGACACATAGAGGAAGTGGCGCTCTGAGCCCTGTTGGAGTCGTAAATTGAGATCAAGGGTTGTGGTGGAGGTGCTGATAACAGCAGGCGTGTGTGTGAGTGGCTGAAAGACCCTGCATAGTGTGTGCGCGCACATGGGTGCGTGTGTGTTTGTGTGTATGTTAGCGGAGGAATAGCATCTCAAACATTGGAGATAATGGTAAGAGTCAAAATCATTAAAATCACAGAGCTAACTAAAACATTCACCAGTGACAATGCTCAAATAGCTGTGTGTGTGTGTGTTTAAATATAGTAATAATACACATTTTTTGTCTGTGTGTGTGTGCGCATGTGCAAATTCTTAGAACACAATATCTACGCCATATTTGTGAGTTCTATGTAGTGTGCTGAGAGGAGCTAGTATTAGTGTGTGGGTAAAACAGAGTGTGTCACCGTGCTGTGGTCAAACCATATCTCCATTCTGGCCACCACAACGCCTCCATATCCCCAGCCCTGAGCTCAGACTTACTGGACACATTTCAAATATGAAGGTATATTGGGTGCAAAAGTGGCGAGCACATTTAACTGCAGATTTTGCATGTGCACACTAAAGTCGTAAATGTGTAACAGTAAAGTTGAAGTTGTACATATTTTTTTATATCTTGTTAACACAAAATAGGGGCTACGGGTTCACAAATCCTATCCTGTGAGTCACAAATTTCAAGAGTCATGCACTCGACACTTTTGCTCCAAACGTTGCAGCGCAGTTGGTGCGAAACACATTTGCACATCCGTGTTTCATAATCTGAGAACATGCACAACATTCGTGCATTTGTAAACCCAAATGTGAACTAATGCATCCGAAGTTGTGCATCTGTGAAATCATTTCTCATTAATAAAATTCTACAGATAGCTTTGATTTTCTTGCACGACTACAAGTCAATTGATACAAGTGCTCGAATCTGCTTCTACGAGTGACGAGTGACGTTTGCTCCTGGGTGATATAATAGGAGCAAAAAGATTTGTATGTGTGCACGTCGAGCAGTCGATCGAGAAAACAAGGCGGCCGGATCTGGATCCTGGATCGCGCTCAGATTACCATTGCCTGCTCATAAAGTAAGTAACCTCAGCATGTTTCCTTATCAATGAAGGACACACGATTTATAGTTTTTCTTTGCACAAAGCGTGGAAAACATATTTGTTGCGGTGTGTTCGAAAATTGAACGATTGTGTCAGATTATGTGTCCTAACGATTTTGGACGGGCAGTGTTATATTTCTGTACTTCTAAACTAGTTATTTATCTAGCGATAGCTAGCTAGCTTGATCTGGCACTGGAGGATTTAGCAAGCAGGTAAGCTAAGCTAAACATAGCTGTCATGATAATGTAAACCAACAAACAAGATAACTTTCTTCATATTATTATCATGTTACTTACCTTATGAGCAGGCAATGGTAGTCTAAGCGCGATCCTGGATCCAGATCCGGCAGCCTTGTTTTCTCGATCGATTCGCTCGACGTGCACACATACAAATCTTTTTGCTCCTATATCACCTAGCCAGGAGCAAAAGTCACTCACTCGTAGAAGCAGATTCGAGCACTTGTATCAATTGACTTGTAGTCGTGCAAGAAAATCAAAGCGATCTGTAGAATTTTATTAATGACAAATTATTTCACAGATGCACAACTTCGGATGCATTAGTTCACATTTGGGTTTACAAATGCACGAATGTTGTGCATGTTCTCAGATTATGAAACACGGATGTGCAAATGTGTTTCGCACCAACTGCGCTGCAACGTTTGGAGCAAAAGTGTCGAGTGCATGACTCTTGAAATTTGTGACTCACAGGATAGGATTTGTGTACCTGTAAAAAGGATTTGTGAACCCGTAGCCCCTATTTTGTGTTAACAAGATATAAAAAAATATGTACAACTACAACTTTACTGTTACACATTCACGACTTTAGTGTGCACATGCAAAATCTGCAGTTAAATGTGCTCGCCACTTTTGCACCCCATATACCTTCATATTCACAAGGATTAAAGTTCTCCGTCATAGGACGGATTTCCGTCAATTTGATTTTAGAAATGTCATATTTGAGATCGATGCAGATCCGATGAGAAAAAAAATAGGAGGGGGGGGGACTGTCACCTTTGCTTTTCCTTTTTTAAGGCAACTACAAATATAAGGTAAATGTTTAAAGACCTAATGTTCTTGAGAACTTTCTGTGTCTCAATCCGTGACCGCTCAAGAAGATACGTCCTACGTCAGCCATGAGTTTCGCTTTGTATGTTGTAGCTACACACTTGTCTCGGGCGTTTGCTTAAAAAAAAAGAACACGTATGGAGGACTATAACGGTCTAAAAGTTGGATTATAGTGACACAATCGAGACAGCTGATGAGGTTGGCCAATCCGTCTAACTTTTTTGGATATGATATTGTGAGCTCTATGTGCGAATTCGGAGGCTGTGTTCTTTCCGTGCATCAATGTAGACACTTACTATCGCGAACTCTTGTCAGGGGAGGTCATTCATTTTCATCCGTTCATGACTTGAACAGATAGCCTGCTATGCCACCCGATGTAGGCTACTATTATTGTTACAGTTTTTAATCAATGCAACTAACATTATGTGTAAAGCGACGCAATATAAACCGTAGCCTATGCAATTTATTATCCCGTCTGTTATGACATACAACAATGTTTTTCACAATTTGCGACGGAAGGTTTTGACTGAGCGTGTCGAGTAAGGGGGTCAGTCGTGTTTGTGACGCACAGACAGCCTTGTAGCCTATTTTGCTTAGGCCTCACTTTTAACGACAATAGGTTGTGAGTGTTTGTTGACAAAAAATAACCATACAATTAAAATAGTCAACTTAAAACTTTGCTATAAAATATTATTAATTTATAGCACAAAACCATAACCAGTGGGCCTACCAGAACCTCGCATATTAGCGTCATGATTTGTGTGCGTCTATTTGGCAAGGCCACTAGCTGTCATGGATGCGTTGTTGCTAAAGGAAGGCAGGTGTCAAAAGTTAAAAAATAAATGCAGATGGGCAGCTGTTGGAAACGGGGGAGAACTAACAAGCCATGGTGTAAAGAAATTGTGCCAGGAGTTTGCTTTTGCGCGGTTCGCTGCAAGAAAATTGTTTATGGATGCAATAGGAAAACGTTTTAGCACGCCACCAATCAGAAGACCGCCATAAGGTTAACGTTCGTGCACTTCAGGACATCTTCCCTACCTGGTGCAACTAGCCACCACGACAGAGGTAGGCTACGTTTATCTATGGCTGACCGTTTTTACGTTTAGAAAGTAGGCTACGCATGTTCTTTCATAGCGCAACACGACCTGTCCTTAACCATATCGCAACCTCTTGTCAACCTTATACAATCTGTTGCTGAAGACAAAAGCGCCGTCTCCAGATTGTCGTTACAAATGCGCAGACCTCCTGCATGAGCACACACAGTATTGCTGCTCATTGGAAAACTGAGTTGTCTGTAAAACTCAAAATTACCATGTTATCATTAAATGCGGATGGGGCAACAAATGGAAATATGAACAATATCTAGAATGTTCTGATTTGTTACTTTGATGAGGAAACTTGATTTTATAGATTTTACTTGGTGTTGAATTGCATATTAACAAGAAAAAAATCTCCCCTTTAAACACTTTTGGCCTGAAGTAATTAAATAAGAGTGTGTTAAAGCCTTTCTACAATATTGCTGCAGTAGAAAAGAACAGCAATGGCTAATCAGCAATGGTCAGGGATGGTACTAAAATATATTTTTGTTCATCAGGAAAACTCAATCTCAATCAAGAACACTCTCAATTCGCCTTATTCACATGGTGGCCATTGGCGGCTAAAACGAGGCTAGGGTACACAAACCATAGGATTGTTATGTTCTATGCATTCACCTGTAGGTGGCATTAATTATATAGTAAGTGTACCCTGTAGCCTCGTTTTGGTTTAAACAATGGCCGCTGTGTGAATAAGGCGAATACTCCCTTTACTTTGCTGTTTGCATCTTTTTGTACATTAAAAACCAATAGGTCGCGACCGCAAAAGGGGTGCTATCTCTATAGGTAGATATGAACAACGTATGACTTATGGCCTGAAAAAAGTTCAGTCAAACGATTTTTTTTCACTTTAATCCCTGTATTCAAACTGGGTCTCTTTCTCACTCACGCATACTCACACATATAGTGTGTGTTCATTTGTGTGTGTGTGTGTGTGTGTGTTGCTGTTGTTGGGTAGTCTCCAGAAAATGAACACCATCACTGCCACAAACTCGTTCATGACTAACAGAGATTTCTGCCCTTACTCTTCAAGCAGCCACTTCATAGTCCAGTGGGTCTTGTTCGATAGAAGAAAATGGCAGATGGTATTTCAGACCTAAATGTTATTTTATAATTGTCCATAACTGGCGTAATCTGGGGCTTAGTAGGGGAGCTGAGGCTTAGCTGCTGAGAGCGTGTTTATGTGGATTTTACGAGGAGAGAATCTCTTGGCCGCCTTCCTGTCTTGGGCCAAATCTTCAGATGCATGCAGCCTTGATACATTCTTCTGGACTACCAGCTGGAGGACTTCAGCTCGCACACTTGGACACATGGGCTAGACCAGTTCATTCTCCCTCTTATCTCTCCCCTCTCTACATTCAAACAAGCTTTTCCAGCATGACAAATAAGAACATATCCATTATGTCAGAGCACTGAAGGGATCGCACAGCACTGGATGCAAAACAGACACAACATTCTGCTCCAACCACTAATAAACTACAGTCAGGGACAAGCAAATATCCCTGAGCTATGAGCTGTGGTTGTGTGCAGACATCACAGTTAAGTGTGTGTGTATGTGTGTGTGTGGGAAGAGCATGAATCAAAATGTATGCAAATATTTGTGTGTGTGCATGTATGCAAATATTTGTGTGTGTGGCGGTGAGTTAATCGCAATTCCTCATAGAATGAATTCAGCATATTCAGAATTCAGTGTTGAAACTACATCACTACTAGTTCCACCCTCCGGTAAAAAGGGCTGTTTTGCTTTATCTATGGCTAAATGAGAATCCAGACTGTTAGAAACGTCATCATAGACCGCAACTCTGCACTGCAGGGCTCAAATGTCTTGCATTTCAGATTGTCCTGCTCCTTCTCCTGCCCATGCGGACACTATTGACGCAGCCTGTCCTTTTGGGGAGCCAAGACAGTTTTATGTCTCCCAGCTTGAATGACCCGGCTGTGCTCTCTCAAACACAATCCTTTGTTTTAGATCAGTCAGTGTGGTCTCACAGTGTTGTATTGTTGGGCCAGATAACAGTACAATCAACATCTTCCTCTCTTGTTCAACATTTGCACAGAGCCAGTGCTGCATGTCTCTCCTGAAAAGCATTCAGGGATGCTGGTAGGATAAACACAATTTGGAGTAGCGTTTTAAAATCATTAGAAGTGTTACACCTTTAGGTCATCCACTTGTAGTGTTGGTGCTGCTGCTGCACTAAGAGTGCTACACATACAGAACACACACCCACACACATGTATGCAGGTACAGCACGTTATCCAGCTATTATCTCACTGCACTGATAGATCCAACTTAGCTCACTACAAGAGCCCTCATATATGCACTTCATCTCCCCTGTGCATCTCATTTGATTGCTCATCCATCCAACTCACCCACACACACATACATACAGCACCACGTATAAACCCACTCACATACATAGGCACACGCACACATATATCCATAGCTTTATTTCTCTCATACAGTCATGTAATGCAATCATTCCTCAGTGGGGTTACTGTTTCACATCCAGCTGACAGCAGATACAGTTACAACATACACACATTCAGTCTCTCCTTCTCACCTATGAGAGCATTCTTCTCACCTATGGGAACATTCTTCTCACCTATGAGAGCATTCTTCTCACCTATGGGAACATTCTTCTCACCTATGAGAGCATTCTTCTCATGGGAGCATTCTTCTCACCTATGAGAGCATTCTTCTCACCTATGGGAACATTCTTCTCACCTATGAGAGCATTCTTCTCACCTATGAGAGCATTCTTCTCACCTATGGGAACATTCTTCTCACCTATGAGAGCATTCTTCTCACCTATGGGAACATTCTTCTCACCTATGAGAGCATTCTTCTCACCTATGGGAACATTCTTCTCACATTTGCACGGTGTTACGATTGGTACAGACCTGGCAGAAGACGGGCCGGTAGCGCTGCGAGAACACGCGGGCCAGCTCCTCGGTGTCGTCGAAGTCCAGCGGCAGCCGGTCGATGCACAGGCAGCGTGAGTGCAGCTGCTCGGGCTCGATCAGCTGGTTGGCGTCGGTCCACTGCACAACGAGAGACCGCTCGCCCAGCGCGCGGCCCAGCAGCTCCGAGCGCGCCCGCGAGGCCGAGTCCTTCTTCATGTACTCCACGAAGCCGTAGCCCTTGGAGTGGCCGGAGCGCGGGCTATGCACGAGGAAGCAGCGCTCCACGTTGCCGTGCGAGCGCACCAGCTGGTGGAAGGCCTCGGCCGAGAGCGTGTGCGGCAGGTTGGCCACGCACAGCAGCGAGTCGGTGGGCTGCAGCTGGACGCTGATGATGCGCCCGCGCACGCTCGACTGGTGCAGGGACGAGATGGCGTGCTGGGCCTGCTCGCCATTCAGCAGCGTCACAAAGGCTACAGAGGGAGACAGAGAGAGAGAGACAGAGAGAGAGAGAGAGAGATAGAGAGAGGGACAGAGAGAGAGAGAGATAGAGAGAGAGCGACAGAGAGAGACAGAGAGAGAGAGAGAGAGAGAGAGAGAGAGAGAGCAACATGAGGGTAAAGATCATCAGTCACAGACACACACAGGATTCTGGACTTTAGGCTAAACACTGAATTATATTATGGTGTAGAGAGAGAAGCACAGTCCACAGAAAGCCAAGTGAGCACACACTCCAGTGAAAAAGAGACAGAGAGAAAGAGAGAGAGAAGAGGAGAGAATGCTTTATGGGCTGAAGAAATATGAGCCCCAGTAAAATCCTTACAAATAACAGTATATGACAGAGGACAAAGGGTTTACATACACCCACACATACATACCACTTACACACACCCACACTGTCCCTCTTTCTCTGGCCCACCCACTCACTCATGCACATGAGCAGCTTCAGGGCATGCCTTACAGAATATAGCACAATTGAAACAGGAACAACTGCAGGCTAATTAGCGCATCATGATGGCAGCAAGGTGCTGGCAGGCCCAGCAGCAGCAATAAGCCAGTGGAAGAGTGAGGCATGGCTGCTAAATGGGACTCCTAACTGCCCCCTAATGAGGCGGCAGGCGGGCCGGGCAGCACAGGCCACTGGCACACAGACGGATGGCTTGTGAAATGAGAAGGTAATAAAATGACTTGGAAACATACACACAAGAGACGGAGGGAGGAATGGAGGGAGGGAGAGTGAGGAAGGGAGAGAGGTAGAGAGGGAGGGACTCTGTTGTCATGTATGACAAACACTCACCACACACACCATAAGCTAAGGGGTTGCCCCTGAGCTCACCCACAACCAACCACGTCTCTGTCGTACATTCTGCCAGCTTTCACCCTCTCCTCTTCCTCTCCTCCTCTCCCTCTATTCTGTTCATCAGCGTCCCAGTCTTCATTTATTCTCCTTATTCTCAAAAAATCCATTTTCTGCCAATCAATCACTCGCCAGTCTCCTTCTCATTCACTTTCTCTCTCTCACACACACACACACACACACGAACACACCCAGGCACTCCACTTGCATCCAAATATATTATTTGCAGACTATTGGTCTGTAACCAGGCCTGACAGCGATGTGCTGTGGGCTTTGGTGCTTAATGCACTTTTTGTGTCTGAGCCTGTTCCACTCCCTACCCCTGACTGGCTACAAAGATAATTGCTCACATATTCATAAATGAGCACTTACCATCCAGAGAAAAAAAAAACAGCAAAAATAATCCCCAATCAAAACACAAAGATGGTAATAATTTCATTTAAAAAGAATGCTGTTAATGCCTGTAATGGTTCGGTGTTATGGTATAATGGTAACAGCTAGTGTTGTTCTGAAATGACTTTCCCCCATCCCATTTGTGCATCTGACTTGCACACACACACACACACACACACACACACACTATTCCACCCCCACATAACATTAATTAGCACAGCACACTGATGTCCAAATCCTAAGTGTGCTTTTCCCTGCGTGTCTGCGTGTGGGGAAGAGCAGTGGCTTTGAAGAGTGGCGGACGTCTCCCCCAATGCTCTCCTGCTCCCCGCCCCGTGGCTCTACACCAGACGCGCTCAGCTACATGCAAACTCCGTCAAGTGCTTTGTGTGACAAGAGGGGAGTGTGTGCGGGGGCGGCTGCTCCGTGAGCTACGAGACGCTTCAATAGCGTACACAATAATCTTATAACACACAAGCGCTGTGCTGGTGACAGGACAGACACTGGCTTTTTTTTCCCAAACAAAAAGGGGTGATTTAATTATGGAGAGGTGGGGGATTCACTTCAAAATGTGACAATTACTGCTGTTATATTTCTCTAAAGCCTTCCACAGGCAGGCGGCGAGGTGGGGGTGGGGGATGCGCTGGGAAATTGTGTTAAAGGCTGCAATTCTCCTGCCATGAGGGTTCTGAAAGAAGTCATTATGAGAGAGACCCAGAGGGGCTGAGTGCACACTGACTCCCAGAGGAGAACAATACAGAACAGAACCACAGATAAACAGCACATACAAAAGAGAACCGGCCGGTTCTGAGTCACCTTTGGCCAACGGAGGAGCGGCGCAGCACGGTCCGGATGGCGGAAAAGCTCGGCCGGGGCGCCGCTCTCTTGTTAAGGGGTCGTTAGAGCTCGTTTAGCTTCGTTAGGGCACGTTAGGCTTCGTTAGGGCCGGTGTGTCCATGCGGAGCAGATGGCGTTGGATTTTGGGCAGAGAGAGAAAATGTTTCCATCAGGCTAGTGCCACACGAGAGAGAGGAGAAAGAAGAGAGAGAGAGAGAGAGAGAGAGAGAGAGGAGAGAGAGGAGAAAGAGGAGAGAGAGAAATAGAGGAGAAAGAGGAGAGAGAGAGAGAGGAGAAAGAAGAGAGAGAGAGAGAGGGGAGAAAGAGGAGAGAGAGAGGAGAAAGAGGAGAGAGAGAGATAGAGCCCTGCCCTCCCCCTGCACTGCCAGCAGAGGCTGGGCACAAACAAGTCTCCACCTGCTGGCTTACAGGATGTCAATTATACACACACACACAGACTGCAATACTACATACAAAGACACACACACACACACACACACACACACACACACGTACACCCATCCGTAATGGTAGGCACAAAACACACACAATACATATCCATAAACAGACATACAGTCATATACAGTGTTACACACACACACACACACACACACACACACACACACACACACACACAAGTACACATATAAAATATAAACCTGGTGAATACTCTGGCTCTGTTCAGTAGTTAGTTACTCATACAGAATTCCAACTGGTCAATTACTGAGGTTGACAGAGTTGCACATAAGACATGCATAAAAGAACAGACACACACACCCCTGCTGATCTGAAGTCCAATTACTGAAGGCAGAGGGACATACACACACACACTAGCCATATTTTTTGTGTATATTTTTTTGGGGGGGGTTTATGCCTTTAATTGACAGGATAGTGGAGAGTGACAGGAAGTGAGTGGGAGAGAGTCAGGGTGGGATACGGGGCGGGAATCGAACCCGGGTCACCGGCGTATGGTGCAGGTGCCCCAGCCAGTTGCGCCACAGCCGGGGCCCACACTAGCCATATTGAGACACATGAATATTTATATGGCTGTTAACAAAGAGCGCGCGCACACACGCACACACACACACACACACACACACACACACACACACACACACACACACACACACATTTATACACAAACACACACACTCAAAACCACGTACACAGATAAACCCCACATCCACCCGATCATAAGTGTAAATATGTGTGGCTGCGCATGTGAAGACACCAACACAACACAAACACAACACAACACTAACCCTAAACAACACACCCACACAGACAAACATCTGTAACATTCAAACTGAGTTTAAATGCAATTAAATGAATACCCACAACAAATGCAGACAAATACAAATAAATGCACTCACATACTCTCACAAGGTTTGTAGAGATGAGTTGATAGGCACAAACTTTAAAAATACACATACAGACAAAGTGACAAATATACAGAAATAAAACACATGGACACACACACACACACACACACGCACACACACACACACACCTAAAGAAAATAAAACAAATAAATCACATACACCTCCATAGGAGCAGACAAGATAATAATTGTCCTACTGGGATGAAATGTGGACAGAGGAACACACACACAAATGCAGAAACACTACCACCTGCTTAAATACAGTGGGCCAATTATCTGTATAAGCAAGAGCAGATGTACACACAAGCACAAACATGCAGCTGGTGATGGACAGAATGGAATATATGATGTCTTAAATCTGCGATCACAAGTGAAATCTGAAATGAGGAAGAAACTGCACTGACAAGTACAACACAAACAAGACAACACAGTAGTAAAAACTACGATAAGTGAAACTATCTGAGAGACAGAGAGAAAGAGAGAGAGACCGAGACAGAGAGATGATATACTTAACCTGCATGTACCATACATATTCAAATAAACATTCAAACTTTTGTTTAACATCCACTACATTGAAACATATAGACAAAGTGATGTCGAAATAAAGCTGTTTCAGACACACACAAAACAGACAGACATTCACATACTCCCATACACACACCAACACACACACACACACATACAAACCACACAGCCAAACTGTTGCCTACAAACCACAACAGTGTATGTGCTGTAAGTGAGCTCTGGGGTGGATGTAAAAGCGTGTCTATATAGGGGAGGGGGGGGGGGGGGGGGTTTGGCCTCAGCTTCTGTGTGTGGATGTGTGCTTGTGGCAAATGCCTGAATGCTGCATATGTGTCTATACATATGAGAATGCCCTTCAGTTCTCCATTGTGTCTGTGTATGTGTGTGTGTGTGTGTATGTCTGTGTGTGTGTGAGTGTGTGTGTGTATGTCTGTGTGTGTGTGTGTGTGTGTGTGTGTGTGTGTGTGTGTGTGTGTGTGTGTGTGTATGTGTGTTCACGTGTTTGGGTCTCCTACATTAAAGCCACCCACACATTGCCACTGCATCAATTAATGATGATCCCCTTGCTCTTCACAGCATCAGTCATCTGGCACAAGAGGCCCACTGCACCGGGCCCAGCCGCCCACACACACACGCATGCATACTGTAGATGGACACACACACACACACACACACACACACACACACAAAGTGGCTCTTGGTTTTTGAGTGGACGAACAGAGCCCACTAAACGCTAATGCATGCACTCATCTTCCTCCTCTTCCTCCCTCTCCTTCTCCTCTGCTCGATCTGAGCATGGCTGAAATCAGCAGGAGTGGCGCAGCGTCCATCTTGGGCTGAGGACTAGTGCTGCATACCACACATTATATACTGGCAAACCAACAGCTCAGACTTGAAATGATATGAAAAGTGTATGACTGTTGTATTTATGCATGTGCATAATGTGTGTGTGTGTGTGTGTGTGTGTGTGTTTAATAGTGTGCTTTACTTATATGAAAGGAATCGAGTTTGCAAAGACCTGGGAAGCAACAGGCGATATATAACAGCACCACTGAGTAGCCTTAATCATTCTTCAACATAAAAGTAGAAAAACGTGATCGTGTGGGAGTTCAGGGCAACCCAGTTATGATGTAAGAAGCAGGGGATCCATGTTCCCAGATAGCTGCCTGTAATGCATTTGTGGCGTGTGGTTGGGAGAGCCTGATACGAGGAGACCTATACTGATGTGAGCCAGTAAGTGTCAAAATAAGTCAAAACTGGCCAATATATCGGTGGACCTCTAATGCAGTGTTCACCTGTTCGTCCTCTGAAGCCAAGCTAGCTAGGTGGCTTCTCAGTCCCTCAGTTTATAGCATGTGCAGTGTGTGTGAGTGGTCACAGGATTCCAGAGACTGCAATAATACCTCATCCTAATGCCCCAACTAAAAGTGGGGTTGGCATTCCACAACACAACACAACAGAGCTGGAGCTTCACATGCCACGGTTATGGTCAGGTCACCATGCTATGTCAGACGCAAGGACAGACCATCCGTCAGCACCCAATTAAAAATGGCCCTGTGCTTAACTAGACAGGAGCCATGGGACCATCACAGTAAAGCCAGCAGCTGCCATACAACACCAGGAGGCCTAAAGGACCTACAGCAGGAAACATGGTCTCAGTCAGCATGCTGGGTAAACTTATTCTTGCCTAATTATTCATAGTTAAACTGCCTAGTTATGCTCTGTGTCTATCTCAGCCAAACATCAGTTGAGGGGAACTTCTAGGAATGAGCAACCATGGGCAGTGGATGAGGGCACAGAAAGATTCTTTCAATGTTCCCCTGATAATAAGATGTACATACGGGTTAAGCTAGAGAGAGAGACAGTGTGCCTGTCCAAGTAAGCGCATGCAAATGACAACAGCCATATACAGGATGACTAAGAGATAAGAAAACAAAGGCTTTGCTCAGAAGGCTCTAGAAAGGTCATCTGCCATCAGGTTAATTCCTGTCTCCTTCTAATGTCATAATCATTGGGAACACTTTTATGTTTCTATTTTAGAGTAGCAAATGACTCAAAGAGAGAACGAGTGCGTGAGACAACCAGACAGAGGGAGAAAGGTGGAGGCGCTAATCACTTAATTAGCTACCTTGACATTGCTAACCTTAATTGCTACTTCAAAGGCCCTCTCACTGTTGTCTGGAACAGCAAAAAATGGGCTGAATACAAAGAGCTTTGGTTCCTCCTAACTGAGGTAGATAACTGTGCCACAACAAGATGCCAAGAAAATGTAGCTGTCAAACACTGGTTAGCACTTCGGACCTGTAACCGGAGGGTTGCCGGTTCGAACCCCGACCAGTAGGCACGGCTGAAGTGCCCTTGAGCAAGGCACCTAACCCCTCACTGCTCCCCGAGCGCCGCTGTTGATGCAGGCAGCTCACTGCGCCGGGATTAGTGTGTGCTTCACCTCACTGTGTGTACACTGTGTGCTGTGTCTGTTTCACTAATTCACGGATTGGGATAAATGCAGAGACCAAATTTCCCTCACGAGATCAAAAGAGTATATATACTTATACTTTTGACCCTGTGGTCATTAGTATTAGTTGCCACTGAAACAAACACCAGTGAATTCTAAGCACAGTACAGCACAACTCAAAGCTAGCATGGGTAGCCTGAATCTGTAACTTCACATCCCTCTGCTGCGTCACCAAAGCGCTTTGCCTCTTCAGTGCCTTCAGTGGCTCGCGCTACCAGCTCATTAAAGAGCTCAGAAACGAACATGCTGCCTTTCAGCTAATAGCACTCACAGGCCTGAGCACAGAGCTTTCCACAGTCCCTGCACTGAGGAGAAACAGCCCGCTGAATTTGTACATTCATGGGAGAGGAAGAGTGAGGACAGGAATGGGCAAAAATACATCAGAATGTATTTTAAAATAAAATACCAAATACCCTCATTTTATACTGTATTGATAATACTGTATTTTTTTCATTTTGAAAATACTCAAAATACTTTTTTTCAAAGGAGCATGGAATCACTTTGTAAATCACGTTTTTTTATGCCAAAGCCTATTCAAACTCTAATAAGGTAATATGGAATATCACACACCAGAAATTCCAAAACTGTTCAAAAGTTCTAAACAGGCAAACTTATGAGCAGGGATTACGGGCCTAATGGGCCCAAATGTTCAGGGATCCCTGAAGCCCAAGCATTTGCGTGTCGCTACTAAGCATCTGCAAGTCGCTACTATGTTCTCCACCCCTGATATCTAAATAGGGCCCATCAGTAAAAAAACATAGGTTATGTTATGTGATATGTCTTATTAGGGCCCTTCAATCCTACACCATGGGTTATATTATTCACCCTGATATCTAAATGGGGCCCCTCAGTCAAATAACACAGATCACATTATGTGTGATAATCATGCTTTGTAATTGGCATCTTTTTTCACAGAAAGATGCCTTAAATGTGTTGATGGTTATATTTGTTAGTCTCAATCTGTCCATTTCTTTGCACAAAACTTGCGAGAAGTCATAATTTAAGGCATTATTGGGGAAATTCGGTCTGGACTTGTTCCATTGAAAAACAACTAAGCCCAATCCAAAGCAGTTTGCACCAATCACATTGTCTGGACGGGCTTTAATCAATGATGGTCAGATGAGCAATGATGTATAGCTATAGTCTATCACCATTTAGATTTCACTATCGCGTCTATTGTACAAGATTAATACAAAAATTACAAAACTAAAATATTGAGAAGAAGGATGTTTTGGTTCTCCCTACAGGATTGATGGTAGGCTTCATTGCTCTGATTGGTAAGATCTATCCAATTGAAACACGCCCCATAATCATGTCCCAATCAAGCAGTATCAGATTCAAATTCTGAATAGAATGAAGAAGACTACGTCAGGCTAAATTATTGCCTTTGTGCACAACTTTCTGTCGCATATGATATGGTATCCAAATGAAAGGCCACAAAATGGTCCAAATGGTATCCACTTGCTTCCTGTGTCTTACTTCACTGTCCTGTCACAAAAAAAGACAAAAACTATACTTGAAAAAGTGTTATCAAACCACAAATCTTTGGGGCATTCGCTCAACCTCGCAGCGAGTGCAACACATGGCAATTCCTATATCTGTAAGTCCCTTATGTGCTGCCTTTTTATTTTATTTTTAAATTATCTGCCTCTATAAATGCAGTTACCGATAGATCGGCAAATAGCTAATATCGGCAGATAGTATTGGCATACCAGTTCGGTCGAGCTCTCTAGTTGTGAACCTGCTCAAACTACACAACAAATCGGATAGACCTGATTCAAAAGTTTGTCAGATCCAACTGTTGCTGGGCTAAAATCACAGTGTCTGCTTGGCATAAGTCCCAATTTGATTCCATGCATCTTTTTGCGCTTTAATGATGTCATCACATAGATGTCTCACAGAGAGTATTTTGTAGTATTTTTAAAATATAAAAATAAACACCAATACATTATTTTGATACCAAATAGTCATTTTCTTCAACCCAATGAAATACAATGAGAAAATAGTATTAGAGTATTAGAAAATAGTATAGTATTTGTAATGTATAGTAAATACATGTATCAGTAATACTGCCCATTCCTGAGTGACACAGTGAGGAGGAGGATGGAAAAGAAGAAAGGTGGCACAGAGAAGGATAAAACTGAAAGTGAGAAAAGCACTTCCAGTCAATTAGCTGGCGGAAAAAAATACCCTCACATTTTTTCTTTCTTTTCAGCTTTCAGGTACTCCTAATTAGAAGTCAGTCATACTTTAGCAAATTATACAGCTCAGCAAGTCATCACAAACATTTCTGTTCCCCACCTCCCAAGAATGTGGATTCATTTTGATCATTGATTCAGAAAATGGTTGCCAAGAATTCAGAAATCTGGCTGCCAGACACAAATTGGCAAAAAGCCGACAATTAAAGCTAGAACAGTTGACAGTTAAATCTTTACATTGCCTCAATTAATGAGCTTATAAAAACAAAACTGGTCATTACACCAGATCATGAAAGGCTAATGAACTACTGAAATGCTGGTGAAAATGTGTCTTTGCCACCAGCAGGACAGGACTGAAAGAGAATGATTTTAATATAGCCTTTGGTTTAGGACACAACCCTTTCATTCAGTTTACAGTTGAAACCACAAGAGGTAGAGTAATTCTGCCTCACCAAGCTAGCTCTTATCAAGGGGTGGGCATTCCAAACATGGCATATCCAAACAAGCTCCAGGGAGACTGACACACTCATGAAAGACTTGCAAACAAACCCACAACCCACAAATGATTACTTATCAGGAAAGGGTGGATGATACTTTTAACAGGTCTCTAATGAAACTTTAACAGTAGAAAACTTACTTTTTTATTTACCCCTGGCATGTATGCTTACCTACGGTTTACATACAATAAGATATCCTGATTTCTGTTTGCGTCATCAACAACTATTTTAATTATAACTAAACTCTGGTATTTCAGCATAACATGGTCAAACAGTGAACATGTTATTAGACACAACCCTATAAGGTGCCCCCTTTCACTAATAGAGCACAGAACCACTCATAATTATTATGACAAGCTACTAGTAATCCCATGTGCCAAGTAAGTTAACGATAGGAAAACAACTCCTAATTGCTAATTAACTCTGCATTATGCTTTATGTTTCAGAATACGCATGTAAAAAAAAGCTGTGTGGAGTTGGCAGTGAGGCTGGGAGGGTTCTTTTGATGCCCTGGTGTCTTCATTACTGAACCGTATGGGATTGGAGTGGGGAGATGGGGCTGTAGTGGGGCGCTTGACAAAAGCCTCTTTGTTTAGGCCTGATTCCCATGGCGGGCACTTCCTATTGTCATTCCTGTGCCCATCGCTGGAGCGCCGTTGCATACCTTTGGAATTCCGTCATGGATTTCCCTGTGTGACTCCGACTCCGGTTGCTTTATCACAGCTTTGGTGCGGCCGTTGGTGGTGCGCTGGATGAGTAGCCGGCCCATCGGGGCCTAAATGTTAATTAAACAGCCCGAGCCCGAGTGTTTTGCAGAGGCGTTTTTTTCCGAATTAGAAGCGGTGGCTCCAATTTGCGGAAAGCACTGAGGCGAGCACTGAGTAAACTTTAAGAGCAGACAGAGTCGGCATAAATATCCCTCATTACCTGAGCACAGGAAGCCCAACAGCCCAGAGCGAGTCAGCACACCATATTACACACACACACACATACACAAACACACACACATTATATGTGTACATACATAATGATATATAAATATAAACAAATACAACTTTCAAAAACACTTTTGCACGACCAATGAAAAAGGTACTGCTAAAACAGAACAGATCACAGAAACACACACACACACACAAGCCACCTCCCCCCTCCCTAAACACATCCCCACACCTACGCACTTAAGTGGCGGTGAGTTTTGTTTTAATGTCATGAGCCGGGCAGACCTGAGCTTCCCATTAGCGAGGGCTGAGAAAGGGCGCTTTCATACATAATGAGCGCCCCCATTACAGACGATTCAATTAAAGCTGCTACACGCTGCTGCTGCTGCTGCGTGAGCTCCCCAGCCTCCTGCTCTCCAAGCTGCTGCTGCCTGTCCGAGGGTGGCATCGTGTGCCGGGAAGAGTCTCGCCTGTGAAAAGCCCCCTGTAGAGACTTTACACTCTCTCCCCCCTCTCTCTCTCACACACACACACACACACACCACAGCCTGATAGTCAGGAAGTTCCCCCTCTTCTTTGTGGTGGAGCTCTGTTCAGTTTCATTATCAGTCTGACTCTTGTTGCTTTAATATGGGGGGCTGTGATGGTGTTTCAGATGAGACACACACACACACACACACACACACACACGCACACACACACGCACACACTCACTCACATGCTTTTAAGGCACACTTTTAAGGTTTCAATAACAGCATGCCGAGGCAGATTGCGGCGCCTTCAGTATGTGTTTTGAGTCTTGTGCTGTTTTAAATGTCAACAGATGAGCTGTGTGATGTCTGCCCCCTCTCTCTCCATCCCCTCCCCACCCCCCCCCCCCCCCAACCCCCTGAGCTCCACGTCTATGATTCTCCCCTGCCGTCAGCCCAGGGCCAGATCCTCAAATGCCAAGCATGTTTCTGTGGCTGCTGGTGCTTCCTTCTTTTCCTGAGTTTTCTCTCAAAGGAGATGGGGCGCGTCAGGTGGCGTTTGATAGCGGCGGGGTGGCATGGGAACATGCGTGTGTGTGGGGGTCAAAGTTCAGCCGTAAACGACTGAAAGGTCAGAAGGTTTGTTGGACTGTAGAGCCCAAGATGAGTCAGGGTCATGGCACAGTTTCAGACACTTGGCAGGAGTAAATGCTCTTTAGAGACAGAGAGGTAGACACACACACACACACACACACACACACACACACACACACACACACACACACACACACACACACACACACACACACACACATACATACACAGAAGGAGAGCAAGTGTGCTAGAGAGAAAGAGGCACTAAAGCATTCCCATCTGAACAGCATAAACACTGAGATGGTTTGAAAGCTTACAGCTGTCTTCCTGAAAGTCTGAGGCCATGTTTGGTAGTAAAAAAAATCTGTGTACACACACCAACCTTGTTTGACAGTTAAGACAACAGAGCACCGTTAGAACTTACATACACATGCTGAACACACACACACACACACACACACACACACACACACACACACACACAGACACACAGACAAACACACACACACACACACTCAGACACATAAATGTCATCACACACCAGCTTTGTTTGACATTTCTGAAAGCTGCATTCTCATACGCACGCATGTAATGCAGTCTCAGCCAGGAGAGCTGAAGCTGCAGGGACGGTGGAGTGGGTGGAGTAGAGGGGGCTGGAGGCCTGGTGAGGAGGCCTGAGGGTGGGACTGGGAGTGGAGCCCCAGAGGGTGCTAGACAGGAACAACCCCCTGGAGGTGTGGAGCTCTGGTGCTGAAGCCTCAGAGGGGGTTTCCCTGACTCTCTTCTAAAAGTGGTGTTTAGAAGTGAGTTAGTAGCAGTCACGTTCTTCCTCAGTTTGCCCTATTTGTCCTCCTCTCTTTCTCTCTGCATCCCTCTTTCTCTCAGTATGATGCAGGCCCTTCTAGGGTAGCCAGTCTTCCTAATGAGGAGTGGAGCGAGTGATTAATTATGTTTAGATGAGCAATGCCAGTGGTCGGAGTCTTTAAACACACGCAACGAGGGTGCGACACTGCATATGCTCCGATGAACAGTCATGCCCTAAACGGGCTGGAATATGATTGCACACCTCAGAGAAAAAAAGTCTGAATTTGGCATGACCTGCTGTAACACTATATACAGTCTGGCCGCAGGGACACTGTGCTGCAGAATGGAGTTATGTAGTAATGTTGGCACACAATGTTAGCCACATGACTGGGCCTGGTGACAGTGCAGGGGTTTGGTGAGGCTCGGGCCCAAAACAACCATCAGCAGAGGGGATATCACCCTCCACCTCAGCCGGCCTGGGCACCGCGCCAGAGAACAGATCAGCTCCGTCTTTCACTCTCTCTCTTTTTTTCTCTCTCACTCTCTCTCTATCAACGCGATGCTTTCTCTGCACCCCATCTCTCGCTCCGTTGCCCTCTCGCTCGCCCCTTTTCACTGCTGTCACTTTTTATCCACCGTTAGTCTTTCTCTTTCGATTCTGTCACTTATAAGTGGACAGAATATTTCTTCCAGGATTACTTTTCCAAGTGGAGTGCGGTGGTGACAGGGGGCGCGGGGGGGGGGGTCTCTCTTTTCTTTCAAGCTGGCTTCAGATCAGTCCGGCGGCACGTCCTTGCTCTAACCTAACCACATCATAAAAGCAGACTGGCCCTTGGTCAGCTGTTGAAGCAGGGACATTTCCGACACTGGTCTCATGTGGCACACCGGTGGCTGGGAGTTGGTGGGGGGTGTTAGGCTTGTCTACAAGGTCCCAGAGTTCTCCCATACTCTTATTTCTGACACTGGAAACCCGCCATATGAGGAAGAGAGAGATAGAGAGGGAGAGAGACTGTATATGAGCAGCACTAAAACTGAGTGAATAAACACAGTAAAAGAGAGAGAGCGGAAGAGAGAGAACCAAAGAGGCTGTGAACAAGAGAGATAGATAAACAGACCAGTGAGAAAGAGAGAGGGTGGCTATTGAAGAGCTAAAATGTTGGAGAGCTGAAGAGAGGAGTGACAAGCCAGGAGGGGTTAGTGCATGAGATCATGGGTTTCACATTCAATCCTGCACACTACTAATTAGGGTGAGCAGGCATGCGTGTCAGGCCGGGAGCACGGCCTCCTGTGACATTTAAGAGCCCAGAAGCCCGGCATTATGAGTGCCCGCGGCGTGGACCAGGGGGCACGTTAGCTAACAATCCCTGATAATCACCAGCAGAGTTAGCACAGATCCGGGGCTACTGCCCACAGCCCTCTGGGTGGCCCTGACCAAGTTCCCAGTAGGTATGATAGATTACTACTGGACTGAACGGTTTACATGATTATGTAACGGTCACGTCATTCACAATATTCTTGTCACTAGTGTTTATCAACACACATACACACACAGAAAGAGAGAAAGTGCATTGTTGAGAGCTTGATTGCATCTAGAACTGGCTTTGTAGAACAATATGAATTTATTATCATCATCTTAGTAGATGATGATCACATCAATATATTTTGTTCAGCACTGCTGATTTGTTTATTTCTACATTGTGAAATACCAGACGTTACTGGAAAAATGTCCTCCAGGATCCTGCAAGGGCTTGTTGAGATTGTTGCAGCCCAAAGTGACAGAATTTGCAGCAGTAATGGCTGTTAAAACTGTATTGATTTTCTGTTCAATACAAACTATTACAAAATCAGAACTATCGCGGCAATAAGAGAAAACAGTATGTATGTAATTGTTCAAATCCTTGAATTACATGTAACAAGTATGTCATTGTTCAAATCCTTGAATTTGTGTGATTTTTTGAAAACACCACAAACCCCCACAGGGCCTGATAGAAAAAATAAAGGTACATATTAGGTGAAAATACTTTCTGGTCTTTTTCCTCAACAGCTTAAGTAGAGTGCTCCTCACAGACAATCCACGGCAACCACAGGTATGTTGGGTCATACTGCCAGAGGAATTTCACATTGTCTCAATCAGAACATTTTTATTGGAAACAGAAAAATGCAACCTTTTTTCATCTGGCCATGATGATGCTACCTGCTGGAGAAGCTAAATCACTTTGGAGAGCCACGTTTCTCTCTCTCTTTCTCTTTCTCTCTCTCTCTCTCTCTCTCTCTCTCTCTCTTTTCTCTCTCTCTCTCTCAGCACAAATCACTCTAGCAAAATCTCTTTGAAGACGCTGTGCTTGATATTACTTCTGACTTGAGAACATTTCAGCCTTAATTCAAAAGAGGACGACTGGAATTCCTTGACACTGTGGGCCTTCCTTTATAGAGTTTGCTCAAACGAGATGTTCAAACATGGAGAAGAGGTAGGAAACCAGAGAGCAACGAGCATGAGAAAAAAGTCAAGAGAAGCCAGTGTGTGACTCAGATGCGTCTCATCTTATTTTCACGATGACCGGGATGGGCTAGCGGAGGCTATCTGAACACAATCCCACACAAACCAGCCTCTCACTCCCCTCAGCTGCTCAGTGTCCCCTCCAGACACATTCTTCTGTGTCCGCGTACACTCCCGATTCCACCTAAAGCTGGCCAAATGTGCATTGTTGGGGTGTGAAATAGACACTGCATATATTTAAATTCATTCCATTCAATTAAAGTGAGGTGGAAAAGAACTGTCTAGTCTCTCTGAAGTCACACAAAACTTTAATCCAAAGTGCACCAGGCCACCCTCTAGTCAAGCTGCTAATTACTCAAACGCTAGTACTAGATAAGCCTGTCTCCTCGCTCTTCATTAAACTTCTCTCCTCCAGACAAACACCATTAACCTTTCAGCTCTTTTGTAGGACACCAGGGGCTAAGGGCTGTAAGGTGGATGGGAAAGGTGTGTTTTTTTGGGGCACTGTACAACCACCAGAAATGGCTGGCAGCAAAGTTTGACAAGCAGGCATCCATTTTCCAGAGGATCGATCCTTTGATATTTCTTGGAGCACTGTGGTGATATAATGGTGCACTGGAGCACTGTGGTGATATAATGGTGGTGACAGGGCAATTACCTGTGCCTTTGTTCCGGTCGACAAAACAGTACTTGAGCTCGTACTCCTTTAAAATGTCGTGGACCTCCTGTGGGAGAGAGAGAGAAAAAAGATATTTTACGAAAGAGGAAAAATAGAAAAGAAACAAAAGGTAGTGAGACAGGATTTTCCAGTGCTACACAGCCTTCTCCTGAAGGAACCTCCCTGAAGGACTACAAAGCTGGCATTTACAACCAAGGTAGAGAGACATCTGATATCTGGGAGAGGAAGTGCTTCAAGATGATTATTTTTGTGAAGTCAATCTGCACCTCAAGGCTGTGTGGCTACATTTTGCACATGAGCACAGTTCTGGTCAAGCTCTGCACATCCGGACGTGTGTCCATAATTTTTTGGGAATATGAAAAGGAGGTTTTCTGAGACATTAAAAATATATACCCAAGTTGTAATATGCCAAACAGATAAAATGTCAGTATACTCGGAACACATGAGACTTATTTCTTTAAGATTGATCTGCACGCACATGCACACACATGCACACACACACACACACACACACTAGTGCTGGGCGGTATAACCAAAAATGTATATCACATATTTTTTCAAAATTCTAACGGTTTCACGGTATATGATGGTATTTTTTTTTCATGCATAATCAGATGTTCACAGCATTTTCTACAGGTTGAGAGAGGAATTGCTGCAGTACATTGACTAAGGATGGTCTATTTTACTGTCATGATGTAGAATAACTCCACACTGGTAATGCAGTTTTGCATGGCCCCAGAAAATGATGCTGTTTACAAAGAGCCACTCATGATTCTAATGAAGAATCTAATCAGAATGCAAAGACAATTGCAGTCAAAATACAGAACTTTTACTGTGCAAATTTCACAAACATCTTATATAACCATTTAAAACGTATAAAACCAATACAAAAAGTAGTGCAACTTGCAATAATTATACTTTTTTTAAAACCTCTCTGCTAATATGCTTACTCTGTCAAATAGGCCTATCAGAAACATGCCTTATTGTTATTGTGTGGTTTGCATGACGTTAGTGGTAGGCTAACGTCAGAGGTGGAAAGTAACGAAATACATTTACTCAATACTGATATATATAATGCATGGTCGGTGACCACTGGCATTGGCTGTCTACCTTAAAGCAACACCAAAAAGTTTTTTGTACCTTAAAATAATGTTTCCAAAATCGTTTCAGTGGTTCATCAACTTTGTAACAGGGTGAACGGCACTTCTGCATTCGCTTCACAGCCCTCTATCGGCTATAACCGCACTATGTACGTTTGCCAGATCGGGTAGCGGATCTGTAGTTCTGCTGAACCTTCTGCTCATTTCCAAATATAAAAAAACTATCTGCAACTCAACATTGGCCTGCCTGCCTCAGCTGCCTGCAGGGGCTTTTCAGTTGTGCTGGATTACTGTTCACTGCAAAGTGACCAAGGATGAGTGCAACTAACTTTGAAAATCAACTACTGCTCAAACTTAAAGGAGAACTCCGGTGATTTTTCACATTTTTGACATTTTTCACGTCACGAGTACTGTCGGTATGAACAAAACTGAAACAATCGGTTTTACCTAGCTTGAGTAGCTGCAGCTATAGCGCTACACACTGGGAGCATGAACATGGCTGCCTTAGCTGCTGGCTGCAGCAACTCGAGCTAGGACCAAAGTCCTTTAAGGCAAGTACCTTCACTCGGCGGCCATATTGCAACGCTTTTTGGGCACTTATCGGGCATCTATTTCTGCAGAAATGCGTGTGCGTAAGGCTTCACCAACGCAAGACGACACCAATCTTGCTCCAGCGGCGAGATCACAACAGATGATTGGCACGATGTCTTCACAGCACACCACATGATTGGCTCAATCTATTCACAACACACCACAAGATTGGTTCAATGTATTCGCATGTCGACGTTTTGCCGCGGAAGGGTTGTGATATATGTAGACAACTGCCATATTGGCGTTACAAACTAACCCCATGCATTACTATGGAGGATTTTTTGAGTGCTGTCTCCTCATTAGAAAGTCTCTGGTAAACTTGTTCTGGTACCCCCCCCCCCCCCCCCCAAAAAAAAAAAAGTAACTAAGTAACTTTTACTTAAAGTACATTTTAAATGAACTACTTTTTACTTTTACTTAAGTACATTTTCAGATGATCGGTATTTTAACTTGTACTTGAGTAATATTTCATCAAAGTATTGGTAGTTTTACTTGAGTACAATATTTTCATACTTTTTCCACCTCTGGCTAACGTTAACTTCATGTAGATGTAGATGTCTTGTTAGCCTGCCATGAGCTTCGGTTCGGTTCGCTAGGCAAAACATTAACAAAAAAGTATGTTTTGGTGCACTAATGACAGTCAGGATAATTTCTAACTAGCCAGCTAAAATTGCTCAGTTCATGTCTATAACATGCTTACTTGCTACCTGGATAATTTCAGCGAATATTCTTAAGGTGAGATGAATGATAAGATCATTAAACTTCACTGTGTTCGGTGGGTTGCTAACTAATGACATCACCTACTAGCCAGCTAGTTACAGCCAGAGCCATATAAAGGTACCTTTATATGGCTCTGGTTACAGCTATTGAACAATCTCAATAGAATTTTCGTGACGGTAAATCCCTTTCAATGCAGTATCATTTAACATTTTTTCCTTAACTAAAGAAACAATTTAAGGTATTCTGTGCAACACCCTTAAATAAACCCCTTACCTAATGATAAATTAAGCCTTAAGGGTCATACTTCAGGGGAAAAACTTAAGGTGTTTTGTGTTTACCCTCACTATGCCTGCCTCGCAGTCGCACCATGCGTGCTGTGAAAAAAGTCCCGTCTGAAACACTGTCGCGCGGCGCAGGCCTAATCAAATACACCGGCATGGCGGTATATTAAAAATTCAACAATATACACCGGTTTTTCTCGGTGTGAACCGGTATACCACCCAGCACTAACACACACACACACACACACAGTATATATATAGAAAGAGGACAAGAGAGCGCTCACCCACCCACAACTCACCCACACAAAAGCACCCCTTCCACTAGCAAAAAACACATTTTAAAGCACGCTGGATGTCTTTTTTCACTTTGGAGGCTGTACACATGTAAAATGGATTCCTCCACAATGACCTGGCTGCCTCCCACATGGTCCATGCCTGGCTGTGCAGCTCCCACCTACAGCCCTCTCTCCTCTCCCCCCCTCCCCTCTCCTCCCCTCTCCTCTCTTCTGCTCTGCCTCACAACTCAACTCTCTCCTGCTGCTGAAAGCGATTTCTCTCTCTGCAGCCCGCTAACTCTAACAATAACCTCTGGCTCTCGGAACTCCCTCTGGTTCAGAACTCAACTTCCCTTAGAGCTCAATCTTTCTTTCTCTATCATTCTTTCCTTCTCCCTCTCTCTTTCTCACACTTGCTCACTGAGGCCTGATGGTTCAGAACGCCCCCTCTGGTCCAGACCTAATAACTGTATCCATGGATCAGAACCCTATCTTTTCTCAGTCTCCTCTCTCCCTTCTGGGGAAGGGATGGTTGAGCAACTGATAGCTACTGAGCAATTTCTGTGCAACCCCATTCACAACCAGCATTCTGATTGGATAATGATGACAGCTAGCCTGCTGATAATTAAAGTTCTGCACATAAAAAGTAGCCCAGTATGGGGCCAATACATTGCCCAGCAACACAGCCTAAAACGTTGCCTTGTGTATCATCAGCTTTCCACCCCAGCACAGGGACTGTAGGCTGCAGATGTGCAGGTGAACATCTGTTCAAAGAAACGGTATACCCCTATGTAAATGTTGTTACGACCCTGCTGGCCTCTGCTTGCCTGTCTTTGTCTGTTTCTGTGTTGCAGGCCGGAGTCATGGTACTGGTGCTGCTAATCACCTGATTTCAGGGTCCAGGGTTCAGGGTTCCCTCTCTCCATCGCAGCATGCATTGGCTTTGTCTTTTGTTGGGGTTTTGCACATTACTGATTTACAGCACACCTTTGTTTCCTTACCATCTCACTAATACTGACTGCACTTCACATTTTCATACATATTTACTTTAATAAATACCCCTTTTTGTTAATCCTTTATCCACTTGTGGTCTCCTCTATGTCACCCAAAACGAGCCGTTTGGTTCTAACAATGTTCTAACAATGTGTGCATGAGTATTTGGACCCCAAGGCACAGTTTGCTTAATTACTTCAGACTGTGCTCTTCATTAATATCATAATTGTGAGACCCCAATAGCAGTGTAATAGACAATCAGACACACAGCGCAAATAAACAGATGTAAACAAACTGTCTACTGTAATCACCATACTCAGGTCAGGTGAGTTCGGAGGTATAATTGTGCACTACTGTATGTGCACACCAAGTGTGTGCATGTGAATGTGTGTGTATGGTAACAGCATGGAGTTTCACTGAATAGAAGTTTCACTGCAGTAGCCACCTCTCTATCATAATCAAGGGAAACATGAAATTCAAATTCCAGTCAGGAGGCAACGGCATTTAGAATATTTGCATTAAGAAATCATTTACATTCTCGCTCTATTCTTTGCAAAGTGTCTGACACACTTTAAGACAAGGAGACAGGCGAGAAGCTCTCTCCTACTGCTGACAACACTGAAGCTGACACACTTATTCAACACACACACACACACACACACACACACACACACACACACACACAGTTGCACACACGGACGGACACACACACACACACACACACACACACACATACATTACACACAGTTGCACGCACGGACACACACTCACATACACATACACACACACACACACACACACACACACACACACACACAAACACACACAGACACACAGACACACACACACCCCTCTTCACAGTGAGCCTCTGGTAGTTGGACTGCACTGGGCGCCTGACTGTAAACTCAATTTGGCTCCATCTGCTAACTCCTGCAGCGTCCGAGCACATCTCAGAGAAGCAGCCCCCCTGTAATTGACAGTAACAGAGAGTACAGGAAGGGAGAGAAGCTGCCACACTCAATCTCCAATCAGAGAGAGGGGGGGGGGGTGATAGCACAGGAAAAAGAGAGAGATGATGGGAAAAGATATGGGGGGAGGAGGGGGTGAGCACAGGCAGAGAGTATCCTCCTAATGCAGCTCCTTTACACATACACTAATGGGCTTTAAATGGATAAAAAGCCATCCTGAGCACAATAACACTAGCACAGGGATTAAGACATCAGGGATTCTCTCTCTCTCTCTCTCTCTCTCTCCCTCTCTCAGTCCCCATATATCTCTCTATGTCTACGCACAAGCTGCCATTAATATTTAATGGACTTGGCCATGATTTCAGTGGTGAGCATCTGGCCTGGTTGGAGGCCAAAGGAGAGGCAGTAGGGGGAGGAGCAGGGAAGAGAGGAGAGAGAGAGAGAGAGGGAAAGACCGAGGAGGAGAAGAGAGGTGGGAGAGGGATAAAAGCGGGCAGTGAAGGGAGAGGTGGAAGGTCTGGGGAAGACATGGGGTTCATGTCCTCGTGCTATGCAGGGGTCAGGCCTGCTCCAGTCAGCCCACTGTAACCCTGCTGCTGCTGCATAGGCTCCAACAGACGCCACGCAAACACAGACGGACAGCGTTTAGCAGTGATTATGGACAACGGAGGGGCAGAGAGAAAGGGGGGGGGGGGGTAGTAAATGTTAATGTGTTCTGGCTAGAGTGCATAGAGTGAAAATGTTTTGAGATAAAAGATATAAAAGTATGGGAAAACTGTGGGAGGGAAACATTAGGAAGGAAGTTATAGTTGGCCTGTCTACTGAACTTTTACTGACTGCACAAACCTGATTAAAAAGTGAGGGGCACATGAAGCTGTTCAGCTTGTCATCACAGCGTTTATGACACCCATAAAAGCAAATGTGTTGTCCATACCCTTTGTTCTTTTTGTGATTGGATGTCCGTTTATGAGTTTCCTCTGAAAGTGCCAATATTTTTTCAGATTGAGATGAGGCGGAGTGCTTGTGTCAGTGCCTGCTCTGGTGAACTGTCCGTCTCATTTTACTGCCGTTCCTGACCCGAGTCATGTGTGTGGCGGTCACTGCCAGCACTAGCAACAAGACCAGCACAGACAGACAGTAATGATGACACACGTGTTGCTCTGTTTACAATGTTACATAATGCATGTGGCACATACCACACAGTGTGTATCATGTCAGTGACAACACACTTAGAGCTTACAAGTTGGCTGACTCACATCATGTAAAGGACATTAAAGACTTAAGACCACAAACCTCAAGTAAGTCTAAACATGACATTTCAAAAGAACATTTCAAAACAGAAATGTTTTCATTCACTCTACAGTAATAAGGGCACTAGGAGTGTCTGGTTTAGTAGCTTCTTCTAAAATGTGGAGCATACAAAACCAAGCCCAATTATTTAACATCTACTGACATATCAGGGCCTCAAGGCACAGTTTGTTTAATGACTTCAGACAGTGCTCTTAATATCTCAATTGTGAGGCCCTAATAGCAATATAATAGACATTTAGACAGAGTGAAAAATAGGCAAATGTAAACAAAGTGTATAATCACTGACAGGTCAGGTCAGCCTGGAGGCGTAATGTACAGTTACCACATGCAAAGCCATGGCCTTGAGTGAGCAGCAGGGGCTGCTTCATCTCACAGGTCACCAGTCAAAATGGACCTTTTTAAATAATACATTTGAGGTTTTTAAGTGTGTGTGTGTGTGTGTGCGAGAAGCTATTGGGGTCCACATGAAGTGTTGTGGCCCAGGGCCCTAGAGCCTGCCTACATGGATTTTCCTATCAATAATCATTATTCATACCATATAACCCCCACCACCCAAGCTCTATACATTCTAAAGTGTTTATTTCAACACAAATTTCAAATAGTCACAACTTTTGTATTGTCTATCTTTTACCTTTATTGTGTGTGTCACTGTTATGCTGGCAATCATATTCATATGCATGCTTTGCAATAAATTCATATTCATAACGGTAGTTATACTGAGATCCATCTGCCCTTCTTCATAGAAAGCCAATTAAATTGGCTATTCTCATAAACACAGTCATTTAGTGAGGACAACTAATTTGTCCCTGCCTTAATAAATCCACCTTACTCTCTGTGTGTGTGTGTGTGTGTGTGTGATGTGAGTATACATGACAGTGTTAGAAAGGGGTACTGATGGGTTGATGCAGTGACTGAGAAACTGGTCAATGGGAATGAGTGATACAGAGAGAGAAAGAAAGAGAGAGAGAGGACCGAGCAGGTGGGCTGTGTGAGTGTTAGATCCAGAGCGAGGGAGATAAGTACAGTAGCTGAGAGATAAGGGAGAGAGAGAGGGAGAGAGAGAGGGAGGGAGGCTGGGACTGGGAGAGCCAGAGGTTGGGGGGGCAGGTGGGGACTGCTAGATAGGAAGGGAGCAGCGAGGCAGGAAACGGTGGCTTGATTTCAGCCCACTGGACACACACCAAAGAGGCACTTCAAGGGCAGCTACCTGGCGGCACAAACACACACACACACACACACACACACACACACACACACACACACACACACACACACACACACCTGTATGTGACGCATCCTTGCACATGCATGCCTTATCAGTCCTTTTTTCTCTCTCACACACACACACACACACCACTCTACCGGTCCATCCTTTCTCACTCACTAAAACGCTCGCCCACTTTGTCATTGATCGCTTTGCATGTGTTTGGCAAGTAGGTGGCAAGCAGCTGTTTTAGCTAGTAGACAACAAAGAGCTTGTCTTGTCCTGTCTGACGCCACAACCTAGAGCTATGGATGCACAGAACTTCAGCATCCCACACTGAAGGGAGTCTTTCTGCTCATCACTAAAGCTCAGGACTTCCTGAATACAGATATGCACACCTGAGCTCTCTCTCTCTCTCTCTCTCCTCTCTCTCTCTCTCTCTCTCATCCAAACTTAACAGACAATACAGCGGGATGACTGTTCTGGTGCAGCACTACTGAAACATGATTTCAAGACAACAGTTGCTTTAGCAATAATATCACTTGACTGGAGAAACACATGTAAACATAATAGTATAATTCCTAAACTCAATACACTACTAGTACATGCTTAATTCTATATACAAGCAGGGACCCACAGAAGATCTTTGAAACTGCACATAAAGAAAATTACACTTAAAGAAATGTTTGTAATTGTTTTCAAAATAATGACCTATTAGTTACTTAGTGACAGCTGATGCTGGATGTGTCCTTCAGGCAAAGACATGCTAAGAGGTCAAGTTTGCATTGCTATTGTTGAAGAGTTAACTTCCCTCAAGAAGTCAATGTCAGGAACAAATTCAGCGTAACGTGCACCTACATTAAGTACCGGCTTAACACTAAGAACTACTATGAATAAACCTGACACTGTATATGAGGATTTTCCGACAGTTTTTCTCTCCAATTCCCCATTTAACATCTCTCTCACACAAACATACAAACACACACACACACACACACACACACACACACACACACACACACACTTGGATATGGGCACATCTGCAGTGGTGCTGAGAGACTTTAACATGACATGACACCTGCTGAACTATCCTGGGGGCTGGGAGGCTGGCTAATCTCCACTTGGGAGCATGTTGCACCTCTCCTCTCCTCTCCTCGCCCTTCCCCAGCATCTGTGAGCCCCGACACTGACAGGCATGTGCTCTCCCTTTAAATCACCCTCAAAGCGACTGTCACTTCAGCCGAAAGGCCACCAGCTACCCTGAACCCGGGCCGCCCGGGCTCATAAACATGATCTACAACATCTGCTGCAACCCGCCTCTGAATGACGAGCAATTTTATCTATCTGCAGGACATGGCTCAGCACTGAGGATTCTCATTATCACGATTATGAGAAAAGGTCGTGACTTTTGAACTTTTGGACTTCGGATAGTTGACTTTTGTGAGGAACTTTCACCTTAGACCACATAATACATTACACACAAAACAACTTTGTTTGGACAGTTTCATGGAAACATTTCAGAGTCGCTATGATGAGTTAGGACCGCAATGTGCTACACACACACACACACACACACACACACACACACACACACACACACACACACACACACACACACACACACACACACACACACACACACACACAGGAAATGCCCTTGGGAGAGGAGGCTCATTTTACGGTGAATATGCTCCATGCAAAGAACAACCCCTCCTCACATATCACAGCCCTAGCAATGCCCTGCAACGGTTGTGTGGCTGTACACTCCCTCACATTACATCTGCAAGGACATAACCGTATTGAATGTGTGTAATGCGCATAGTCAGATGCTGTGTGTGAGTGTGTGAGTGTGTGTGTGTGTGTGTGTGTGTGTGTGTGTGTGTGTGTGTGTGTGTGTGTGTGGAAACTGGGAAGGCAACGGAAAGGTACGGTGTGTGCGTGGAAAGGCAACGGAAAGGTAGTCTGATTGGATATTGCACTCAGGATATCTCATTACCAACTTTCAGTGGTTATATGCTATTCTATGTAGTTGTAATTACTGTGCTTAATTACTTTTTAATTACCTACTCTATATGTGGCTTACTACATGTTCTTCACTACCATTCAAGGTTATTGGATTGATTAGTTTGGTATTTAGCTGCAGGGTTACTCTGAAAATAAGGATGTGGTTTCAGCCAAGCTTATCCATGCCAATAAACATTGTGATCAGTTAATTAATTCATGGACTTAATAATTGATTAACAGATCAACCAAACCACTGTAAGCAATACGTAGCTGAGCAGTCGGTGTGCAGAAGCACAGCCATAGTCATATTGGTGTTGTGTGCAGGTTGGACCCACTGGGGTCATAACCCTATTCCCACACATGAGCTCATGCCAGCTATAAACTCAGCAGCTCGTCCCACACGGGGCCCCAGATGCAAATCACCACTGTAACGGACACTGCGCTTTACAAGTGCAGCACAGTGCACGGCTAAACACTGGCAAGTAAACAGCCAAACACAGACGGCGGCCAGGGTATCGTCTGTCACGCAGAGTTTGAACACCATCCCTACCAGCAACCTAAACAGCAAACACAGTCATGGGCTGCCAGCACGCAGCAACCAACACCAACCCGGAAAGTAGAGTAAACGGCTTCACGCACACATAAACTGAAAGTTATTACATTTAAGAGGGGCCCTAGGATTCTAATCTTTCAGCATCTTTCAACGTTAAAGAAAGCTGACTCAGAGCTTACACTATTTGCTTACACTATCTACATAAGGGGAGAGATTAAACAACCCTTCCTCTAGTCAAACAAAAGCAATGAGTGACTTGTAGCATTAATACAAAATGTTCTTTTCAGAGATGGCTGCAACAATCATGGTTATGAACTACATTTTTGCGTAAAACTACTAATTTTATGGGTCTAATCAAATCATTCCAGGTTAATAGTGTTCCTTCGGTGTCTTCTTAAAAGTACTGACTAATTAGAAAACATCCAGTTCTTTGTTAGAGTAGTTTAAATATTAATATCCAAACGGATGAACTGCTACTACACCTGAAAAGAAAACAACAGATTGCCGTCACTTGCCTCACTGAGCATGATGTCCACCAGGAGTACTGCCAGTTAGCAGAACAGAGACCACGGAGCAGAACGCAACAGGAAGATATTTTCCAAACTAACATGACAAATTACAGTCAGATGGTATCAGTGTATCTGTGTGAGAGTTTATTTAACCCATGTTGTTTTGTTTGAATTGTTCCAGTGGGGAAACACACAGTGAATGACCAGAGCTGTGGCAGTTTCAAGGGGGAATGTATGTGTCTGTGTGTGAATTTGTGTGGGCACCATGACAGGCTCATTTCCGCTCCGCACCGCCAGACACAGCACAGGGGGAGCCAATGGGGAATGCAAATAAACAGCTATTTAAAATGCACCAGTGTGAATGTGTGTGTGTGTGGGGTAAGAGGGGTTTTACGAATTTTTACGGGGAGAATTTTTACATCTGTCTGTGACATAAACAACAGGCCAGACCAGGGAGAAGCTGAGGAAGAGGAGACAGACAGTGGAGTGAGGTGAAGACCTCAAAGCCCCTCAAAACACGCCCACTGTCTCTGTCTTTCTCTCTCTCTCTGGTCACAGGCACATGACACAGGGCCAATCAGGGACCTGCTCACAATCCCCTTGACACCCCCTGACTCCTCCCCCAAGCCCCCAATCTGTGACGAGCTTCACCTGTTCCAAAGCTCCACTGAATAATTAAATAGCTCAACTGATAGCAGGAGTCCTGTGGAGCAGACAGGGGATGAGAGTCAGGAGAGGCCCAAGGAGGCAGAGTGCCAGAGTGGGTGAGTCAGGGCAGGGCAGAAAGAAAGAAAGAAAGAAAGAAAGAAAGAAAGAAGAAAAGATAGAAAGAAGGAAGGAAAGACAGAAAACAAGAAAGAGAAATCAAAATAGATGTGTTTATGTATGTAAAGAACATATCAGAGGTAAAACGTTAATATATTGTGATAGTGTGTTCAAAAGTAAAAGATGGAAGAGGGAGAAACATGGAGGTAACCCACACGTGTGCTATGGAGGGGAGGGGAGTGAGAGAGCAGACATGCTGACATCTGTCCCCACGGATGTGTCATCCGCGGTGACCTGATCAGTGCCAAGGCCATGTTTCTGACACCATCTTCTCCTCAAGTGTAACTCACCCGTTATGAGCTGCCAACATGGAGTGCTACACTGGACCCCAGCCACTCGCTAAGAGAGCAGATGGACAGCTCACCACTGCAAAGGTGGCCCTCATATCAGTCACAAACACTGAATAATATTTCTGTTGAGTGCTGCACTGAAAAGGCATTTTCTTAAAGATGTGTCATCATAAGGAGAGGAGAGGCAAGTTGTCTAGGAACACTCAGAGAATTATGCTCTGCTCCTGAGGGGGGGTTCTGCCATTATGTCCACAGCTCCTTCTGACAATAAGTATGTTCTATGAAATGTCAGTGACCTGGAATTTATACACACAAATATATACCGTCAATGACACAAAACACACACAAACACACACACACATGCCGCTGCCTAACAAGATTCTACTCCCTCAGTGCTGTCTGAATCTTCTGGTATCGGGCTATATGACCAAGTATCTACAATCTGTCATGTTTGCTTGCACTAACAATGTGGAAAATATTCCATATATTCCAATATATTCCATATTTTCCATGCAGAATATGAAATTCACTAAGCCTACTCCTGCTGTAGACTGTCTTGAACTTGTGCAAGGCATGATAAAACAAGACATGTAAAGGAAGCTCGTATTAACCCTCGAAAGCTTTTCATAAACCATAGCATTTCATGAATGATATATTGGAAAAAAATACACATTTTATTCATCAAACTACGTGTGCAGAACATATTTCTTAGAGATAGCCACATAACATGGAATGTAGGACGCATCAAAATCATAGCTATATATTATGAAACCTAATAGTATAAAGCACCGAAGTGTCAGACAACACCCTGCACTGAAGATGCAGGAACTGCCCCGATCAAATAGATAGGTTTCTGATCGCGGTGCTCGGTGTGCACAAACAACTTCCAAGTTAACAAGTAACCACACTCGTATTCCAGGGGCTCTTCAAGGGCTTTGGCATTAAATAGCTGTCAAATAGCCAGCAACTCATAATAAGATGGAGGAAATATCGGTTCAAGACTAATGTAACTACGCTCCCAGCCCTCGGCGCTTTCCTTTGATGTACTCCCCACCATCTGATATTATTGTATCGCTCGCAACAGCTCGCGATTGCGTGAATATAGTACAAAACATGACATGCGACAGTGCAAAAAGTTAAAACGGTGAAAATTAACAGTTGAGGATTCACGTTGATTGAGAATCCACATGCAGTTCCTATAATACTGGTGGCCAGTGAACAACTATTACTCGAGTTATCGCTATTCTAATAATAATCTGTAGGTATCGGTTACGATGAAGACATGAATCATTAACCGAGCGTGGTCAATAAACGAGTGCAAACATTCGAACAGCTATTGGGTTTCGCTGTCTGCTCGCTTTATTTCATCAGTCTATATTTCTATAAAATTAGGCTATTAAGCCTCCGCGGGTAATGCGCGTATCCAGAAGAGAAACTTTGCGCAATGAAATATAAGCTACTTTATGCAATGAAATATGCACCCAATGATTGCATTTTCGTAAATGTTTAAATTAATTATTTTTTAAATGGAGATGAACAGAAAAGTGCAACAAAGTAGTAAACTAACACCTGCAGGTAGTACGCAATTGCCTGTTAAAGCTTTAAGACAAAACATGTCAGCGGAAAAAGTTTGTATCACAGGATAACATTCTAGTCTGTACTATTAGACTCCGTTAACTTTCAGTTGTGACACTTGCAAAATGTCAAGTTTGTCTACCTGGTTGGTTGTATCTTGTGGCAGGTTCTTGATGAGGATTTTTCTCCTGTTGCTCAGCTCCCGGTTAGTTTTCTCCAACCTCCTCTCGATTTCCTCCGGGTCCAAATCTGGCATATCTCGAAGACTCGTACCCTCGGATGGCGCGTCTTCATCCTGCCGGCTCTCCGGGCTGTCGGAGTCCGGGAAAGGTGAATTTTCCTGCTTTATTGCGTGTACGCTCGGCGGCTGGATGGAGGAAGCTGCCGCCATTTTGAAGGGCTCGGTAGAGAGTGTAGAGCTGAGCGGCGATAGCGGTAGGTGGGCGTCTGTGTTTTTGTGGCTTCCATCGACAGCGGAGTTGACGGAAAGGTACCGTACCCACAGGCCTGAGAGTTATTCAGTGTAGTATTCTTGGCGACCCCCACTGTCGAAAAAAAGAACAGTGAAGACTGTCCAACGAACCCATCACAGGTATTTATCGCCGTCCCGTGGATTCCCACAACGTTTGCATTAATAGGCCATTCCTCTGATAGGGTATCCAATTTGCAATGACTAAGGTTGGTAATTTTCTCTTGTGACACTGTTATAACGTGCCATTTAGCAGTTTATTACACACGTCCAATCTCCCCTACAAGAAAGCACGCCTTCAAATTAACTATGCGCAGTCTAGTTAAGTCTAACACACGAAACGACCCTTTCCCTGTCGTCGTTAAAATAAGAAACTATCATTCTGTTCTGGTCTGCTCTGGTGTCTGTGGAAACAAGATGCGGGAATGAGTGACTGTTGCAAAGAGGCAGTAAGGCCGTCTCTCGTGGGAGTACAGTGCAGTAAGCGACTCACAGACTGAGCGTTAAATACCATCTTTGGCAGACTCCCTAGGAAGCGTCCCCATAATGCCTATGAATGAATGCTTCCAATTTCCAGATAAACACTGTCTTTGCAACCCACTTAACCCACTTTTATGCATTCTGACAGCAGAGGAGCCAGCACTGAATACAGCCCAGCCCACACTCCTGTGTTTACCACCCTTTTGTAGCAACATGCAGCTCAGGTTTGGTCATTATAACATTGTAATATTGACAAATGAATGCCAAGGTACTTTGTAGTGCCTGGGTAGTAGGTCACTGTATTTTGCAATAAAACACCCCAAGCCAATAAGGTATCTTTGTGGGTTAACTATACATTACAATTGTACAATACAAATTTCCCTCACGGGATCAAAAGAGTATATATTAAAATGAAAGGCCCATACGCCTTCCAAGAATAATGGTTGGTTATTGGAGATGGATAGACCTGTGTGATAGCACAATGGCATAAATAAAATGTGTTATATTGCCGGCAATTTTCTTCTTCTTATGCGCATATTAATAACTCCCCGTTTTGCATATAGGCTCTGATGAGGTGCAGAATTTCTCAAAATAGACTGTGGGGAGAACATGGGTAATGCAGAACATGCAAACAGCATAAATATGTCAAAATTGTGAAGTGTTCAACTGCAGCTTGGTGAAAATGAGTAATTACAAAGAAAGGGCCACAGCAAATGCGATTGCGAGCCCTGCTGAGTGGGAGTACAGCAGAGGAGCCGGGGAGATTTCAAATGCGCAGAAAGCACGGCGTGGGTGGCGGCCTAGTAGCAGAGCGGAACAGCGGGCCAGCAGAACACCTGGGACGTATGCGTTTACGTAAGGAAGCGCGGGGAACCTTGAACCCTTTCGCCTGCATTCTGGTAGGTGAGGGGGCGAGAAGGCGTTTGGAGAGGAGTCATCATAGCAATGCATGATCGACAGAGCCTGGGAGACGAGGACAAGCCTTCTTAGAGATGTTAAACTTAAGATATTTAATCGTTTCAGTGGTGCTGAAGTTGAAAGAAAGACGTTAATACAGTGCACAAATTCCTGGTGTAGAAAACCAAACGGAGTGCCTGGAAGCGGATGGCCTGTGGTCTTCTTGTATCCGTGCACGTTAACTCGTCTACGGCTCGCCTCGCATAAAACTGCCCGAGGAAACTTGGACACCCAGTTTGCTCTAATTCTGTGCAGCTCCTTGGCAGCCGACTTTAGTTCACGGTTCCCCCACAGCTCGAGCTGAGCTGCTCCACTTTCCTGCCCGGCGTCATTACGCACAGTCACAGAGCATCTTTGCCCATCTTCTTCCAAGTAGTCTCTGTGACAACAGATGCATCGATATCACCATACGTTTAAGAACATGACATTTCTCTCCATATTAGTAGGGAAATTCTCAAATACCTGTGGATAATCGTTTGCGTAGTCAACGAGTGAAATATTGATTTATTAACATAATAATCCATAGGGGGAAAATGCAGGGCAGAATGACAAAGCGAAAGTCAATATTTTCTATTGAGCGGTCATCACTATTAGGAAGATGTCACTTTATGTATTTAAAATGGGAAATGGCTTGTGTTACCAAAATGTTCTACCTGGGAAAATATGCTGCTGAAAGTGACCGCGGACAGGCATGAACACATTCCATGAATATGTGCGAGAATATGCTTTCCGTTCGTCTGTGGACCACCAGGATGGTGCTAAATAAAACATAATGCTTTCAGGCTACAATGCACACAACTCCCCCATTACATACACACGCTTCCTCCCACTCACAACCCCGCGCTCCTATTTGCATACAAAAGCTGTTGACACACCCCACTAATATTTTTTACGTAAAGTCATTGACTCTTGGTGACCTTATCCCATGATTTTTGTACAATCCCTCACTATATTGGTCAGACTGTGACATTGGGAGTGACACACAACAGAAGATTGATTGTTTGAACAATGGATTTAGGTTTTGTGTGTGGTCAGGAACATGATGTTAATCCTGCCCCTTTAATCTGTCTGTGTGGCAACCCTTCCCCTGCAGAGTTCTCCTGGCCTTACCCTTTAATTATGCAAAGGCCACTCCAAACAATGCCACAGTATCAGCCAGATGGATCGCCACTGAAACCATGGGGCACGGAAAGAAATAGCACATGGTGTTGATTTCAAATAACAGTCACTGCCAAATTTGGCACACACATAATCTGCATACTTCATGTTTGGCCACCAACCATGTTTTACATTCTTTCACACACATTTTTGTTTAATACTAGGCAGTAGCTGGGTTTGCGGTTTTCCTGCAACACTGATGAAGTGGTGTGGTGGTATGATGCTGGATGCATGCTCAATCAGACACCTAGACACATATTGAGAGTGGACCTTTTATCACATTCACTTTGCAATAAATGGCCATTTCATATCTGTATAATGTTATATAAGGGAACATAAAAAAGGAATGATGCATACAGACTCAACTTTCCTTCAGGTACAATTAATGCAATTCATAGTGTCAGTATACACACAGATATGATTGTTTAAAAACAGCTGGTAAATACTGTTATTGATCTTTCTGGAGGGAGAAAAACCTTAAAATTGTCTTTTAAAAATAAAACATCTGTAATCTCAGTGGTGGTTAGGTGTTGGCAGCAGCAGTGGATGTGAACTGAAAAATGGTCTCATCCAGAAACCTAAATATTTTGTTATACGGCTGTAGCATCACCGCCTTCAATCTGTTCACAAGACATGGCTCTCACCCCGACAGCCACCTTCGAGCTGCGCGGAGCACTCGACCGTCCCTGTTACTATGAATACTAATCTAAATGCTGATGCTCACAAAATGGTCATCTTCCCCCAAGAAATGGACATTCAAAATGACCGCCAGACTCACTTTACAAACAAACTTGGAAAACAAATGCAAGGCTTGTGAAGTTTACATCACATGTATAGCTATCTGTTAGACTTTAGATGTATATACACACACACTTTACAGCGATGACAAAATGGCCATACAATTATGCTTCCACACTGACATGAGCACAGTACTATCACACAACTAGAGGCATTGGGTGGAGCCAGAATGATTTGGATCAGTTGTGTGTGCCTGTGTGTGTGTGTGTGAGTGAGTGAAAGAAACAGGCTGTTCCATCATCATCGTCTAATTATAATTTTAAAATAAGTGTGTGGCATCACCCTCAGTAAAGATGCTTCATCTCTGCGGCTGTGTACATCTGAACTTAACCAACCCACACCCACACACTCACAACAACACTGCGCAATGACTTGCATGCACGCCATCCACTTTGACCCACTACACACACACACACACACACACACACGCTTGGGTGCTGTCTTGCACAGGCACAAATTGCTGCAGAAAAAAAAAGACACTCAATTTCATATAGATTCATTTGCATTCTCACATTCTCTCTCTCTCACACACACACACACACACACACACACACAGGTCCATAATGCAGACAAATTACAGAGCCAGCTTATTGGCGGTCATAAGTCTCGGTATTAGTCCTCTCTCTCAGGGCTTAGAAAGCGAGTGCTTTGGGAAGCCATGTGATCTCCGTAGAGAAAGGCTTCTGTAGTCTCTTCATCTCTCCTCCGCGCCTCGAGTGACGCAACACTACCGTTGGACCGGCATCAGGCAATCTGGCCAACACTCTCCCCGACTCCAAACACCTCATGCGCCATCACACAGATGGGCAGCCTTGGAATATCCTTTCATCGCTTTGTACACAGCAACCTGGGCCTAGTTCATTTGCACAAGAATACAGTTTTTTTCCCCCCGTCCATTTTGAAAAATGATCACAGCAAAAGAAGTGGCAAATCAGCGGGGGAGCAGGAGAGTCCCCCATCCTCCTCTATTGTGTCCATGGGCAGATGAGCTTTAGTCCCACATAAGCTTTGTCCAGCAGCCCAGAAGTTAGTTCAGCCCTCAGGTCACTCTGTCCACTTCAGCCGGTCAGTCTGTGTCCGATCCTCCAATGGACTTATCCCTGTTCCATTTCCAGTTAAATAAATAGTAGAAAAATAATCCTCTGATCTTCTATTTTTTTTCTATTAGTCTTTAAAAATCTGAGATGCTTATGTATACAATTTTAAACAAGTTCACAACCAGCAACCCTGCCACCAAACGCAATCCGACAGACAGATAATCAGACAAAACCCTCTTGATAAGTCCAGTCAGGTCTCTCAGTACTGACAGAGAAGGGGAGCTGGTCCTCTCCATTCCCCAGCCTCTGCTCACCTCTAGAGGGCTGCCAAAGCATCAATCACCTGGGGATGGAGGGCTGACGGAGCTTTGATGGATGCTGAGTGGGTTGCAGTGGTGAGGCTGTCTTAAGGTGATGTGTGGGGAGCAGGAGTTGGGTGGTGGGTGTGGGTTCATCTGGATCAGCACTCGGCATCCACACTGTGCACGGTGACGGCCGCCTGCAGGTGGTGCGTGTGTGTGTGCGTGTGGAGCGGATGGTGGTGGGGGTAGCGGTACGGGTGAAACTTGTGGCTGAGCAGCGCGGCCGTCTGCGGGGGCGTGTCCAGGTCGAGGTCGTCGTCGTGGTTACCCACGTCCACTCCGGCCGAGAGGGGGTCATTGTTGCAGGGCGGGTTCTCACTGTCCTCCTGAGGACTCATGGTGCTGTAGCCTGCAGAGGAGAACAGACACACACATTTACATAATGTTCAGCATCGCTCCATGGTGTTTTATGCCCCCAGTCTTCCAGGCAGCTCTGCCACCGCTGACTTAAAGGCACCTAATCCTAATCCTAACCCCAACCCTAACCTTAACCCATGCCTAACCCTAGTGCCTTCCAGGCAGCGCTGCCTTGAAGACAACGTTGGGGGCATAAAACACCAAGAAACTTCAGGCTCCATCTCCCACTGTAAGTGTGAAATCAGAATATCACACTTACTCACATAATTCACACATAATTCAAACAATTCAACTATGTGCATGCATGCAAAGCATGGAAATCCATCTCAAGTTTCCATTCCTCTTTTGACAGAAACCCAATCAAGAGCACGAGCAGTGCTGCTTTCTGTGCATTCCCTCAGTGCATTTACAGCACACTAGAGTAATTACAGCACATCTCCCCACTCAAACTTTATTAGAATCCTCATTCATTTAATCTGCCTTCAGAATCACATTCCTTTTGATACCAACCACCTCTGCAGAATCCACAAGAGAAGTTTGAGTGTATCTCTATGCACGCATGTGCGCACGCACATGCTCACACACACACACACACACACACACACACAGAGAAAAATTGAGTGTGTGAAGGACTATTTTGCTCCTCTGAAATCTTCACTCCCCCAGTGCTGGAGTCTCCACATCTGATACTTGAAAGCACAACATTGGCTCCCTCAAGCCAACACATTCCATTAGAGAAAACAGAGGAGCTTTATGTCTGGTCAAAATCAGACAGAATTCTCTGTTTTACTAGTGAAGCTGTGAGTGGACGTGGTGCACAAGATGCCTGCACTTCTCCTTCTGTGCACTCTCAAAAAAATTAAAATGGCAAAACACTGATAAGAGATCTAATTCACAATCAATGACATTTATTCTAGTATCCATATCATTTTAGTAGATCTGATAGCTATGCAGATATAGTCTATTCTATTGTGGGTTTGTACACTAAATGTGTGTGTTTTCTCTGTGTGAAACTTTGTGGTGCTAATAACAGGCACTTCACCCGACTATTAGAGCACCATTATACTAATACAGGAAAAGCCAGAAGGCCAAGAACTTTTTAAAGTGCTCAGTCCGGGCCGACCAAAACAGAGATGGGAGGTCATCATCAAGTGTGACCTTCAACTGATGATGCAGCAAAGCAGCAAAGGCCTGGTGATGATGCCTGCACTCCAGTAAATTTCCCTCATCAGCTCCAGCTCCAGCAGCAGCAGCAGCAGCAGGCTTTCTGAGCCACGCCAGTGGAGTGGGTTCATTTCATGCCTGCAGGCTAGCAAAGCTCACACACTCGCACTTCTGAACACTGTGTTGGAGGAGTGAGTCAGAATGCACATCGGCCACCGCTGGAGCTCTCCTCCACACACACACACACACACACACACACTCTCTCTCACACACACACACACACACACACTCACACACTCTCTCACACACACACACACACACACACACACGCATTGATTTGTTTCAGAAAGGTCCCTTGAGCTGTTTGAGTGAGTAACAGCAGTGGGAGGCACCTTTGACAGAGCCCAGAAAAAATCACACGCAAAACAGAAACTTTCCAGTGAGCTATTCTCCCGCTGTTCCCCAGGCACCCCAACACTCTCCACCTTTCTTCCTCCACTATCCTTCCATCTCCATCCGCCAGTCCCTCCTGCTCTTCATCCCTCCATCTCTACCACTCTCTGGAGACGGGCAGCTCTGCCCCCCTGACAGTTACACAATGTGTTCCGGGGCACCTCGCTGCCCTCTGGGAGGCTGCGAGAAAAGAAAGAACCTCCAGCTCGGAGCCATCCTCCGCACGTGGACGAGATCCTGATCCGTGTTTTGTTACTCTTTTTCCTGACATGCTAAGGTTTTTTGAAACTCTGAACTTAAATTTAAGTTGAGCCCTTACTAGTGCTAGTGGCTGGGCCTGACAAAAATCCACATTAGTTTCCACTGTGTCTTGGCCTCTGAAGGTTTGAAGTGGCTAAATAGAATAAAGTGCTACAGTGAGCTCCAGAACTCAAGTACAGTAGCATACACCACTAAAAATACATCAAATGGCCTTAACACGCAGTGTGTGCCTTGCCTGTGCCTGAAAGAGCTGCTTTTAAGTAACTTCACTTGTCTTTGGTTGCTTTTCCCGGCTCTTAATACAGGAGGTTTATGCTCCGGGAATGCTTAACGGGAAGCTCATTCTGACACAATCAGGCCTTTGTTTGCACATGCCCTACTTTTTTTATCCCCCTTAAATTTGATCTTCAATGTGGAAGTGTCTCCCCCTTGATCCTTTTACACTTACATGCCAGCAAAACACACAAGCAAGCACACACACTCACTCACCATGGTCACTCTCGGTCCCCGAGCGGCCCCAGTATCTCCGGCGTCTCTCTGGGCTGTGTGTGTGCCTCTCGATGACTGCAGCAATGAAGCGAGTGTTGCTGACTGCAGGGAGAGTTCAGAGTAGAGTAGCGGTGAGTTTGAGGGGCTACAGTTTGAGCATGATGGTGTTATGAAACAAATGCACCTGCATACAATACATAATGGCACTGATGCAGACGTGGTTTTTGTATGTGAACACAACAATGCCTCCTCCCACACACAAGGTGTTTACCTCTTCAGGGGTTCACAAACATACACATGCATGAACCTACATCTTTCTCTATCTCTCACATGCAGCCCAGCCCGTGCTTACTTATGCCCCGGTCTTCATGGCTGTCCTCGTCCCTCTCGTCCCTCTCGTTGTCCAGGTTGGACATCCTGACGGACATCTCTACAGACGGAGAGAGGAAGTGAGAAGTGAGACGCTGCTGCTTTAGAGAGTGGGCATGATTACTCATGGCTGGTGGTGTTGCCAATCATCTGACAGCTCGCCGCTTCATCTGTTGCCTTTGATGCTGGCGTTGCTCAGATATGGAGATGAGCGCAGCGTTAGCTCATAAGAGGCCGCCACCGCGAGCGCACATTCATGCCCGGCCCCGTCTGACCAGACATGTTTGAGGAGACGGCTAGCACCTCATCAGCAAGTCAGCACAATTAAAACTTCAAAATGACATCCGCAGAATACGAAGGTGACAGCTGAACACACACACACACACAGAAAGAGTGTGTGTGGAAAAGGGGGGATTATGCAATAATAATGGGGATTTATCTTGTGGTTGAAGCGGTGGCAGTGGAGCAGTGCTGTGTGAAGGTCAGCCTTTTAAGGGCACGGATTCACTTAATTTAATCATCTCAAAAAGCCCTGGCTTTAACTGGCACGGACACACACACACAGTCCCACTCATGCACACACAGACAACTCCAGTAGTCACAGCCATGTGCACACACATATCACACCAGCACAGGCCTGCACTGAAAGAGACATGCTCAGCAATGCATCCACAACGTCAGCCTACATTCACATAATGTACACATACATACAAACATACACAAACACATGTGGCCATGGAGTCTTTTCTAAAATCCTCTCCATGGCCAACTCAGTCAGGGGATGAGTGAGATAAGAGTTAATCAATAATAACAGCAGTTAGCCCATTATCAGCAGGCTAATAACATTACTGCCATGGGGGGAAGCATATTGAATCAACTTGAGCGTACTGAGCACTTTAACTGGGAGAGGAGCTAATAACATTACATACCCTCTGTGAGAGCCAGCTGGCCTAATGGCCTCAAATCATCGCTCTCTAACCTGACAGCAAAGCGCAGGTGTCTCTAGATTAGATCTTGTTTGTGCTAATCAAAGGTTTTTCTTCACTATGATTTAGAACAAGTGGAATAAATATAAGGGCAAAAAAACAAACTCAAATGAACCAAATTCAGGATGTGACAGAAATGCACTGGCATAAATATGTGTGGACAGCAGACAGCAAATGTGAGGGAGTGTTACAAGCGGAAGGAGTCCTCACCCTGGGCAGCCAGCGGCGACATGTGTTGGTGTGAGCGCCGGTGGATCTGGTGACGGTACGCATATACCGCCAGCACCAGCACCATGATGCATCCCATAATCCCCCCAGCCACTGGGCCGACCGGCGCACTCTTGATCATGTTGAGAGATGCCACCTCTTCATCTGTGCAGGCGAGGAAACAAAGGGAGAGAATTTTAGAGGAGGGGGTTCCATGTGTGTCTCAAGCGTAGTGGGGGTCTGGGCATGTGCACAGAGTGCTCTCTGCTCTCTGCGTGCTCATCTGCACATTTATCAGCTGCAGCTCCATAAAATATTGACAACTCAAACTGATGCACAGGTCAACAGCTCCAACCCCAGCAAGGGAAATCCCACAGGACAGTAAATGCACTTGTGGAAGACGACCATTTCCATGGCCCATATGTGGAAGCAAAATTGGAATGGCTGTTTCATAACTCTGAGTTACAGAATGTGTTTAATGCATCCAGAGTGGAAGAGGTACTGACACGAGACATGGTTTTGTAAACCATGAATTTCAACTTATTAGAGATTCCAACTCCACAGTTTTGCTGGAATCTGCCCTGCAGTGTCTATCATTAAGCAAAAGGAAGATTGATTAAGAACGCTTGACAATGTATCATCCTGTATTCCCCTCCCCTCCTGGTTTGTTTACTGTTGCCATGGAGATTTTGCTGATGTACTTATCCAGGCTCCTAAACAGAGTAAAAGTGTAAGAGAGACTGAGGCTAATGTGCTTCTTGAACTGAATGTTTTCTTTCATCCACATTTATCTAGATAAAAGCACTTTGAGGACATGAGCTTCAGGGAATCCCCTGATGTTCCCACCTTATTTTCATTAAACCCTGATTACAAAATGTGTCCACACCCTCACAAACACTGCAATGATTTATCGAACATCCAAAACACAGAGGGGCAAATCAACAATTTCAAAAGCACACTTGAAAGACAGAAGCACTCATCTCCGCACAAAATACATATATGAGAGCCACTGTGAACTTGAGGCTGAGGATATTCAGATGCCTCAGTCAGATTACTGGTATTATCTCCTCCGGCTCTGTCTACAGACAGAGAGGGAAAGGGGGGGGGGGGGGGGGTTTCTAAGATTACCATGGTAGAAACCAGAAAAACAAGGATGAAACAGGAAGCTAGAGACAAGTGCGAGAGCCTTGGATAGATGAGGCAAATGAGGGAGAAGGAGGAAGAGAGGCCATTAAAGAGGAGAATGAGGTGAAAGACTGCTGTGACTCACACCTTCTGTTCCCTTCCCCATAATCACATTCCCACATCGTTGACAATTTCATAGTGGCCTTTTTCATTGGAAATGTCAGAAATGCTTTTAACTCAACCCCCTCGTCTGAAGAAGACAACACTGTTCATGTTTAATAGGTGTTATTAACAGCCTGAATAGTGCCTGGTTGTTGAAACGGTCACACTTGAGACTTTAAACAGGAACAAGGGGGTAGAACATGCCATTCCACTTTGCATAGTTTTGCAAAGCAAAGCAGTGTTATTCAACACCTTTCAGTCTCATTCCCTCTGAACTCGCACAAAAGAGAGTATGTCTGTAGAAAATGCCCATCAAGAAAATCCTGTTTGATTCCACTCTTTTTTTATATCAAACTGCATGACTGTGATAACTTACCTAGTAGTCCCATCCCATCCACATAAGGACTCTTGGCTCCCACAATGCCCCCAAAGCACTCCTTCTGCAGGGCACAGTAGGGCTTGTCCAGGTGGGTCTTCCCATCACTGTCCACCATACACCATTCACAGTCCAGCACACCAAAGCAGTCACTGCACATACACAAAAAAAATCAAATCACTCTCACCAAGTCATTACAGAAATGAATCGTTGTGTCAGTGACAGCGTGGCAGTTTAATGATCCCAGCTGTTGCAAATTATTATCCTACAACTGTATACTTGTGTCATCACAAACTTGTGATGCAGTGAAATGAATTAATTCATAAATACACAGTACACCACAAGGCCAGTGATGCCTTTAATGTATACATAACAAAGAGTTTGAGTAGGTGGGAATGAAAAGGACTTCCTGCCAGTGGTTCACATGGTAACTTAATGCTTAATGTCTAATGAGCAGTTAGGCTCATATGTGGAAGTTGAGAGTCAAACAATGAGACAGCTCTACAGCATGATTACAAGCGCAAACAATGAGACAGCTCTACAGCATGATTACAAGCTCATTACAGACCAGTGGCCATGTGAAAGGTTGATGAGATGTGTGAGCTGGGCTGGTTAGTGACCCGTGCTGAGCTGACCCCAGGTCAGTGTGCGGTGTGTACCTGCTGGTGTATCTCTGGCTGCAGCGCGTGTTGATGCACTGGGGCAGCGTGTCCTGCAGGCTGGGATCAATTACAGTCAGAGACAAGGGCTCCTGCTGCACCTCACAGCTCGGGTTCCTATGGGTTACACACACCAACACACATCCTCAGACACATAACTCAGGTACACACACGCGCGTGCTAACTCTCCAATATAGACTCACACAATACTTTGTAACTGAATTCACACATGCATTAATGAGACAGGGAAACAAAACATTCCTTACACCATTTCTGTCATGCGTACATGGATTCACTCTCTCTCTCTCTCTCTCTCTCTCTCTCACACACACACAAACACACAACCAACTATGTGGATGTGTGTGTGCGCGCACAAACTCACACACACATTAACAGCGGGATTATAATAGTCTTAAGTGAGTGGGAGTTGAATGACAGCACCAAGCAAGAAAATACAAAACACGTCTTTTCTCCTCTCTTTCTTTCTGCCAGACTGCCGTAGCCCTTTTGTCTGGAACATGATGGTTGCTTTCATGCTGCCCTGAAGGACTGATGCAACACCGCCGTTCAGAATCTTCTGGAAAAGCCCAGTTATCTTACTCCTTCAACACTTTTCTATTGCAGTCTACACACTGCAATCATGTTATCAAGAAATCGTGACTGCTGAGATCTTGGCATGGTAGGCGGGCAGTCACACAGAACTGTGATGCTGAATGCAGTTCTACATACATTCACACAATCAGAGCGACATAGTGATGGAGAGAGGGAGCAGAAATATGGGAAAGAGCCTGGCATCTGAATGGCTCAACGCATAAAAAATAAAACATCATACCTGTTCTCTGCATTTGTAAGGTTGCCGGTGCACTCGTTCACCTCCAGGGGGCACTCACACGGACACTCACACTCATTCTGTTCCATCCTGCGAAGAGCAAACACACAGACACTTTAATCCTGTATTCCAGGCAGGCAGGGCTCATTTCAGAGAAAAGAGGAACATAATCACTCAAATGGCTTCACACATTAGCAACACAACAGACCCCACAGAAATAATCATTGATTGACAAACTTATCAATTGTCATTAAGGAAAAACACAACATGAATGGTATCTATCAGTCATAATATACTATAATTTCATAAATATACAACAATTGTCATACTGACAGGATAGTAGTCAGTGACACATAATAATTGAATTAGACCATGGGTATGTCCGCACCAGGGCTATCAGCTGAGGTGCCATGTTATAAGGGATGTCTGCCTGTGTGTGTGTGTGTGTGTGTGTGTGTGTGTGTGTGTGTGTGTGTGTGTGTGTGTGTGTGTGTGTGTGTGTGTGTGTGTGTGTGTGTGTGTGTGTCATTCATGCATGAATGCTTTTAGACATGTAGAAGCTCAGAGGGAACCTGTCTGTGTATACATGTATTGGTGTGTCTGTGTGTGTGTGTGTGTGGTCATACCTGTGGCAGTTGAGGCAGAGGCGGTCCACCGTGCTGCAGGCACAGAAGGCCAGTGAGTCGCACGTCTCGTTGACGATGCCGGCGAAGGCGTTGGTGCCAGGAATGCGCGTCAGCCGGTACTTAGAGCAGTGGCTGCCATGAACCAGATTGGTCAGGTCACCCTGGAGACAGACAAGTTTCCTCTTAGACCCATACTCACTCATACATCAAGGCACAACCAATCACAGACATCACTCCAATGGGGGCAATCTTAAAATACATATTTTGAAACAAAATTCTGAAATGTAAGATGAAATTAAAATGCATTCTATTTTCTGAAAAGAACATGCGTGCATCTTTGAAACCCATCTCTGCACATTGCTGCGGGCGTATGATTGAGTAACCACCAGGTGGCAGTATTATACTACAGATGACTCATCAGATAACAGAGCATCTGGATCCTACTCACCACGATGCTGGTGTTGAACTTGTAGAAGCGCTGCACAGTGCGGTCACTGAAGCTGTTGCACAGGTTCTTCTTCACAAAGTTAGGGTGATTCAGGATATCATTGGCTACCAAAGGCTCCTGGACAACACAAATGTGTCAAGATTAAGAGGAGGCTCACAAGCCCAAGAGAAAAAGAGTAAGAGAGACTAAGGGAAAGGACGAGAAAGAGTCAGAGACAGAGAGAGAGAGAGAGAGAGAGAGAGAGAGAGAGAGAGAGAGAGAGAGAGATTAAAGATGGATAGAAGTACAAGAGTGTAAGAATGGAAACAAAAGAAAGAATTGGAGTGGAAGAAAGAGGATCCTGGAGAAAGAGCATCATGGAGTAGGAAGCCAGGCCAGATGGTCTCCTCTGCTCACCTTGTGAGTGATGTGCTGCTGCTCAGCAGGGGCGTGACCCTTGGGGTCAATAAGGGTGGGGTGGGCCACCAGGTAACCTCTGTCCTCCATGATGAAACACCTGTGGCACACAGGACAATACATCATACAACACAAGCAAACACCATTAAAACATTCAAACCTGTGGCCTCTGTGTGATACTGAGCTCAGATCAGTGTCTGACTGTCCTGGTGTTGTAATAGACCTATGTGGACTGATCTGATGTGTACACAGTGGTAAAGGGAAGCAAAGACCCAGGTGCAGGCCTTCATTCCAGACATGGGAGAGAGACTCAGATCCCCTGGGCCTCACAGCAGCTCAGAACTCACCATTTGGGTCGGACTCTCCTCCTCACTCTCCCTCCCTTCCTTTCTCTCTCTCTGTCTTTCTTTCTTTCTGCCGGTTTTTCTCTCTCTCCCTCACACACACTGGGCTAATCCTATTTAATGGCCACTGCACCCACGACTTCTACCCCAAAGACACACTGACATGGCCTCCACTACCTCCCGCAGAAAGAAAGAAAAAAGAAAAGAAAGAAAGAGAGAAAGAAAGAGAGAGAGAAAGAGAGGACAGGGGAGAAGAGGGGAGGCTGAGGGGTGGGGTGGGGGTATGTGGTGGGATGGGGTGGGGGAGAGACGCAGAGGGAAAGGCCGATACAACGGACCATGCCTGAAAAAGGCCAAAGAGGTAAGGAGGGAGGGAAAGGAGGAGTGGTGATAAAGCGGAAAAGTGGAGAGAGGGAAGAGGAGAGAGTGAGCGGCTGAAAGACAGGATGTGATGGAGGGAGAGAGAGGCTAAAGAGGGGTGGAGAGCGCGGGTGCCAGTACCTAACATAACAGGATGTGTCTGGAATGCACGCCTAATCAGCTTATCTCTTTTTGTCTCCCTCTCTGCCTCCCTCGCTCATTCACCCTCTCACACTAGAGTGGCTCCCTTATGTGGCTCTGTGTATGTGTGAGTGCCTGTATCCGTCCACATACATGCTATGCTTCTCTCTGTGTGTGTGTGTGTGTGTGTGTGTGTGTGTGTGTGTGTGTGTGTGTGTGTGTGTGTGTGTGTGTGTGTGTTTGTGTTGAACTCTCTCCGCCGTTTTCCGTTGCTAAGAGCACAGGAGTGCCGGGGATGAACCCAGTGAAAGGGTCTCTTAAAGCTCAAGCAAATGCGATCAGTCACAGAGACGGGCCTTTCAGAGAAGAGCTCCTGGCACATCCTCCAGCACCTCGGATCAGGCACACCCCTGGACACCTCTCGTGAGCAAGTGGGCCTTAGAGGAAAGGTGGTGAGGGAATTTACCGGATCTTGTTGCCCTTGTCCTGGTTGCAGATGGGGAGGAGGTCCAGCAGCACCTTGTAGAAGTAGCGCAGTGTGAAGTCGATGCCCATCACTGCCACAGCGGAGCCTGGCGCCATCTTTGAACTGAGAGAGCGGGGATTGGGGTGACCCAAACAGCCAGAGAGAAAGAGACAGAGAACAAGGGGAAAGATACAGTATGGTGTGTAAGACCTGCACAAACTGACAAACACAGGCACGTACTGCATAATGGCATTTGAGGGCACCAGGTGTTCCTCAGAAACGTTAGTCTGTTAGGCTTCTTAAGACACTTTAGAATTCACTCTGGATTAGGCACATATCAAATTCGGACTGGTGGGACACCCTCGGGAATGTACAATGTGTATGACAAATGACAAATGCCAGTTGTTTGAAAGTGCTCTAAGCGATGTTACGCGGTTTCTAAGCCAATACATTTTTTGCACTTACAGCAAACATCACCTCACCATCCGCTAGCTGCCTGTGTCCTGGATACACTGTAAAAAAACACTGCCTCTGTGGACAGCCCAGGCAACAAAAACAACTTGGTCCAGCCTGAACCATAAAAACATAAACTGTTCTAACCAATCACCGACGAGATGTGCGTTTAGGAGAGTTTCAATTGCACGGTGGGGAGGGGGAAGGAGTAGCAAGCTAGCTCTCTTTTGTTTAAATGTCAACAGAAGTGACATTACCCAACATCGCTTAGAGCTCCTTTAAGCATGACAAAGACCTATGCTGGACCAGACCCTTGTGTAAATAGTCTAACTTGTGCATTAATTCGGTCCCTCTGGTTTGAGAGAGGGAGAGAGCCTCAGAAACATGCCCCTCTGTAGTAGTATATAGGCTACACCTGTGTGCCTGGGCCAATGCCAGCAAGTTCATGATCATTTCCAAAACACACTCCTCTCCACATGCACACACTCTGCTAGGCACTCCAGCGCCTGAGATATGGTGTGTTTATCTCTGATCTAAGCACATGTTGCAGTTTCCTTTGATTGTAGTGGGTGTATGGAGAGATTAGGCAGTCTGGGTGGGGTGTGTGCATGTGTGCGTGTGTGCGTGCGTGTGTGTGTGTGTGTGTGTGTGTGTGTGTGCGCGTGCGTGCGCGCTAGAAATCCTTCAGCGTAAGAACATGACCCAGGACATGTACAGTATTTTTTGGAGTAGGTGTTGGCAGATTGGTTGGAGTGTACAGGGAAAAAAAAAACCTTACTATCTATACGAGTGAGTTTGAGGCTCTGTGTGTGTGTGTGTGTGTGTGTGTGTGTGTGTGTGTGTGTGTGTGTGTGTGTGTGTGTGTGCTTGCATGTGTGTGTGTGCTTGCATATGTGTGTGTGCTTGCATATGTGTGTGTGCGTGCGTGCGTAAGTGTGTGTGTGTGTGTGCGTGTAAGTGTGAAAATAAGGACATCCACAGTGGCGCCTTAATGCAGGGGCTTACCTGGGCTTCAGCCCAGGGGCCTCGACCAATGAGGGGCCTCCTAATAATAATAATGATGATCAATAAAATTAAACGGCCGTGTCCGTATTCGCGGCGTCAGTCATAGCCTAGGCTACTCTGGAGCTAGCCTAATTGAGCACATCACACTGCTCTACGATGACATCCATGCAGAGGCCCCCTTTGTCTTCTCTTCTAAAGTGTAACAAAATGTAACAAAACTTAATAAATCCCAACGGGTGTGTAGAGGAGCTAGAGGAGAGGCTGAAACTGACTGACAAACTTACAAAGCAACGATAAACGAATGACGTGGATTCCTGTAACTGCCCATGAAAACAGAAGGCATAGCAGGTAAATATCGTAGCAAATAGCCTGGCAATGAAAGGGCTTTAAAAGCATGTATTTCACTTGTCTCACTGGAGTGAACGCAGAACATGGGCTGTTGCGCAAAGAAATAAATTAGTGATCAGCAACCCATTCGCACAAATAATAGCCTGTGTTATGTTTTCTCCATTGTTAACGTGAGATATGTCTCCATGTAGGGTAGTATAGTGATAATGCATAAGGTCACCAATGTTGACGTCACATGAGCCAGCTGCTTGTTCTGTAGGCTAAAAGTATTTCTGTCCCTCCCAAGCTGCGTTAAAATGGTGTGTTAAGTGGACAGAATTTCAAAAAAACTCCTGCGGAACACCCCGACACTACAAGCACATGCACTTTTGAAAAGCTTGAAACGTCCATATGTGTAGCCTAACGCATCTTTTAACTTAGCCAGCCAGTGTTGTAAGAGTTCAACGCTTGTTTTCGTGCAGCTAGCCTTTTTGATAAGCAATGTCATGGGTAGCCTGATGTGATTAAGGAGGGCTTTCTGTTCCTGTTTATGTAAAGGTTTTACATAGGCTCAATAATGCTAGGCTACACTGCATGTTATGTACCAAAAGCGCACGTTATGTTAATAGGCGGGTCAGATTGCGGGCCAGGTGTCATTTAATCATAATTAATTTTTGCGGTTTTGGGGGGGGGGCTTAAAAACATATAGCCCAGGGGCCTCAGGTGGTACTAAGGCGTAAGGCGCCCCTGAGGACATCTGTATCCTGTTTGTGCTTTCTGTGCCTGTAGATTTGGTAGAGCATATATGTGTGTTTCTATTTAAGTATGTATGTGTTGAATCAATACCTGGTGTTGTGGATGGGGGCTTAAATCTGTTTACGCTTGTATGCACAGCCTACAAGTTAACTCAATGCAATGTGCTTAGAGGTTCACGTATGATCTCTGTGTGTGTGTGTGTGTGTGTGTGTGTGTGTGTGTGTGTGTGTGTGTGTGTGTGTGTGTTTGTCCATACCTGGAAGCGTGAATGGTGTGGCTGATGGTGACCACGTATCCTGCTCCTCCAATGTCCAGATACGGGCCTGTGAACGTGATGAGGCCAGGATTTGCCACTGCATGTAGGTACCTGCAACAACACCAGGGTCAAAGTTCACCAAGGTAAACACGCGAGACGCCATTCAAAACCCACTGTTTTATAGCAAGACTGTCTGCCAAAAAACCCACTGTTTTATAGCAAGACTTTCTGCCAAGCTAGTAAATACATTGAAGATGAGATTGAGGATTTTTACAGCATCTCAGTGAAGACCTTGGAAGTATGCTGCCTGGCTTATTCACTCCATTTTCTATAAATCCTCTCAAAATTCTGGCAGGCTAGTGTGCCCAATCCTACCCCACAGTATTTAATTAAAAACATCACTTGAAGACATGGACAGTGTTGACAGCTCTTAGGTGTGTGTGGGGGGGGGTAAAGCCCAATGTGATTTTGGTTATGTTTTCCCATTTCAGCCACACAAAGCTTCGCTCCTGACACATTCCCCAGGCTTGGCCGCCCGTCCCATGAGAAAACAGTATGGCGTCTTAAAGCCTCTCTCGCTCACACCAACCACCATTCAGTTCCTTCAAGCCCCAAAACAATACACACAGCTCTCCTCGGGGGAAACTTCTAGAAAGTCCAATAAGCCCCTGGCCAGGCAGGCGCAACAGCTCTGAAACCCATTCCTTGATGCACACTGGGAGTTTCTGGAAGAGTTTCAAAAAGCTCCCAAACCCCTCCAAAAAAAGAGGGGGAAAAAAATCTTACCATTGTCTCCTGGTCGGGTCGAAAGCTTTATCCATGAGCGAGCCCGGGTAAATCCGCAGCACCCCATTGGGTGTTGCTATGTAACGGCGCACAATGTAGCAGTTGAGGCTGCTCATCTCCATAAGGGTCATCCATTCATCGGTGACGTGACTGGTAGCCATTACCTCGTTCCTGACAGAAGACTGCGGGACAATGACAGAGACATGGCAGGGTTCCTGTAAGACGGGCATGGGAAGATCCCCCAGTCCACCACCCCCACCCCCTCCCGCCCCAAACTAACACACACTGCTATGTGTACATAAACACACAAGAGGAAAAGCAATGAACGCACAAACTAACACAAGCACACACCTACACAAAGCAGGCTTCCTACCTCTATAGAATTATACATGGCTGCCGGTGTATGTCAGTTTCCTCACTAAAATAGTGTTACTTACAGTATGTTCAGTATAAGAATGCAAATACAACATATTTCAAAAGCGTTTCAAAAATGTTTGTGAAGAAGCTTTTCAATTAATTTCTGTATCATTTCTATGTGCACTGCCACTGAATCTAAAGCGGCCTCTGAACCATGTGTTGCCACTATCAGTGTCTCTGTGTGTGTCTGTGTGTGTGTGTATGGCTAAATAAGGTGTGCCCTCTCCCTAGGATAGCCAGTGTTGCATAATGTGTGTGTATGTATGTGTGTGTGTGTGTGTGTGTGTGTGTGTGTGTGTGTGTACCTTGAGTCCAGGGTTGGCTATTAGGCGTGTGTTGTCACTGAGGTAGGCGGTGTAGTGCTCCACCATACGCTTGGTCTCAGGCTGACTCAGGTGCTCATAGGGGGAAGAGAAACTTCCAGCAGCCAGCATCACAGTAGGAGACTCTGTGGAAGGAGAGAGGGAGAGGAGAGAAAGAAAGAAAGAAAGGGAAGGTGAAAAAGGAGGTCAAATTACAGAGGGGGACTATTTATAAATCCTTTACGGACACTCTCTAAACAGTGGGATGGTCGTCCAAATACAATAACAGGAAACCGAATCTTCTCACAATATTGCCCTAGTACACCTTTACAAACCCCTTAAGAGAACCCTCCCGCACGCAACTCTGCATGTGTGCACACAACATACACACACAAGCACAATGTGACAAGATACAAACACACAAATCTTTCCTATTCAAAATAGACACAAACACACACCCATGCATCCACTTCCCTCTCTAAACATACAGCAACATGTAAACAGACACACTCATACAAGCACACGCACACACTCTCTCTCCCATAATTCATACTGAGTTGATTATCATGACAGTTTGGATACGATATTGCAAAAGCTATTGTTAGAAACAATAGAACAATAACTCTGGCTCTCTCAGACACAAACATTCACAAACAGACAGACAGTCACAAACACACACACACACACACACACACACACACACACACACACACACACACACACACACACACACACACACACACACACACACACACACACACACACACACACACACACACACACACACACACACACACACACACACACACACACACACACACACACACACACACACACACACACACACACACACACACACACAGAGCCGTGTGCTCTTAGCTCACCAACGGTAGCGAGCTGTTTGAAGTGCAGGCAGGAGCTGGGCTGTCCCAGCAGGTCCAGACGGTGGTAGAGCAGCTTGCTGCTGGCCGCCGTGTTGAGGTTCTTCAGCTGCTTCACGGGGATCTCTGGCTGCACGTATACGATGCACAGGATGAACGACGTGTCCTGCACCTGGACATGGCCAACACGCAGATGAACAGGAGTTAGGGAAGAGTGTGTGAGTGTGTGTGTGTGTGTGTGTGTGTGTGTGTGTGTGTGTGTGTGTGTGTGTGTGTGTGAGATAATGAGAGGCACTTTGGTTGTATGAATGAGCACTGAAATACTGTATACTGCAGAAAATAAACAGCAGATGAATGGAAAATGTTTTCTAAAGGTCTGAGGGTATAAAGGTTGGCTTAAGTAATGAAAGTAGTAAAGATGTTTATTTTCCATTCCAGCTGCTTTAGCACACTTCCATCCACACGCGCGTGCAGTCAAACACACACAGCGCCATTATCCGTTCCAGAGTGGAGGAGGGCTTTCAAGGGGGTATGCTTATCGTCAAGCATCAGCCATTTTATTACTATAATCACCCCCCCCCCTTTTTTTTCTATCTTCAGCTTGACTCTATCCATTCCTCCTTATCCCGATCACAACCTCTACGTCTCTCTCTCCCCTCTCTATCTCTCTCTACTTGTCACAGCGCCTCTCTATCCCTCCTTCACGTCTCCTCTCTATCTGCCTCTCGCGGGCGCTCGGCGTCTGGGGAGATAAATGTGTGCAGGCCCATGGCGGCGCCAGACCCAGGGCCGCTCTTAGCTGTCAGCGTGATGCTAAATGAAACACGCTTTATGGAATCTGCTGGCAACACACGAGAGCAAACACAGGCGTGGGAACGGTCCAGATAACTTTGGCTCCGATGAAAAGGCGTTTTCGTCGGCCTTATCTGTCCGAGCAGAGCAATTCAGCACCGGTCAAGGCCGAAGAGGGGAGGACAATAACCTCGGCTCAAAACAGCAATTATTAGGGGCAATGGCCAGCAAACACTCAAAGACATAAATATGAACACACTACTGATAGCCCCAACCACTCAGCCATATGCTAATGCAAAACAGTTTTGACAGAAACCATTAAAAAAATGGTTTTGTCAGAAAACCATGTCATTTGGATTTAAAAACAGGTCTTTTTAAAATATGTAAATATAGGGAGTTTGAGGACGTTCATACTGCACTTGTCCCCTACACTGTCCAAGCTTGTCTACAGCACCCTTCTGTGGCACTGGCCTTGTCAGTTGAGTAGTCAGCTTCTACTCCACTTTACTCCATTTTAAGAGACGACATGGAGCCCAGCTTACCAGTTTCCATGCATAGCTGACGTTGTAGGCATCTTTGCTGGTGTCTCGGAGGCGGTTCATGTGCCAGGAGAGTGAGGAGTTGACCGGCACAGCGATGACCTGGCTGCCCAGAGGCAGACTGGGTGGAGAAAAACACAAGAAAGAGAGAGAGAGAGAGAGAGAGAGAGAGAGAGAAAGAAAGAAAGAGAGAGAGAGTTAGCCACCTTTTCTTGTTCTTACTGCATTCCAGGCTACTGAGATGGAGACATGCTGGCTCTCAAGAGTGCTGCATCCTCTCACTCTACAAAACTGTTTCCCATGATGCCTTACCTGAGGATGTTCTGCCGCACCGCGGGGAAGCCGGGGATGTTCTCATAGTGGATGATATCGGTGTGCAGCGGTGCCTCGGTCATCAGGTAAGGACGGGTCAGTGAAGGATGCATGAGTGTGTATCCTAGGAAACAAGTCAATGTCAGTCTCAGTATAGCCACTTTAACCCATTTACTTAATAAAATGCCTGCTAAAAATGCCTATAGAATCCTATGGCATTCTAGACTAAATAACCTTATTTCCTGAGGGTTTTCTGAAAAAATACTAAAAATTGTCAACGTCTACCAAAATTTAATATCTAAGCCTCTGTAGCACCTAGAAACATGAAATAAAAAGCATGCTGCGCTACGCAGCAACCATAGGGAGAGTCAATGTTGCGCTATGCAGCATCCGGCGGGAGATAGAATGTTGCGTCATGCAGCATCCAGCGTGAATGGGTTAACCCCATTTAAAAACATTGTGGCAACATCACCCCATGGTTCTGAGTCTGCGACTTAGCAGCCTCCACATCAACACCCATCCAGATTTGGCTCAGGAGCCCAGGGGAAAAGATGAGATACTCAGAGAGGTAAACTAAACAAGTCTCCCCTGCCAAGAGTGGACTGCCGTCTTCAGCTAGCAGCTGCTGGAAAACAGGTGCACCATCTTACAAGAGGCAAGGATCTGCCTCTCTCTCTTTTTTTCTCTCTCCCCTCTCCCTTTCTTGTAATTAAAGCCATTACCTAAACAAACTAAGTGAAAGCTACCTTCACTCCTGTTTTGTTTATGTCTGCGGTTTGGTATCCAACGTGAACAGCAAACTTGTTAATGTAGCCACTCCAAGTCCAAAACAGAGTAGAGTTTCAACCATTGGCTTAGTCATCAGGAAATATATAGCCCAAACCACCCGCCCACCCCACCCACGCACAAAAGCTGCTTAATGACACTGGACAGAGTCACATGTGAGAAACAAAAACATCAGAAGTGCACTTCCACAGAGGCCGAGTGTCCAGTGTCTGGACAGGGAGAGTGAGCTGGTCTGCTGGCCCCTCTAATGGCCGGACAGTGGGCTGAGCCCAGAGGACTGAAGGGCTCCACTGTTGCCCTGTGGTGCTCAGCTGAGGTGATGTCAGCCCCACACGGCTCATAGCGTAACCCCCCCCCCGCCCCCACCCGTCCCTCTCTCTCTGTCGGTAGGGATATAAATGGCACTTTTAACATTTACTATTAATCTTTCAACAGTTAAGTCTACTCAAAACACATTACAGCACAGTGGAGGAACACAGTGTTGTGACTGACACTTTGAGGAACTTAAGTACCAAACAAAGCTAGAGTGTCTGTACAGTAACTATGCTTTCTGTGACTTCTCCATCAGAGAGAATGGAACAGAGCTCTATAGAGGGACTCGGCTGCTTTGCCCACCTTTGTTGTCGATGAGGAAGGTGTAGGAGGCCAGGGAGTCCTGGTAGTAGGTGACGTCCTCCAGGATGTAGGCCAAGTTCACATCCACCCCCACCACGCCCAGGAGCAGGTTGCCAAAGTAACATGGCCGGCTGACCGTCATGATGAAACCTGAGGGGATTGAAAGTGAGCAGAAGGGATTTTACCTCCTGATGACATCTACAGTAAGGAATTGTGATGGAACCCTGCTGGTTCTATGATGCATATGAACTGTGTCATAAGCACATAGCTAGGATATTTCTTCTCTTCAGAAAATGAAGAAAGATGACGTTCAAAATAAAGCTTCTTATTCATTCATAAAGCAATCTTGTAGATTATCTTATCTGCCAAAACAAATTGTGGATTATTAGATGTTTTTGAGTTTCATAAATCATCAACTCAAAATACTCAAAAATCTAAAAGAACCATCTCAGACATCCCTTGCTGTAAACAGCACACTCTGTTGAGATCTGTCTATGACCTCACCATCGCCCATCTGGTCAGCATAGGGCAGGCTGAAGGAGGCCTGGTCGATCATGCGGTTGGGTAGGTTGATGTAGAAGCGGCCCACGCTGGTCTCCAGGTTACTCAGCTGGTTCAGCACCATCATGCTCCCCTTCACCACCGGCTGGCTGGAGCGGTCAGGGAAACCGTACTTCACCGAGTTCTGCTCCGCAAGGTCCCGAAGGAATGCCAGCTCCTTCAGCCCCGTCACACCCTCTGCATGTGTGTGTGTGTTATTGTGTGTGTGTGTGTGTGTGTGTGTGTGTGTGTGTGTGTGTAACAAAAACACAAAAGAACAGTAACAGTAACTCTACATATTGATTACCTTCATACACTGTACAGAGGCTTTACTCTAAGACAACACATAATCTGGTAAAGTATACACTAAGGCTCTCCATGTGAATAGAAACCATTCCATTTATTTTTGATTGCAGATTATATCAACAGGTGAGCTACAAATTCATTGACAGCTGTTTGTACTTCCAAATTTCACGACAGCTGTTTGTACTTCAGCCAAATTAGTCAAAGGCAACAGTAACACCATGGATTGCAAATCTTTGGATAAGGAAACACCATGGATTGCTTTTCCTGCAACAGAAGAGTGTGAGGCCTGAACTCCCAGCAGAAAGTCACCAATGGATTCCAGATTGCCTGTGCTCTAATCAGGCGTAATGAACGGGACTCCGATCATCATCTGATCCACACATGGGCCCTTTGGCCCGCTGACAGGCGCACTGATGAAGAGAGCCACACTGCTCGCAGCACACGCACAGCCCAGCCAAGATGTCTGCACGGCTCTCCTCATTAACCACTACACACATGCCGTGGAGAGGCACAATGTTTCTTTCCATCGTCAAAAACAAGGACATTTGGTCCACATCAATACACTTGCCTGCACTTTCCATCCACTCAAAAACACCACTCAAAGACTTCAAATCTGTTCGTGTCCTTTTGCAGATGTATGCACAAAAAGTAGACCCAGAAGTAGTCAGAACAGTCTGTATTGTACTGTAAGCTGCACGGAAAACAATTCCAATCCATCAACATATTGCAAGCAAAAACTAAAAAGAAACATTTGAAAAACATGCCTTATCTGATTTGAAACACATACAGTACAAAGATGCAAATCCAGACATGTGACAATGGCAAAACAGACAAAGGCCCAAACACATGGCTAATTGATCCTATGCTCCACTTCAATCTGTGCATCACTAACCAGCCCCTCCCCTTCACCCTTCATCAATCAAGACTGTCATGCAGATTTGCTCATATACTCAAAGTTGTGGGGGTGGGGGTCATCCACAAAGAGATCTTTTCAACTGACGGACAATAGCCTAGATAGCTGCACAACATCAATAGCTGCACATCACCACACACACACACACAACACGTCAACACAAACACACACACAGACACACACACAGACTTCATATTGCAGAACACTAGTATATATACTCTTTTGATCCCGTGAGGGAAATTTGGTCTCTGCATTTATCCCAATCCGTGAATTAGTGAAACACACTCAGCACACTAATCAGCTCCCCTCATTTCCCAGACTCGTCTCTTTTCACTAAGCGCCCTTGCCTCCTCATGTCCTCTAGTCCCACTGGCCTGGCTTTGATGTGGCTCTGATGTGCAGCCCCCCCCCCCCCCTCTGATGTGGCTGCTGTTTAATTCTCAGATGCATAAACTAATGTGTGCTAATAAGGCTAATGCAGCCAGCGAGCGGGGGCAGTGGCCCAGGTGAGGATGGGCACTATAAAGAGGGCTTTTGATCATCAAAACTGTACTCACACACACACACACACACACACACACACACACACACACACACACACACACACACACACACACACACAAAGACACACACACAGACACACACACAGACACACTCTAATGGGGGGCTTTGAGGTAGTGCTAGCTGCTCTGACAATCCAATCATTTCCAAAACCATAACAATAGCTGTTGAATCCAACATATAATTTTAGAAATAAACAATCCTATTTAAAATGTACCATTCATGCACAGACGAGTATCCTGGTGAAACTGCGACAGACACAGGCACACACAGAGCCACTCAGAGAGGATCAGCTGCCTCAATGCTGAGCGAAATCAGATCTGTCCAGATCGGTCCAATCAACCTGGCAGAGGCTCTTTCCTCCAAAGAGCACCCGTGGCAGGCAGCCCAGAGCCTTATGGGAAAGCCCTGTCCTGAGAGTGTGCTCCTTATGTTTATGTTCCGCAGGCCCATTCAGCCCAAGCCACTTAACAACGCAGCTTCCACTTGCAGACAGAAGAGTAAACGGCTTTCCCAGCATCGCGCATCGACTGCTTGGATTCCAACCATTCTGGAGGTGGAACCAGCGAGGGGAGCGAGGGGACACGGCGCTCTGATGAAGGAGAGACGTTACAGGGGCCTCTTTGTTTATGGCCCCTTTGGCTTTTCCTGTCTTTGATTTCAATCACAGAGACAGAAATCAGAACTGCAGCTCAGGGGGAACTGAACCTGTGCACTTGCTGTTCAGGGCACCAAGCGAAGCCAGATTTGGGACTGGATAGCAGGCAGGGGGCTGAGTGTGGGGGGGCTGATGCAAGAGGCAGCGAGGGGGCAAAGCAGGCCACTGGGAGGAAGGTGCATACTGTACCACTAACAACCACTCCTACTACTCTACAATACAATGTTGTTAATGTCCCCCCATGTGTTCCAATTAAGGATTCTTTTACTTAGGCATTCACATCAACAATTATACAAACCGTTAAGCTCACCCTAAATACTTACTTACCACTAACACAGACTAAATACTACATTGACTCGCAGGTGCTTTATGGGACCCATGCTAGAGACACTCTGAGAGTGAGTGACAAGCTGCACACTCATATTAAGCCTTGGTCATGTCACTGGTCATTTACCCAGTTTGCAGGCAATTGCGGTGAAGAGCATCAGAGACTGAGTGAGTGGACTGCGAGCGTTTGCTGGAGCGTACCGTTCATGAGGGCGTAGGTCAGGATCATCACGGAGTTGTTGAAGTGGCGGTTCTCCTCCTTCACCATGCTGAGAGTCGCCCTCTTCTCCTGCTCCGAACTGTCACGGGACGTCAGGCCCGACGACAGGTAGATGATCGCCATGTCTGTTGCTATGGTGACGGGGTAGGAAAGGGAAGCAAAACAAAGACTAGATGAAAGCAAAGTACACCTTCAGAATAATTACACACCACTACAAGTCACATTCACCTATAAAATCCATGCACAGTAAACTAAATTATTGTTATGAACATTCAAACTAATAATTATATTGAACTGAATTATAGTTAAGGCATTGAGGCACGCTCTAGTCTACAGGTGGTCAGTAAGACACTGATGCACGCTCTAGTCTACAGGTGGTCAGTAAGACACTGAGGCACGCTCTAGTCTACAGGTGGTCAGTAAGACACTGATGCACGCTCTAGTCTACAGGTGGTCAGTAAGACACTGAGGCACGCTCTAGTCTACAGGTGGTCAGTAAGACACTGAGGCAGGCTCTAGTCTACAGGTGGTCAGTAAGACACTGAGGCAGGCTCTAGTCTACAGGTGGTCAGTAAGACACTGAGGCAGGCTCTAGTCTACAGGTGGTCAGTAAGACACTGAGGCACGCTCTAGTCTACAGGTGGTCAGGTTAGTGGGAGGCTGGCGAGGCTCGTACTGATTTGGCGTTTGGTGACGTTGCTGGTGTTGCGCAGCAGCTGGAAGGCCTTCTGGAAGCCGGCGGCGTGCTGCGTGGCGCTTTCCGAGGCCTTCACGTTGCTGATGAAGGTGGTCATCTTCCTCTTGGTCTCGCTGGTGGCCGGAGACAGGAAGCTCTTATAGCATTGGTCCAGAACGCAGGAGCGCACCGCATCTGCCACTGTTAGGATGGAGATCTGAACACAGACAGACAGACAGACAGACACACACACACACACACACACACACACACACACACACACACACACACACACCAGGAGAAACCAAAGTAAGAATAGTGTCAATACCATTATACATTCAAGCATAAACAATAATTTTAGTTATTGCATTTATCAATTCTCTATATCATTTATCTATAGCCAATGCTGCATTTGATGACTGTATTTCAGTGTATGTGAGTATATTCTTTGTTATATTTGTCATTCATTTTCCAGTGAGATGCAATCTGTGTGTCTCACGGTGTGTACTGTATGTGTGTGCAGTGAACAGGTCCCACCTTATCGTGTTCATCTATGGCATTGAGGATGACAAGAGCCGCATCCCGGGCAATCTGAAGCTGCGTCTCGGTCACTGACGCCCCGTGATCGATGATCACCACGATGTGCTTCGACTGAGGCCTCACAGCTGATACATACACCGGCCTGCACGCACACAGAGAGAGAGAGACAGAGAGAGAGAAGGAGAGAAAGAAAGAGCGATAGAAAGAAAGAGAGAGGAGTGAGGGAGAAAGAGAAAGAAAGAGAGAGAGAAAGAAAGAGAGAGAAGTGAGTGAGAGAGAGAGAGAAATAAAGAGAGTGAGGTGAGAGAGAGAAAGAGAGAGCGAGAGAAACATCATTATCAGTCTGACATGGCATGTAGCAACACAGGACATTCCTCCGTGTTATCTGGGCGATGCGGGAAGAGGATCCACGTGTGGCCGTGGCTACTCTGGGCTCAGGGCTCTGTTGGTGGGCCGTGGCGGCGGTGGCCGCTGGCGGTGGAGGAGGCAGACACCCGGAGGCCCAGGCCTCCCTCACCTCAGCCTGCCCCCACTCCGCTGTTTGCCTAAGGGATCCGGTTCCACCAGCCCTCTGCTGCACTCGGAAGGGCCGCCATGACAGCTGCTCTTTCTTTCTTTCCTGCACTTGATGCTATCTTGTCAGAGGAACGTCCCTTCCAAAACGGACATGTATCCTTCTAGAGGACTCCCACAGCGGAGCGCCGGATTTGGCAGCTATGGAGGAGGCTGATGTTGAGCACGGTTCAGCCTGCCTGCCTCAACATAGAGCAGTGGTTTGTGTGTGTGTGTCTGTACATTGTGTCAAACTGAAATTAAATGAAAGGAACAGCGCATAGGAAATTGTGTGTGTGTGTGTGTGTGTGTGTGTGTTAGGTGGTTGCTGGTCCGATGATGCCACTGTCATCTCTGGCTCAGTCACAGCTGCAATAGCTATGCTCACATCTCCTACTTAAGTGCCAAATGAGATGGCCCACATTTTCCCATGCACTGAGAAAGAAAAAAAGATTTCTCTGTCTGTGTGTGTGTGTGTGTGTGTGTGTGGTGTAACAGGGTGGTCTTTCAATATGAGGACCACACCAGTGACCACAACACAAGCCCGCCAGATTCCAGCCGGCTTTGCTGCTCCCAGTCCCACATTCCAGCCGAGGGCATCCATGCTCATTGTTCCTCCAAGCAGCAAAGCCCAGCGCCCTCTGAAGAATCCAATTCATTTGGCGCCACACAAGAAGGGCCCCTTCAGCGAAAAGGGGGGGGGGGGGGGCACGGGGGCAGGGGGGGACTGGGTCACCTACCACGGGCCACGGCTAGAACCCCAGCTCCCCAACCAGCCTTTTGTCTTGCTTCTCCCTCTCACTCCATGAGTGTGCCTCTCTCTTTTCTGTGGGTTTTCTGTCTGAGGAGAGGTGGCAGCCATGGGATGGTTTACACCCCCCCCCCCTCTCCCTTAAGGCCCAGTCCGGAGTGGTTGATGTGGCAGTGTGGTATCCCCTCCTTTAGTAAACATCCCAGAAGTGGCACGGGGGCAAGAGAGGGACCCTTCTTAGCTTGGACACAGACTTATTTGGTACGCAAAAGTACTGGCTGACTTGCCTGAACGCGTGCTCTGAGACCCATTTAAACACAGTACATGCACACAGACATGAATAACTATGAAGCAGACATTTTGCTTTGTCAAGGTTAGAGAGGTCATTTGATGGTCTTTTGGCAAACTTTCTCATCAGAGTACACATAGCCTCGCCACCATCTTTATGCAGATGCAGTTTTAATTCCTGTAGTTCTAAATAAAATATCTAAAAAGCCCTTGAGTTAGTACACATTCTATGATTCGCAAGCATTTTAGAGAACCTCTGAACTGTAAACAACTAACCAAAATGAACCTCTGAAACAGAAATGAAACTTTCAAAAACTGTAGTGAATTTCATCTAACTATGGAAAATGACTACCATACAAAGGAGTTATGCAAAAAACACAATAACAGTAGTTAATAACAGTTATCAGAGGAATCCCCTTCAGCCGAAACAGAAGCCCTTCACTGATGAACTCAAGTCAACTGTAGCATACCTGCTGCGGTGCTCATAGGAGCCCTTGCAGTGGAACTTGTGGGCTGGAAAGACAGTGAATATCCCCTCCTCAGAGCTGAAGTACTGCCACTTGATGCCCGGATTAGACTTCAGGTTGTCTGCCAGAACTGGAAGTGGAAGTCAGATCGGGAGAGAAAGACAGAAATCATTCCAATGAAGAACATTTTATACAGAACAAAGTCATACTTGACATGGATATGAAGAGAAGTGCTAAAATAGCTACAACGTGTGTGTGTGCGTGTGTGTGTGTGTGTGTGTGTGTGTGTGTGTGTGTGTGTGTGTGTATTCAGGGTCTGTATAAGGTGGTGTCCCTGAAGCGGAGTTCGTATAACCAATGGCCCGTAGTAAAGGTAAGCAAACAGTTATTGTGTGCACATCCCACCTTCTGGCAGGTGCAGGACAAAAGAAAACTTACTCAATTGAAAAATATAATGTCCGCAACACTGTTTTGACTTCCATATATTTAATGCACAACAGGCAACGTTTCGACCCTTCTGGGTCTTCTTCAGGCAAAGAAGTAGTAAAGGTACACACAGAGCATGGGCACTCAAGCGAGCCCACATACATCAGTCACTCACTATGCACACAGCTGCTGAGCTGCAAAGGTGGCAGAGGCAAGAGAATAGAGAGAGGAATGTCAGTCTTCTACGTCTCCTTTCCAAACCACTCCACTCCAACATGGCTTCTCCTCATCTCCCTCTTAACCCAAAGGCAGGAGAAGGAGGGGAGCAGATGAGGGAAAACAGGCAGAGACCAAACGCAGAAACCACAGAGGGAACAGACACCAGCAGGGAAAGAGAGAAAAGTGTGTGAGAGAACGCCTGACAAGGTGACCCTGACTCCGTGTGTGTGTGCGTGCGTGCGTGCGTGCGTGCGTGCGTGCGTGCGTGCGTGCGTGCGTGCGTGCGTGCGTGCGTGCGTGTGCGTGCATGTGTATGGGGGTATCAGACCCTGTTTGACAGGCTCGGGGAGCTTGAGGCCCAGAGGGGGAGAGCACAGATCCAGATAGAGGGGCCATGTCTGGGGGCCAAACAGGTTCAACAGGGTCTCGGTTCCCCCCAGGGGGCCCCTGAGGTGGGCTCTCACTCAGGCCCAGCAGAGCCGCCTAATGGCTGTGTGGCTGTCTTATTAAGAGCGATGCTTTCTGAGATTAATTTATGTGCCAGTGACGCAGTGGTCTCACATGACAAGCTAGCGCACATTCCAAGTATGCATATGTCATGGCGCTCTTATTCCACTGCATTGAAATCAGGCAATAAAGCGTACATGTGCTCTAAACTTACATGGGGTTCACAAAGTTCATATAGAATTTCAAACAATGTATAACTGTACCATAAATTGAGTTAAAGCTAGCTTTGTCTGGTAGAAATACATTTTTCATTTAAGGAAAATATGTACTCTGGCCAGCACGGCGGTCATAAGTTGATGAACCATGTCATGCTAACGCCCATAGACTCTTGGAAGATAAGCCAGTGACCTCATGAGTGGGGGGGGTTGGCCCTGTGGTTGGAGTACACAAGTGCACCACCTCTCTGAAAGGGTCAGGGGGTCAAGAGAATCAACAGAGGAAAGGGCAAGCACAAAGCCCAGCTGTTTCCTGTCTACAGAGCTGCTCAACACAGAGAGCACTGCAGAATAACATAACATGCCTTCACAGAAACAGACAGAGAGAGAGAGAGAGTGAGAGCGAGTGAGTGAGAGAAAGAAAAAATGGGAGAGAAAAAGAGAAGAGAGAGAGAGAGAAAGAAATACAATACAAACCAAACAAGGGTGTGATGATAAATGCTAGCACCATGTCTTCACTTGTGCCATTTAAGACACAATGGCCTCTCTCTGGTGCCCTCCTGCCTCCTCTCTCTCACACAACACACACATGCAAATATGTGTTCCCAACTCAAATGTACTGTGTGGTTCCAGTGAATCGAATCCCTGTGATGACCGACATAGCAGGACATAAATAGAGCCACAGCCTGAACAGCCAATGACCCCCCCCCATGCCCCGCCATCCACCTACCACATATACACACACCAGCCCTATCAATCAGCGTGTGTATAAACAGGAACCTCGCCGAGATGCTGACAGCTTAAAAGAATCACTATACATTCAGCGGCTCAAGAGCCTAATCCACCGACCAATGTTTAGAAAACTCTAGAACCACAGTGAAATAGCCGGGGAGGGGAGTGGGAGAGTGTGTGTGTGTGTGTGTGGGGGGGGGGGGGGGCATTTCCTCTGAGTGCCGACCCCTCTTTTCCATCCCATCTCATCTCTGTCTCATTCCCTCTCGCCATCTCTCTTTCTCTTTCACCAACTCACTCACACACACTTTCTCTCTTTTTCCCTCTCTTTTTCTCTCTGGCTCTCTCATTTGGGAGCAACTCTTCAGTGGTGCGTTGCCTAAGAGTGCTAATTGAGAGGTAACGTAATATAACACATGACACTCAGGAGAGCCTTAAAGCACTTAGCTGAAATAAACAGAGGCCAGGAGAGGAGCATGAGAGAGAGAGAGAGACAGAGAGAGAGAGAGAGAGAGAAGAACAAGGATAGAGACGGAGAGTGGAAGTGTATGTCGCAGATGGCAACGGAAAGATTCCTGATGATTGCCGTGCACACAAGTGTAAACAAACACAACATGCCCTGGAGGATTTTCCATATCCTCTTCGTATCTCCGTTCTTACACCTTCTCACTCCATCCCTCTATCTGTCTCTACTTCACCAGACATCAGACTGGAGAGACACTTGGTGGATGGTCTCCAACACACACACACACACACACACACACACACACACACACACACACACACACACACACACACACACACACACACACACACACACACACACACACACACACACACACACACACACACACACACACACACACACACACACAGTATCTCGCAAGCCCACCCCTACCCCATCCCACTTGTCCTGGCCCTCTACACTCTCCCACATTGTTTAGACTATGTTCAGACAAATGTGCCTGTGTGGACTAGAGGTCAGTATAGGATGACTAATGGAGGGAGAGGGGTAACATGAACCCTTGATGACTGTCAGGAAAAAATAAAGCTTGTGGATGAAGACAAATCATAGTAATCTGGGCCGAGACCAGTCTAAATGAGTGTAAGTGTGTGTTTATATGGGTGTGTGTGTGTGTGTGTGTCCGTGTGTGTGTGTGTGTGTCAAATGAGTGGAATGATGTATTTGTGTAAACTGGTGTTGGAGGAGAAATGACCAGGGCCCCTCGTTGGAGGAAGACTGCAAAAACAAGGCTGACCGTACACCAGTGTTTCTGCACTCACAGGACCAGCCCATAGAGGACGCCCCGCATGTCAACAACACAGTATCGCTTACACAGGGGGGCCTCACTAAACCTCTGCTGCTTTGCACAGGAATGTTATGGACAGATTCATTAAGACTCCATCGCACACAGATTATTCTCAACAAATCCTTTCAGAGCCAGCTATCTTAGGCCAGCAGACTGGCACAAATATCATATGATAGCCATTGCCAAAACCATATTGGTTTTTGGCATTATGGCATGGTCTGTGTATAGGATATGCAAAATATACATAGCCTACAGGCAGCATACTGCATTTCCAAGGTAATGATCAGTTCAAAACACAGAACAACATCAAAACCAAGCTCACGCTTATACATCATTTCCTTTGGTCAGCCGAGGGTGAAGGCAGGCTTCTGATAAGATTTAAGGGAGATGTTTGCAGACAGCACGCATGGCTAGACTGGGGCGTATCTGATAAGATAGAGGCGGGGGGGGGGGGGGGGGGGTATGGGTGGAGGCTGTCGGCTGGCCGGGGCTCTGACTATAGAATGATAAAAACATACATTTCCTGACGGGAGCGCGGACGAGGAAGGATCAAGGACAGAGGAAGCCTCGCAGCCAGTCTGACTTTTAAGTGTGCAAAACAGTGTTCTTAAATCAAACACATGAAAGGGGAGCAGGGAGGGAGAAAGGGAGGGAGGGAGAGAGAGAGAGAGAGAGGGAGGGAGAGAGAGAGAGAGGGAGGGAGGGAGAGAGAGGGAGAGAGAGAAGTGGGAAGGAAGGTAGGAGAGGAGGATGGGCCTGGGAGGATGAGAGAGACATAGAATGAGGGAGAGCGACACAAAGACAGCAGAGGCCTAATGCATCCCCCAGACCTTTTCCCATCCTCTTTCCTCCCCACCCTGTTCAAAAGAGAGGATCTTTTCATGTTGCGATTTGATGTCATGCAAAGAACGGTCTCCTTTGAAAGTGGTTACCATGACAACGCAAAGCACAGTGATAACAGCACTCTGCTTTCAGGCACAAAAATGACTGTGTGTGTGTGTGTGTGTGTGTGTGTGTGTCTGTGTCTGTGTGTGTGTGTGTGTGTGTGTGTGTGTGTGTGTGTTTCCCCCCCCCCTACCTGAATTGAGGTCTCGTCCTGGATTGAATGCCCGGCTGCTGACTGTTGGGGACAGGCGGTCACAGCAAATGGTCTTGGAGACGTTTGTGTTGAAATTGCCGTCAAACCTGTGAGCGCCAGAGAGACACAAGAGATGGGGAGACGGAGACAGACCATCAGAGACACGTTGTCCACACCACATCACACACACTGTTAAATGCACTGTGCTAAAGACACCTCCCAACTCATGCTCACCCTCCTGCCAATGCTCCCCCAAACACTTGGACTGTGACTCTAGTACAAAAGAACCAACTAGCACAAGCCCATCACCCAGTCCATGGAGAATGAAGTGCTTATCCACATCTATGTCTGGTGCATGAACTTTCAAGACATCAGTGAGAGGGGAGACTAAAGGGGAGACTAAACTGGAGGGCCATACTAAATGGAGAGGATGGATTTGTTTTCTAGGTCACAGCATCCTCTGTCGTGCAAACCGTAGACTCAACAAGCCAGTTCCCCTCTCCATCCATATTCATGATACAGGAAGTAGCGTGCCGCACAGGCCTCCAGCAGATGCAGATCACTCTGCATAAACATGTGGTTGGGATGGGGAGGGTTCAAACACCAATCCATATGTGTTTGTAAGTACAGGAAAGAGAGAGAGAGTGTGTCGGCAGGACATCAGTGCAGTGCAGGGAACTTCTGTGTTTTTCAACAGAACTGTTGTGTTTGTGTGTGTGTGTGTGTGTGTGTGTGTGTGTGTGTGTGTGTGTGTGTGTGTGTGTGTGTGTGTGTGAGAGAGAGAGAGTGTGAGTGAGTGAATGTGCATTATGCCATAGGACGCATTGCTTCCAGGCTGATCGAAAGCCGCTCTCCTGGGACTCCCTGCACCAACACATCAGCTTTGATCTCCCTCCCTCTCTTTCTATCCCTCCTCCTCCATCTCTTTCTATTCTAAACACCTATCTCTCTCTTCATCAAATCCCCCCATTCTTCCACCCTCTGTTAAAAAATGAGAGAGAGAGAGAGAAGTCAATAAATGTAGAAATTCCCTCCCTCTCTATCAATAGCCCTGTTTTCACTCCTCCTCAAGCTCTTAAGCCTTCCCTTTCATTTCAAATCTCCCTGTCACTTTTAAAACTATTTTATTACAACTGGCTAGGTTTGTACACTCTGTATTTAGAGAATATCAGTCCATTCAAGGAAGTTCATTTATTTTAAACAATAGATCACTAGATCCTTTTTGTCAATGATCGTAGAGTAGTTGCCTCTGTCCCTACCACCACTCAGGACTACTTGGCAAAAGGCAATGCATCAGAACATTCTAATGATTCACAACTGGGTCACTATGCTGTGGACTGTGTTTTATTTATTTTAAATCCCCTGGGTCTGTGCTTACTTTAGTTAATGATCACGTGCGCCTTCTCCCAGAGAAAACCAACTCCCAGCTATGCACACACTCTTCAGTTCCATCCCCCCATCCTGCAGCATCACCTTTACACACACACTAAAACGCCTACACTTTATTTATCTCACACACACACACACGCACACACCCAATCAGGGCACACACACGCGCACACTCCCCTCCCTATCTGCAGTTGCTGCGATCACGAGGCCGGCTCTCTCCTGATTGACGGCTGCTCTGATGTGAGAAGCGCTTTGAACTTCAGACATTAAATTCCCATCAGGCTGCACCCATTAGAATTCTCCTCCAGCACACTTTACATAGGAGGCCCCAGCAAATGGGCCCGATAAAACATGCATTGGCACCGCTCTTTTGAATTTCACATCAAATAAACAGAGTAAGCAAGGGGAGGAAAGACACAGAGAGATGGAGAGAGAGAGAGATGGAGAGAGAGATGGAGAGAGAGAAAGAGAGGGGGTAAGGGAGGGATTAAAGGCAACCTTTCAGCATTTTTTTCCATCTCTGATTTGGGTCCAACATGTAAATGAGGGTCTCGGCTTAAAAAGAACAGACTGGAGCGAAATGGAAAATAATGGCATAAAAAAATACACAAAAACCCAAATGCAGGGCTGGAGCCGCACTGCTCACACAGGCTTTAGAGGAGGCAGCCTTTCCAAGAAAAGAACCTCCAGCCCAGTACTACATAGCGCAAGCACCACACAGAAATACTCCACCACCACTGAAACGCTGAGAATCAATCCCAACGCCTCCAGCCACTCTCCCATGGAGATCCTCCACAGTGGCTTCAATATGGATGCTGCCTGAATGGACTCATACTCAGTGGAGGTGACCTCCATAATGTCTGCATAATCCATGATGATACGCATTTCCATAGTGCTGATGTTCCTAATTCATTCTTTAGGTAGCCTGAGTCTACTCTGCAGAGGTTTGATGTTTGACATTTGAACAAGGGGGAAGGGATTAGCCTAACCGCTGCGCATCATGTAGCTGTTCTATTTTTACTCTTTGTTTGTTTATCAGTGTGTCGCTAAAAGAACATTCTCAAATGAGTCTGAGGAAACATTATTTCAGCGAGTGCAGACATGGTGATGAATGTTACCAAATAAGTGGAAAAGACATGGCACCATATTCACAGCTGAACACCAGAGGCGCTCCTTTACTCAAACAACCGACATAACCAAAAACAGAACTTTCTCAAGATTTTGTAGAAAGTTCCGGAAGATTTTTTGATGAATTTAATTAATTTGATTGCTCCACATTTGACATATAAATAAAGCAAAAAAATGAATTGAGAAAGGGAGAAAGATAAGAAGGGAGAGAAGAGAGAAGAAAGAGAGAGGGGGAGAGAAAGAGAGGTGGTGTTTTGGGATTTGGCAGGGACTAGCCCTCTCCCCCAGATATACAGCACAGGAGGCATTTGGGTCTGGACGAGAGGCATTATCGCCATGGCAATTTAAGAGCCCTCTTTCGGAGTACTTAAGCCCCCCACTCTGGCCTCTCCAACCCCACTCTCAAACAGCAGCTTCATTAGCTCACACACACACACACACACACACACACACACACACACACACACACACACACACACACACACACACACACACACACACACACACACACACACACACACACACACACACACACACACACACACACACACACACACACACACACACACACACACACACACACACACACACACACACACACACCTCTATTGGCTCCTTCAGGCCCAGCATACAGACAGTGGATTAACAGAGGGCTGGGAAAGAGGAAAAGAGAGAGAGAGAGAGAGAGAGCAAGCAGCACTGCGTGTGTGTGTTCGAGGAAGAACCAGAGAGAAGCAGGAAGTGGTCCGAGACAGAGAGAGACGGAAGGAGGGAGTGAGAGAGGGAGAGGGCACTAGGACCCTGTAAGAGTACACACAGGAGAGAGGGAACGGGAGAGTCAAAGAGGCCTACTGTGTGTGAGGGAGATAACAAAGAACACAGCACTGAGACAAACAACGCGTCTGATAAAGGCAGTGTGTAAAACACACACACACACACACACACACACACACACACACACACACACACACACACACACACACACACACACACACACACACACACATACACACCCCCACAATTTACTCACACACACATTTACCAACTCCATTTCCCTCACATGCACACAGTCCTATTTTCCAGCACCTGACAGTTTGTTTGCTTTTCGGAGGGAGAGAGTGGAGTTTTTTTCAGAGGAAAGGTGATGAGATGAGAGGAGATGAGAGGAGGAGGAGAGGAAAGGAGAGGGGGATCAGAGGAGATGAGAGGCGTTTAATTTGCTTGGCTGCCACAGCAAAGCTCCCAGTGTTGCGACAGGCGCTGTGGCTTCCCTTCGCCAGGCTTACGTTGGAGACAGGGAAATTAGCCGCGTCTGGGACGCTAGCGAACGCCGCTATCGCCTTTCCCCCCCCTCGAGCTTCTCCCGCTCTTACTCCCAGTGAGTCAGCTGCACCCATGTGGAGTCTGATGAGGACACCGGAGGGTGCCGACGACGGCAGAAACAAAAGCAAATAGTGAAAACTAAAGGGTCGCTCGCCCCCGTCCACCTATCGTCATTACATTCACACACAAAAGGGTCTAATGATTTAGCACATGAAGACAGCAGGTGAGGAAGGGAGCGAGAGCAGGAGAGAGGGGGGGGGGGAGACGGGCTGGCAAACACTTGTGTGAGGGTGTGAACTTCTGACCATGCCTGTGTACGCTTTCATCTCTCGGTGTGTGTGTGTGTGTGTGTGTGTGCGTGTGTGCGTGTGTGCGTGTGTGCGTGTGTATTGATTAAAGCATTCCTGGGTGCTGGGTTGTGGGGGCTGATGGAAATCGGACCCTGGTGTGGCGCGTGGTGGGCATGAGAGGGGAGAGGGTGTGAGACACGCAATCAACAGCTCGAGTCAGAGGGGACAGGCCAACACTTGGGGATGGGGGGAGAGGGGTGCTAATGGCAGCTGTTGCAGATCATGCTGAAGGACGTGGGGGCACACAAATACTTACACGCACGCATGGACACCAGGGACACGCATGGACACGCAAAGATACACACATAATTACTAAATCAGAATTTCGGTGTAATACCGGAGCAGTAAAATCAGGGAAAGGAAGAAAATGAAGAATGAAATATGTGATCATTAGATATGCATGAGCTAGCTGCAGATATGCTGACAGTTCAGGTCCCACTGGTTGAAGCAAAGCTCCACTTGAAAGCAAGCATGTCCATTCCACCCCTTCGGCTACGCTAGCCTGATTGGCTATTCCTTGCGCTTTCTGCAAAGGGGCCATTTCAGTTCACATGCTTCAAAGGCTGCTTTCCTCTCTCAACATACTCATATACGCCCCCCGCCCGGCTCTCGCTCTCTCTCTACCACTCACTCTCTCTCTCTCTCCTCTCAGTGGTTTATCGGTCACATATGCATCTATAATGACACAAAAAGGATTCATTACATTTCAGTTACATCACAAGCGTCCCACAGCCGTTGTGCTCAGAGACACACAGCGCAAGACGCACCAGCACCAGCACAGAGCTCAGAGGCAGGGTGTATTTATAGCAGACAGCTAGGTGGAGAGTGAGGGGATGTTTGGAGACACTTTGATGTTCCATCAAATGTTACACCCACACTGGGGAGACAGTGGCAATTTAATTTCAAACTCGCAAACACACACGCACACGCACACCCACACACACAGACACTTCCCCAGACTTCACTCCTCTAACATAATCTACTGTGCAGGCCTTTCTTCCTTGGCTTTCTGCTCATGCAGTTCTGGGATAATATGGGTCTGTGTATGTTGACGTGTGTGAGTGAATGTATGAGTGTGTGTGTGTATGTGTGTGAGAGTGAATGTGTTTTCGTGTCTACTTACTCCATCATGGAGGGGGGTATGGCGCAGCAGTCCTGAATGGCAGTGAGTGGGGACGTGAGGTGGGCTGTGTACGAGGCCTCCACCACCTGTTTGTTCCTGTTCACCACATCCAGATAGCGGTTGAACTTCTCACGGATCTTCTTGGCCAGCTGGGAAAGAAAGCAGAGTACATTATTTATACAAAGCCCAACACTCCAAATGCTTACATATACACAGATGCAAAACGGGAACATCAGAGGCATCATTATTATTATTATTATTATTATTATTATTATTAATCTCACAGAATCAAACATGGAATGCCATGATGAAATACACCTCCATTTTGCCATCATCACCTACTCGTGGTTCTCAATTCAGCCTGCCAAATGGAAATTGTATCTCTTAGACCTTAACAAGCCACCATTCTTTGGCATGGGTTTGAATCCTCACCCCAAACATTAAAATTGCAGTGATGCATTTTGCCCGTCAAATGAGTGATGCAAATCTAAGAGCAGTTTCAGCAAAGCCAGCATGTACAGAGAGGGCCACATTAAAATCAACACACACAGGAAGAGGTATGCTACATCAAAGGCCTTCAGCAGGGCACAGGATGGATGGAAAGAAAAATGAAATCAATCAGCATTGAGCACTGACTTACTTGGGAGACTAAAAGGGCTCCCTTCCCGCAGCTAGTTAGCACAGTGCTAGTGTGCATAGCTACAGGCGCAGCATAATGAAATAAGAATTGGGATCAAATCAAAAGGGGTGCTCCTGGCTGCTTTGGTTCATTAGGCCTCAGTGTTGGGCCGTCTCTAAAGGGAGCTGTAAATGAAGAAGTCGGGTTCTCAGAGTGATGGGGCTTATTTATTCAGGGCCCAGGCTTCCCTGGGGACTCTAATAACCAGCACGCCAGCAGCTTTGAAATAAGGCTGGCCTCTGTGGGGGGACATTAATAAAGAGCGCACATGCAGCTTCTCTGCACCACTGCCCAGCTTCTATAGGCCATCCCTGAACCATGACTGTGTGGAACACACACATACACAGGAATATTCAGGACACACACACACACACACAGACATACTCAGGACACACACACACACTAGCATACTCAGGACACACACACACACACACACACACAACTACCACCAACTTTCCCCTCTCCTTCACAAAAGCACACATGTAGATATACAATATACAACACACACACACACACACACACACACACAAGCTCGCAGACTATACTGCACACACACACACAAGCTCGCAGACTATACTGCACAGCCTTGTGATGGAAAATGAAGAAAACTAGCCACATCAATGGTGCATGGAAAAGAAAGAAACCTCAGCCACAGCAATCAGGCTCTACATACCACAATTAGCCTCAGCTGCCAAAACGTCTCAGCCAGGCAGCGGAGAAATGTTGCACGACCCATTGACCATGCACACCTAATCAGCTGGCCGCTGCGACTATTACCGCTGCACTTAGCTTGTGGCGTTACCAAGAACAACATGTGCGGAGGGGAAAATCTCCCACCAGGAGAGGCTCGCCGTGACCATTATCCACTGTGTGCTACTTCTATTAGTGTGGTAAATGGAGCCTTGTCCAGGAACTCGTGGAGAGAGGAGCGGTTCAATGCTGGCTCGGCAGGAGGAAGGGAGGGGGGGAGGAGGTGGAGAGAGGGAGGGACAGAGGGAGAGAGGGATGGGGGAGGGAAGAGCGCGACCGATCAGGAACAGGTTAGACCGCATGAGACCCTGGGCCTCTCCTGCGCCGTGGAAACTCCATCCCTCAGGTGCAGAGGGAGAGACATGAGCCCGCCGGCCCACAAGCATTTAAAGCCTGTGTGTGTGTGTGTGTGTGTGTGTCCACAGGAAAATGTCCCCTTTAATTACTCCTGCTTGCGTTCTGAAGTCCAACTGCCAGAAGAAAAACTCAATGCAGTCGCTCCCACCTGCCACAACAAGCTATATGATATGAATCTTAGACAGAGAGAGAGAGAGAGAGAGAGAGAGAGAGACAGAAAGAGAGAAAGAGAGGACACAGGCATGTCTGAGGGCATCTTTTTATCAGATGGCTCAGAGAAGAAAAGCGTCATCCTCATGCAGCTCTCTCAAGGCTCCTTTAGCTTCTTAATTGCCTTCTTTTGTGGAAGACGTCGCTTTGGAAGAGCTTCCCTATAGCTACTTTGCTAGGCTTAACCAACAGAGGTTAGACAATATAATATTTAATTACAACCCTTCATCTTACATTTCAATCTCTTTCAAATGTCAATAACCATTTCAAGCCAAAAAACTCTTCAAGTTGTCAACAAAGAAGAAATACCCCCATCTGCATGATTACAGTGGTTTGTTAAACTGTCACTGTTTAACATGAAGGTTCTGTGACTTTATGCTTCTCACAGGAACCAGATGGAGATGTAGGTAGACAGGGAGGGGTAGGGAGTGTTCCTTAATGTGTTCCGCTCTACTGCTAAATAGTGATAAATAGTAGAAATGAAATAGCAAATGAATAGTAGAGACTGAATTCTAAATCTGGGCTAAGATACTATGAAAATAGGACCTTTCCCTGCAGTGCCTTCACGTATGGGGTGGTGCTGTTGAGTTTTACACTAATGGGTGCCCAAGTTACTCTAATTACAGAAACGAGGAGTTGCAAAGTGTCAGTCAGAATTAGCATCTGCTTCGTTTACACATTCCCTCTCTCTTACACACAAAAAGTCCAAAGACGGCCTGAGAAGGATCGTGCTGTTTGCTGCCCACACTACTGAGTGAGCGATGCAGTAATGGCATTAGCTGGCATTGGCACTCGCCAACTGAAAACGTCACAGTCCAGTGAACAAGAGGTATGAGTCTGGGACCGCCTGTCAGTTCATACAGGCGCAGTTCTCACAAAGGCACCCAAACTGACTCCCAATGTGGACCAGCTCAACACTGAGGCCTTCAGTCCAGGTGTTCATGAGCATTAGGAAATGACTAGGCTTTATTAAGTTTGTCAAATAAAAGGCACATTCATTTTGAAATGATTTATTTTACAATTTCTATATAAGTGTTTCTGGCCCATTCTGGTCATCAGGTGCATTGCAAATACTGGTTGTTATTCTATGTCCTGGTATATGACAAGATGGTGGTTTCGAAAATGTCTGTGCTTCTCTGGTGTGTGATAAGGTGATTGTGTCAAGTGGAGAAGTTTGAATCAGGTGTGCTATAAATGTCAGCCGCATTAAATAGGCAGGTTTTCCAGGCCATAGCCACACCTTAGTACCACCCTCCACACCACTGGTATGACAGTTTCCCATTTTCAAACAATAAGGCCTACTTCCATTAGTTAGAATGTAAGTCCTGACATGCTATATCAGAAGGTTGTCTTGTCTGCTATATTTACACAGAATTTGGAGTGTGACTTCTGTCACCTTGCATGGACATGTTTTTCTGTTCTCTTATCTTACTTTTGCTAGTTTCAAAGCAATCGTTAGTTTGATATAAGTTAAATAAATAAATGAATCCACTTTAGGAATTGAAATCATTTGTGTCCATATGAATTTCAGTGTTGTAAGTCTGCCTGCACCTTGCAACTATGAAATAATTTGTACTAACAAATCATGCTAGAGTTATTACATTACAAATCATGCACAATCTGTGCCAGGAATTTAGGCATTATTATTATTCATTTTCACATTTTTCTTTTCCAAACCCTCAGTGTAAACACTGGAGCTCACCCTAGGCCTGTCGACCATAAATCTAACTGGAGGTTGGAAGCACCACAAGCTCAGAACAGTTTGCCCTTTCAAAAGTTTCTCTTGCAGAGGTGCCAGCGAGACACATGCTCTCAATGCAGATCTGAGCACTGCTGATGCCAGCTGACAGACCGTATTCAGCATGGAGTCATTTTCAGAAGCTACACCTATCCATGGTAGCAGCATAATACCAGAACAAAGGCGTCATCTGTGGCATAATGCTGAACTTTACCGTGGAAGATGTCCCAGCAGGTAGCTGTCTGCCTCATTCAGATCTCGAGAAGTGGAGGGAATCGTGCTAGTTAATTAGCGATCGGGGTGTCGTTAGACAAGCTGCCAACGAGCTCCTTAATCTTCCGCTCGCAGACAGCAAATAGCTGCAGGTAATGTGGGGAATAGCAGACAGCACACAATGATTTCTCCTGGCAAGCAGTGATGAGAGAAAACAACCTGCCTATTCTTGCTTATGGCTCCTGGAATGATTGGAGAGGGGATGAGAAACACGCTGCCGCCACCCCCCCCCCCCCACACACACACACACACACACACAGACACACACACACACACACACAGACACACACACACACACGCAAAAGGAAGGAATTAGGGCTGCTGCCATGTAAACTGAGGGATGCCCAATGGGTACCACAGCAGCAAGAACAGACAAAACTCAGCAGCAACAACAGACAACACACACAGACACAGACACAGACACACACAAACTCATTCTCAACTCCATTTTAACTGGGTCCAAGGAATCACTCAAATGTGGCATGCAACACCTACATGCTCACAGACATAATATGTAATAAATATTTGCTGGCAATTGCATTCAACCTATGGGGAGCCATGTTTAAGGGTTCAAAACTGTCAATACAAATTCAATACTAGTCAAACATTGACATACTCCAAGAAAGTAACAGAATGTTTTCCTGAAGGAATGCTTTATTCACTGCAGCAAGTGTGGAACAACAGATAACACAAAAAGCCATCCCACCAGAGCGACTCTGATTGCCCAGGCGATTATTAACTAAGGCGAATCCACATGTTGACCCAAATTGCCTTCCAGGATGTCCACCACTGTGAGCTAATGACCGGCACTCTTCAAAGCATCTTTTATCTCCAGCCAATCAAGCCGACGGCAATTAAGCTTGTGTGTACCGAGGCCGCTGCTTTCCCCCACACTGTTCTCCTCCACGTGGCACCTGTGTGAAGCTGTGGCCATGCGCAGTGACCCGCTGGACTCACCCCAGACTCAAAGGCAGACGGAGAACAGCTTTTACGGCAGCCATGCTTGTTAGAGGGCCCAGCGTTGGCTTGCCGTGAGCGCAGAAATTAGTGTTGCTGGGCAGCAGCAACACATAAAATGGCCTTCAAATCAAACACACGGCAGCTGCAGAATTTTAATGGTGTATCATGCTCTCTTGAGGTTAAGCAATCTCTCTACACACACACACACAGACACACACACACACACACACACACACACACAGACACACACACACACACAAACACACACACAAGGAAGTAAGACAGATATGATCATGACTCACCTGCTGCACCTCAGTCTCGCCGTTTGAAGTCTTCTCGGTGTACACAAAGGAGTCAAAGATTCTCTGTGAGGGAAGAGGGAAAGAGTCTCGGTTCAAATGACATGCAGTGCACCACAACATTTATTACAGACAAAAAGTCAAACTCAACACAATAATGAGCACATATATGGCAGCGGGAGAAATCCAACAAGCAGATAGTAAATGTCCATTGCTTCACAATGCATTGCAATATTAGGGAAACGGTTAGTCCGGGTGCATGTCTTATGAACATACTCTCTGCTTTCCAAGTGCAACGTACAAGGCAAAAACACAGATTGCTTAAGAATTACAAGGCCATCATTATCTGTTCCTCAATGAGATACAAGTGCAACGAAACTACAGCAAGGTCAAGTACCTAAGGTTTGAAAGGACATTAATGAACGCACAAAACCCTGTCATGCTGTACTTGTCTCAAATGTCCTGCAAATGAAGCCGAGTCTCTCTGCATGACTGCCCTCTTTGGATTAGTCCACTGGCACTCTAAGGCTCTGTGTTGCAGCCTGTGCTTCAGCATGGCTCTGAGCCAGAGGTCCTGAACGCTCTCCGCTTCACTCCAGGGTGGTGGTTAGGAACCCCTGTGAGGAATGTTCTTGAAGAAGAAGAAACACAGACCGTGCCCAAGTGTAACCCCTTCATCTAGTCACTTCACAGGTAATGGTCCATTTCCTGGTGCTATGCCATTCCCCACTAAATGATGAGAATTACTATAATTGTCCTTTACTTAGCCAGAGATCCTGGTTGTTGTCAATAATTGCAACAGACACCATACCCTTTAGACGGCATTATCGTGGATGACCTACTTTCCTATATGAACACCCTGCTTCATAAATGCACAAGTGATTTAATGTGGTGAGATCATTTTGCACCATTAACATGAGACTCTGTACTAGCAGAATAGTGACCATTTCAGTGTCGTAAAAACCATACTGCCCATCCTCTGTTGTTCTGTCCATCTTGGCCTCTCTGACTGGGCAGGGCAAGTCAATAGCTGTCCTTCCGCACTTCATTATCGAATACTCTCACTTAAACTCAGCACTGACACCCTCATGTCTGAAAACCTTCTAAGAAAACTGGCGGGGAGAAAAAACGTAGCACCTGCACTGTGTGGCTGTTCACACCCTAACACAGCCAGCGGAGCAGATGCTCTGAGCGGGCACACACGCCACCCCAAACATCTGGGGTCGAGGACCGGTGCCAGGCCTGCACACTGAACAAACTCGAGTAAATATTTGCATAAGACGGCAGGCAGGTGTTTTGCTGTAAGAGTCTCCACCCAGACCTTGCCATGGAAGGGGTGATGCTTGCTTCCTTTCCATCCACACCTATTGTCGCTAGGGCACACATTACCCAGAATCCCAAGTAACAACATACCGGCCTGGAATCCTGCAAGCAGGATAATCCTTGGCGAGAATGACAAGGTTGGAACTGTCAACACGACCTGTGATGGATCACTGCTGTCTTCCAAGACAAAAATCGTGAGGAGACTTGCCAGGCTTTGTGATGGCTTTTCCAACCATGCATAAAAGAAAACTTGTTGGACATCTTACTAACAGTGGAATGGATTTGCTTTTCCCATTTATTGTGTCTCTCGGTGATGAATGGCCAAAAGGGAGGTCATGGTCACCACACGGAACGAGAACACGGGACAAAAAACACAGACACCGACAAAACACACACACACACATACACACACACACATACTAAAGCAGTGGAATTTCATTGCGGAAAAAAGTGTTTACAAAGCGCCAAGCAGACTGAGTGATGTGTGAGTGAGCTCCAGCGTGGTGAGGAAAGGCTTCAGCCGTCGCACCGGTGGAAAGATAACAAAGTCGCGGGGAGCCAACAAGAGAAAGGAAAACCTTGTCGTTTTCGGGCCCCGCTCATAAAATAAACACGAGCACAAACACAAACAGCCAACCTCTGGCTGTTCACAGCGCTGCCCCCCCCCCCTCCCATGGCGTGGCCGGTTTGTTTTCCGAGCTGCTCGCACAGCCTTCACAGCTATGCCCGGGGCAGGCAGGAATTTCGCAGCATGTAACCAGAGACGCCACACCAAAGCTGGGACACCACATGCAGGACGGTCCCTGTTCTGAACCAGGGGGACAGACCCAGATCCTTATCCCCAAACCCCATGAGCCAACCAAGACACCAAAGACAAAAGTGCACTTGAGTCTTGGAAATACAAGCCTGCAAAGTATAAATGTCATCTTACTTAGGGCATGCAACATCAAAACAGACCACCGAATGGGGTCTGGGATCGAGCGAGTGGTGTACTGTACGCACTGAACCCTCGTCTGACACATGATTGTTTCACTCATATTTAGAGGGGTATGAGGCTTGGGCTTTGCCACACTATAAACACAAATAAACGGCAAACTATTTGCTCTATGAAAAGAAGAGAGGGCCTTTGCCCTTCATCAGAGAAAGGAGTCCATCTGCAGCTGCTTTGGCTTAGAAAATGGTGGCCATAGTAGTCATTAATCTTGTCAACCCCAGGGTTAATCTTGCCCGCAGTTGAATGGCTGTCTGGAATGGCGGAGCCCCATGCTGTCCTTGATCGCAGCGTTCTGGGGGTCTGCCATTCCCCTTCAGCAGAGCCATGGCAGCGAGGCCATCAGCGCACTGCTAAGCCTCTGCCATGGCTGCCTATTGTGCCATCGGCCCTTTGAGGACTCCAAGACTCCAGTCTCCCCCATCCCCCCAAACATATAACCAACTACTCAATGACTGACAAGTAGGAAACCAAGGTTATGAATGCGCAAAATGCACAAAACATTTCTGTGTGAATACTTCATATGCCATTTCAATAGCCTAGCGTTGCTTCTCAAACAGCCCAGGCAAACACCCCCCTTACCCAGACACACACACACGTGGTGGGAGACTGATTCTTCTAGTGATCTAGCTGGAGCCACAGCTCTGCAACACTTAGGCATTTCCATTAAAATGGTGCGATGGAGGGGGATAAACCTATTAGCAATTCAGCCATCTTCAAAGGCCAGGGCCTTCTCACCCTAATCCACATTCATTTGGATTTGCACCAGAGCGCAAAAGGGTGAAATCCCACAAAGTGCCAAACAGGAAAGGTGCCCTAATCTGTCCATTTAGGGCTGTGTGAGAATTCTCCACAGGTAATCCAAGAACTAGCCAACTATGCTCAATGAACATAACCAGCAGACACATGGAGTCTTTATTTAGTAAAACACACACCGCGCCTCCTCATACTCTTGTTGTATTGATTCAATCTCTTGACATTTTTTCCGTATTGAAGTTTTGCCTCTACCCAAACCATGAGTGGGTCTCTCCATTTGAAGAAATCCATCCCTTTTCTGTAAGTTTTAAGAAGGAAGGCAGTTCAAAGGTGTTCTGAGAGATAGCAAGAGACTAAAAAAAGAGACGGCAAGATTCTAGAAATGGGAGAGGTTGTATAGAGAGGGGAAACAATAACAAAAAAATGAAGAGAGATGATGGAAGAGAGGAAAAAGCAGATGGAGAGCATGTAAGAGAAAGAGAGAAAGAGAGAAAGAGAGAACAAGCCAGGAACAAACAGCTCAGATGAAAGGGCAGACACCAGAAGCCTGCCGTCTGAGCTGAGCGGAACTGCAGCCCTGGCTTCCTCCTGCAGGTAGCCCGTCTCCACCCTCCCTCCCCTCCCCCCCACTCCACTCCACCAGCATACATACTCATTGCACTACAAAGGGCCCTGCTCGTGAATGAGGCATCCTTGCCTTCCCTCTGATCTGATTTTTCTTCTCTCCCTCTCTCTCTCCCCCCTTGCTCTATCATTTTCACTCTCTATTTTTCCTCTCTCTCTCTCTCTCTCTCTCTCTCTCTCTCTCTCTCTCAGGACACTCAAGCTGCTAAGCATGTTTTCTGTGTCTGCACCTGGAGACAGGGTGAATGAGAACATTGTTCTCAGCCTCAAATACAAAAAGGTCTCACAGGGAAAAGAGAGTCACAAACAAACTGAGCGTCTCCATTTCGCTTCCAATCATTTCATTATGAGATCAAACTTTACATTGAGAAGATGTTCCCTTACGGCACAAAACTGAGTCATGAAGCTAGCAGCCCTTATAAGAGCCTTCAGTATCATCATGCTCGCCGAGTGAAAAGACACCCTAATTAAACGGTCTCCATTCCAGATCTGTGCTGAGCAGGTTGCCTAATTAAATGACTATCTCAAAGCCTGCCAGCTCGCTTGCCCTGGACTATTTCTAAAGTCAGAGGGAGTAAACATAATTTGTTAAAGCTGCATCGTCCAATCAAATTCCACAGTCTCCGGGGCAACAGGGTGCAATGCCAGCCTCTCACTTCACAACATGTCTGAGCCACGGCTCTTGGAGAGCCTAAAGCCATAGAGTTCACATTACTCCCCTCCACCCTTCAAATACAACCAGTGAATCAGTTGAAGGCTAGTACATATGTTTTGTGTGTGCGCATAAGTGTGACTGTGTATAATAATGTCAGGGCGGGTGTGTGTATGTGTGTGGGGGGGGGGGGGGTGCAGGAAAATTGGTTCCACATGTAGAGAGTAAGAGAATATCTAACTTTTTTGAAGGAGAGGGGGGTCATGTCAAACCCTGACTTGCCATGGTGCTGGATTACCACGAAAAAAAGAGATTATAGGTTGAGAGAATAGTTTTTTGGAAAACACATTTCAGCGAGTCCATTAAGCATACGATCTTAACAGCAGTGCGCAAACATCAAGGACTTAGCACAAGCCTGGAAGAATAATGACCTGGGTCTCCACAGCAACCACTGTGCAATATAGACAAAACATCAGGCTCTCATAAACTCCCAAGGCCTCAGACAGCGTTCAGCTTCACATTGGCTGCTTTTAACATTCAGTCTGAAATGACATAAATGTATTATATCACTCCATCAAGTTCAACAGCAAAACCAAACTCTTTTGAGGCTGCGTATCAACCATTATATGAGTAAAGGCTGCCAAATATGAGCAGAAAGATTTTTTTTTTTTTTTAAAACAGCAGTGAACCATCAGCATCCACTCTCTAAACCAAAGTCACACAAACACATGCACATTCTGATGCTGTCAATGTAATAGTCACTATCCATCAAATGACTGTCTCACAAACATTCACATGGACACGGACACACACACATACCTTTTCACTAATTATATTCTCTGTACACATACTCAAACACAGCATACATTCTAGCATTCACAGAGACCTTCTCACTCACACACTCATACATATGCACACTCCATCTCTCTCACTTTCTTGCTTGCACACACACACACACACTCCATCTCTCTCAGTTTCTTGCACACACACACACACACAGTGAGAGTCCCAAGAGATAGAGTGAGGGGGGAAGGAGAGTGAGAGGCCAAGAGCAGTGAGGATAGTGCTGACGAGGACTCGGCTCCTACAATAACAAAACCCCTTTGTGAAAACAGCCCCGGCCCCACAGTGAGGCCCGGTCACGGAGCGGATCCCCCCGAATCCGCTCCCAGATCTCAGGCCTGGGCCAGCTCCACTTTCCCCTCGCCCGGCAGACAGCACGTAATGGTTTCCACATGTGGAGGGAGGAGGAGGAGGAGGAGGGAGGGGGGTGGAGAGATGGATGGTGGTGGTGGTGATGGGGTTGGGGTGGAGTCAGGAGTGGGGCCAAATAACAATGACAACGGTGGCGAGGACCAGCCCAGCACATTTATTAATGTGTGATTTCCACACACACACACACACACACACAACCTGCAGGCCTTCATTTCGACCATAGTTTGGAGAGGGGGAGGGGAGAAAAGGCTTCAAAACTAGGTAATAGCACTTGTGGGAAAGTGGAATGTGGAAGAGGGGGGGGGTTGGAGTCTACATGGAGTACAAGTATATGTATACATTTCAACTCCATGTTAAGAATTAAAAGCACTCAGGGCCTGTAATGATGTGGTGACGGAGGCGGTGGAGAGAAGCCATGGAGCCATGACCACCACCAAACATCAGATAAACGCCTGATGGGCAGCTCTACAAACAAATACTCTCATCACATACAAGACAGACACAGCGCACCAATGCTGCGGGAATGCTGCCATGACCTGGAAATTAACAGACTCATATTAAAACTGCGGCTTCAGGTGTACTCAACAATACATCTAAACAGTCCATTTGCAACCTATTTGTGAGTTGGCAACAGCCTAGTCACAACCATGCTAGGGATGCAAAACAGAACGGTTCCCTCAGAATACAAGGACTGTTTCCTTTTTAGAACTCTGGAGGTAAATATGAAAGCTCTGCGACTCCTCTGGTGTGTCCTGTGGATAGGTGTTAAGAAAATACAAAGGCAGTGGTGCCGCTTTAGTGCCGACAGACGCCTTCACTTCAAATACAAAGCGCCGCTAACAGCCCGCTGTAAAGCAGGAAGAGAAGCTGGGAAGAGAAAGACCTGAAATCACATCTCCCTCTGACATTCCCCAGGCGCCTTCATCCTTCTGGATACACAGGGGGAGCTGCCCTACTTCCTGGCCCCAATGGCAAGAGCTCTGGGCCAAGATTCTCTGGAGCCTTCCTCATAACCACCAGACAAGCTACAAACGTAAAGGGACGGATCCAACCGGACTCGACTCAGTGGTGAAACGGTAGGGGGCCGGAGTAAGGCATAGAGTTGACATTTACGACGGGGAAAATCCTACGGCTCCTAATACTGTGAAGTGAAAAGGTACTGATAACCATTCCAGAGACAGAGATGGCCAGGCTCTCCTATGGCTGCCCTCTACCATAAAGTCTCGTATATCTGCACAGATTGTTTGGACGTGTCTTCAGTCAGTTTGGTCAATACACTCCAAGCCAATAGTGGTGCATTCGTGAAGAACCTGTCAAATCGAGTTATGAGGAGACTACAAAGCCAATCAATCTGGCCAATATGTGCGTGCATAGGCTTCTGCTGAAGCTCAAGACCTTAACAGCATCTCTGATTTTCTCTGCAGTGCCGCCAGTGGAAAACCAACTGACGTCAACGTGACATTTTGAGAGCGTCGGGCCGTCTTGGCAGACTGGTCGTCTTTGAGCGGGTGTCAGTCTCCAGGCGGTGTTTACGATGCTGTAATCAAGAAGGTGCAAGCTTGGAGCAAGGTGAGGGCAAGGGCTTAGCGTTAGCCTCAGCGTCAGGCACGAGAAAAATGGCCGCATGTGGTCAAGGGATGGCAAGCGGCTCTACTACCCTCTGGAGGGAGGGAGGCGGGGACAGGGCTAGGGTGTCCAAACGCACTCCATTCAAGAGCAGTCGTATTTAACGGCCTGTCAGCATGAAAGATGGACACTGAGCTCACACATAGGCGCCAGGGCACCACCTCTGCTCAGAGTGGGGTGAGAAACCAGGAGATAAAACAGAGTGGGTCAGACATGGTTGCTAAGGAACTTTACACTGTTGTCCAGAGGTATATTAAAGAAGAACCTTTGAGAATGGGTAAATCAAAAGAAAATGCTTGCATCAAGACTTGCAAAGGGGAACAACTAAATAAATAAATAAATAAATAAATAACCCCTCCCAGACATTTCATTTGCAAGCAGTGCGGAATTTAGGAGTGTATATGGCATTGAGGTGATTTTTCCATATGCTTCCAAAAGCTTTCTGTTGCTTGCACATACCACAGAAGACTGGCAGGCATAACCAGGTAAGCACAAAGCAGACTGAGCTCCAGCCATTATTCCAGACGTGTGTTCTGAATTTATTGGATTCTGCGGGCAATTTACTTGGTTTACGTGTGTGGTGTGTGTGTGTACATGCCGGTGTGTGTGTACGTGCTTGCGTGTGCTTGTGTGTGTGTGTGTGTGTGTGTGTGTGTGTGTGTGTGCGCGCAACCGACACACTGACTCCCCATTGGCACTGATGGTAAGTTACCACTTCCAGCTCTGTGCCCGCTCCAGCCCACACCACCCACAGACGGCCAGTGCCAGGCCAGGGTGCAGAGCCCTTTGCCCTGCCGTCTCGCCCACACAGCCTGGCAGCACGGAGCTGCCCTCCGCCAGGGTCACACCCCAGTGTCACACCCAGCGGCTGCCAAGTCCTCAGTGAGGTTTTCACAGCAGTCCACTACGACCAGAGAGGTCGACGAGAGAGAGAGAGAGAGAGAGAGAGAGAGAGAGAGAGAGAGAGAGAGAGAGAGAGAGAGAGAGAGAGAGAGAGAGAGAGAGAGAGGGAGAGGGAGAGGGAGAAAGGGAGAGGGAGAGGGAGAGAGAGAGAGGGAGAGGGAGAGAGAAATAGGTGAGAGAGAGGGAGAGAGAAATAGGTGAGAGAGAGACAAGGACATAGAAAGAGAAGGAAGTGTAGGTCTATGTGTGCATGAGAAAGAGAGAGAGAGCGAGCTCAAGAGAGAGAAATGGAAAAAATGTGGTAAAGAAGGTGAAGATAGCAATAAAACCAAAAGGTTCCAACAAGGGAAACATGAGACACAGAAAACACACATTCTCAAGCAAAAGAAAAAACAGCCCATAATATTCACGACACATTTGCGATACCCTCTGCTCTGCATGGGAAAGCGAACTCAACTCGCTGCTTTTAGGGGGCGAACGCAGACTTTTCCACATAAAGCTGCTTATTCGCATCGACAACCGTCCCTCCGAGTCTGTTCAAGAGCACTGGAACAAGGCAATCAAACGGCATCTGAAGGCTTGTTAGGCGGAACGATCCAGGCGCGGGCGGCCAAAGCAAACTGGCCGACGCGCCCGGGGAGCGTCTCAGATCTGCGGTGCGGCTCAGCGCAGGTTGCCCTGGCAGACGGGGAGACCTCATCTGCTGCTAGTGAACCACACCGCTTGGCACCGCTACATGTAAGAGGAGAGGAGAGGAGAGGAGGAAGAAAGAAAGAAAGAAAGAAAGACAGCTACATAACAACGGAAAGGGGGACCAGCTGAACGAGAGAGCAAGCCAGGGAAAAAAAGGAGGAGAGGAAAAAAAACGACTGAATGAATGCAGGGAAAAGAAAGTGTACTAGATGAAAAGTTCGCCTGGTTATAGGGTGGTCTCCCGCTCCCCCCTCCCCATCTTATTTTATACGGCCGAGTGAGATCATGTCTCGCAAATAAATGCTCATAAAGAGGCCTTTGTTTCATCCAAATCCCCCAGGCCTGGAGATAACCAGTGTGGAGCTTTATGCACAACACATGTGGTCAGCGCACAGTACATGACTCGGGCTTCGGAGCGTGATGTGGACACTCCCGAGGTGTGGAGCGGCAGAAGGTCTGCCCGGTGTAGGGAGGACTCTGGCTAGGCTGCAGCAGCCAACTCTGTCCTGGCATGATTAACATCTGCTCAGGTTTGTGTTGGCCATGAACAGCAAAGGGAGCGATGTGGTCAAAGAGGAAGAAAAACATCAGCCCTGGCTGGACAAATGATGGACGCACAGGTCTTACACACATACACAAACAACTACAGGCACACAGGCAGAGCCGCCAACACACACACACCAACAACACCAAGATTTGTGCAGCCATAACTTCAATTGAGAAACCATAAGTTGACAATGACTCCCTCGCACATCAATTTTCTCCTGCAGTGCATTGTGGGAGAGCACTGTTCAGCCACTGAACTGTGGTTTGTGTTGTGACGGCATTTCCTGACAGAATCCAGAGCATGAGTTAAGACTCGCAGCTCCATTAATGAGGGGCGACCCCCGTCCACTGCAGGAAACCACACTGCCAAAGCACACACATAAAACACACACTCATAAAGCACACACACACACACACACACACACACACACACACACACACACACACACACACACACACACACACACACACACACACACACACACACACACACACACACACACACACACACACACACACACACACACACACACACACACACACACACACACACACACACACACACACACACACACACACACACACACTCCTTTCCCTAAAAAAATGGTCAAAAGGAACCAAGGGAGCATTTGCCTATAAATGTTTGATTTAAGAATCCTAACTCAGGCCAGTGTTATAGTCCATTATAAGAGCAATAACAGAGCTTCACTAGGGAAAGATATTACAGAAACACAAGACCAGTGTTAATCAGGCTTGGACTGTAATGTCTGGCTTTTTGACATGAACATGAGATGAGATATAAGGAGAGAGCACCTTCAGTGCATTGCACAATTGACTCACACAACTCATTTTCATCAAGAAGGATGCTCCAGCAACTACCACTGTGATGGTAGTAATCCCTGACAGGGCACAGAAGCCATGGGGACCTAGGATGCAGTCTTCCTGTCCATGCCACACACACACACACACACACACACACACACACACACACACACACACACACACACAGTTTGAGGGACTCAGACAGAGTTCTCTCTGGAACGCTGATCTCCATCAGCAGATCACACAGCTGTGAAACTTGGACACTTTCTATTGATGAAGGACACAGCCTATGTTTTCATAAACACACCCAAATGGTCAGAATCTACTCATAAACACACACCCACCCGTTTGTTTTTATAAACACACCCAAATTGTCTGAATGTACTTACAAACACACACACACACGCTCACTTGTGGTGTGACACTCATAACAAAGGCCTGAAAAGAGGAAATAACATTTCATAAAAAGGAAAACATGGACAGTGTGGAGTTTGGCTATCAACATTGAGTACCGGTAATCATTACCCAAACAACAATTAGTAAATAATTAGCTAGACTAATTAGCCATTTTAGCCACTTTTCTTGGCTGCAAAATAGCCCTTCTCTTGTCTCAGCCCAAGTCTAATTTAAGTTACACTTAATACCTCAAAATACCCTCTCGGGATGGGCTTAGCTGCGGGTCCAATATGCATTATAAACATGCAGGTCCAACATTGGTCCAATAATGGACTGTTGGCTTGGTGGGTCACCAGCCTTCGTATCCACATTAGCCTCTTGTCCATATCACCTTAAATCCACCTCAACCCATCACAGCTGTCGCAGGTATGGCAAAAAGACTAAAAGACGAGATGAAAGACGAGACAAAATCAGACATGCCACAGGTGAAAGCGAGGGCAGGGGGTGGGGTTAAGAGACAGACTGACAGACCACGATGATGCTAGCATATACACATTCAAGGAAATTCAAGGTGGCATGCCAACCATAAAAGTTATTTTTATGCTGTCGACTTAATGACTGGCAAAGGTCCAAGTCCTTTCCACTGGATATTGCAAGATACACAGACACTAGTGAATATTTCTTTGGGAATGCTAGCACCCCCCCCCCCCTCCAACAAGCAAGAGGAGGCAACAGATCATTATACCTGTAGATACATTCACAATTCTCTGAGTTTTTACAAAATATATTTTAACAGGCGTATCACACCTAAGGTCCCTGGATTAAGAGCTAGGGGAAGGGGGGGGGAGAGAGAGAGGGCGCTCTAGTGAGTGGTCATGGTTAATTTAAGCTGAGCGGGAGCTGCTCTGCCTGTTGAGGATCCACGGCTGAAGGCAGCCTCAGCCCGGGCCTGTCAGCTCCACACGCTCCGCCTCTGATCCACATGCTCATTAAAACCCAACAGAACTCACTGGCTTACAAGGACACACATACAGCAAGAGGGGGAGAGAGAGATGTGAGTAAAAGAGAGATAAACAAGAGAGGAGTGACAAGGAGAGGGGGATTGTGGAAGGGATGAGAGAGTGAATTAGAGAGAGGAGAGATGGAAGTGAAGACAAATAGAATGCGAGGAGAGGAATAGTGGGGGCAAGTTTGTTAGTTTTGGCACGGGCTGTAAACAACTGCCGAAGCGGATCCCGGTTGGCGTTCCAGCAAACAAACTCGCACCTAATCCTTTGCTCGAAACCCAAACAGAGATGGAAATGGGGATGAAAGGCAGGTCCAAATCCCCCTTTAAACACAGCTGGGCCAGGCCCTGTTACGCGAACACTGCGCTAAGCTCCATTTCAAATAGTACTGCCTCCGAATAAACCGGCCAATGAGCTACGATGGCACCCACTCCCACGGCCTGAGAAAAAGGTCATTATGAAGACGTGGCCCATCGGATTGCAGCATGCATTCTTTGACTCCATAAAATCCAGCCCACCGATCCAAGGTGGAGTTAGATTCATTTATATACTGTGTGTATGTATTGGAGGAGCCACATTGTGAGACGTAGTTGAATATGACTATAATAAGTAGGATGGAATGTCATGGGTAGGAGATGTTACTGGTCACCCACTAGTAGGACATCAATCTCCTCTGCAGTGGACCGGCCAGTCTGGCTGAGGCGCAGGGCTGGTCATTGGGATGCATGGAGGACAGGGCAGGACGATGAAAAATACATGGCACCCTCCGCATGTGAGCGTGCTTGAAAAGTCAGGCCTTCAGCGTGATGAGACTCCTGCAGCAGCAGCGGTGGCAGCGTTGGCTGGGTGCAGATCAGCGCTCTGATGAAAGGAGGGGGGGGGGGGTCTGAAGGGCACGCCTGTGATGTGTCCGGAGGGAGCGGCGACGCTTGAGGAAATGGCCAGAGGAGGACAGCCTACTGATGAGGCTCACCAGGGACAGGCTCAACGGGGACCGGCCTGGACTCCACAGCTTTCCGCTTTTGCTTACGCAAATTTCAGCCACTTCTAGCTGCTGCAGGGTATGCGGTGGAAGAGCGGGCCAAACCTACAAGCATGCATATGAATTTGGCACACAGCAAACACAGCAGCTCAGTTTAGACATGAATGTAAGCGGCAGTAAGTGCAGCCAACACCTAAGTTCACTTGAGTTTATTCTACCAATGTTTTTCAACTGCAGAGGGAAGCTGGATTCCATATTTCCATTTTTTGTTTTCTTAATTTTTTTCTTATAGGTGAAAAAAAATAAATAGAAAATCTACTAATGAACACAACCATCCTTTCCTTAGCATGCAACCACAGATGTCCTCTACATTATAATATGTTACAGCATAAGTGTGCATATCATATGATATGAGAATGTAAACAGCATAAGTGTGCATATCATATGATATGAGAATGTAAACAGTAAATGGGAGAATCAGTGCATAAATAAAGACAGAGATGAGCATAGAAGAGCGTAGAATACAACTCTAAAAATGGGGAAAATGTAAGTGTGTCAAAGCAGGTGAAACACAGGCCTACAGAGAGAGAGAGAACTAGAGGAGAGAGGGAGGAGAAAAGTGGGGAGAGAAAACAAGAGTGAAAGAAAATGAGGGAGAGCGAGTAGCGAGGGAGCGAGGAGCAGAGGAGGGAAGAAAGGGAAGCGGAGAGTGAGAGGGGGGGGCAGGGAAGAATAGGATCCCCAAGGACACTACCAAGTGTCTGGTATGCAAATAATGACACGATTTCACAGTGTGTGTGTGTGTGTGTGTGGCTGTGTGTGTGTGTGAGAGAGTGTGTGTGCACACACGCTACTGTTCTCACTATGCAGGCAACAAATGACAAAGCCTCTCATGTGTGAATGCCCCATATGGACGACCAGCACACATGCGCACACAGAACAGCTCTCTCTCTTTACCATACACACACACACACAAAGATAACACAGCCCAACCTCCTCATTACTTGAAAACCCCAAACTGACACATAAGGTTGACGCAACCAAATAAAAACTCGGTTCTCTGTAAAACCAACTGTTCAAAACAACATACCACAGATACAATTATTTATCAACACTCCCTGTGCCACTCGTCATAACACTCTCACTCACTTTCCCACACACACACACACCACACACACACACCACACATGGCCCTGAGAGTCTCTCTGGGCCACCTGCATTCCCACAGTGCTCTGTTGCACAGCTCTTTGCCTGAGTTCATTACACATGATCTTCCTTTCAGCGGACGCCAGGGACCCGGTGCACAGTCAGTCCCCACGGCCCTGTCAGCCACACACTGGCAGCCGACCAGCGCACACACACACACACACACACACACACATACACACACACACAAACCAGCCAGCCGGACTGGCTCAAGATGGACACTCCCACTGCAACACACACACAGTGCATGCTAACAGTGACTTGCAAGCATACAATCACACACACTTACTGGATTTGATGACAGATGAGGATCATGGCCCAAGAGAATGTGAGACTAGAAGAGTAACACATACACACACACAGACACACACACACAGACACACACACACAGACAGACACACACAGACAGACATGCACACACTGCAGATTGATACTTGGACTAGCAGGCCTGTGCAGCAGACGCAGACTCAACCCGAGCTATTTAACGACACAATGAAACCTGAGAGGCGACAGACGTCTCCTTTTTAAACAACATAATCATCTTCGCCCACAGAGTTCACGCTCACGCCAAAATGGCCAGGGGGCGTCTTTATTAAGCCAGCAAAGATCATCTGAGATCCTCCGAAACTAACATGTGCTTCTCTCTGTGTGTGAACGCACACGTATGCGTGTGTGTGTGTGTATGCTAGCATGCTCAAACATGTTCATGTGTGAAAAGTGGGGGTTGTGTGTGAACATGGAGACCCAAGGGACAGACACAGATGAACAGTGATAAAGAGTAAGTGATGAATAAATCATGGTAAAGGAGAGAGAGAGAGAGAGAGAGAGAGACAGAGAGAGATGAAGCGTCCACCAAGCCTTCATCATTTGGAGGGGTCATTAGTGCCGTCCTGAGTTAGGTTCAGTCCACGCCGGCCCGGTTTCTTCTGAGAACTCCGCTCACGTTCGCATGCCAGAGGGAGGAAATGTGCGGTCCTGCGTTCATCGCCCCGGCTTGTTTTCGCAGAGCTGAGCCGGTGTTGCGTTACCGCAGAGCCGGGGCCAGATAAAATGACCGTCCTTGGCACACACTGGACCTGGAGCCCCTGGTTCTGATAACACAACACAGCTGCTGCCCAGCACTCCAATCCGCCAGCCTCTTCAAAGCCAGCTGACACTCCTTTCTGGGGCCCAATTAGTGCCTACCTGGACTCTCTCTTTCCCTGTGAAGGAGCCATAGGTCCTTTCATCTTTGCCAGCAGCCCAGCAACAGTGAGGGGGAAGGAGGTCAAAGTTCAGATATCATATGAGGTCACTTCCTGTTTTATGTCTGGAGGCAGTGAACCGGCTGAGAATAGAAAGACCCGCTGCTATTCCAGCTTTCATTAGATGGCAAGACACAGAGAATGAAGAGAATCAAAGAGAGAAACAGAGATGTGTAAAAAGACAGAAAGAGACTGTGTAAAAGAGAGAGAGAGCGTGAGAAATAGTCTATGAAAGTAGGGAGATAAGCATCCAGTCTCTGCCACCCTGCTTTTGTCCAGAGGCTTATAGCAGCTAGCTGAAGCCGCTATAATAAAGCATTACGGTCCTACACGTATGCACGCACATAAAATCAACTTCAATTCACACAGTTGAAGATTGCGGAGTCAACTGGAACATAGAACAGTGGGGGTTAAGTGGTTTTCCCTTTCCAAGAGCCTTAAAGTTCGCTCTAACTGTTAATCTGTCAGATCAGAGAGCAGTGAGGGGGATGCAAACAGTGACCTGCAAACATCCTGTCCCTAACCCCTCCTTATCACACATACATACAGGTCCATCATCCCTGTTATCTCTTCCTCCCTCTCTCTCTCACACACACACACAGAATCAGTTCTTCTCAGAATAGTCTGGATGTGATGGGTCCATCGTGCATTTCTCAGATACGAAGCTGTTATGGTAAAACATTCCTTTCTTTGGTTAACACGAGACAGGAGAAAAAATCAAAACATTTACAGTGGGTTACAAAAGTATCCAACCCCCTTGAAATGCATCACCATTTTCACATTTTTAAAAAGATACCTAAACATATTTGCCCAGTTAATGTTATCATGGTAAACAGTTATATTTTTTACGATTTAAAACTAACTTCTGATATTTTAGATTTTGTGCTACGAATAAAAGCTAAAAGCCTAATTAAAAGCTGAAATATTAAATATTGATTTATTTTTTATTCTATCAGACAAATAAATTACTTATTTAGTCTTCAAAAAAATTACTAAATAATAAATATTTATAATGAAAACACTGTGAAGATCTTTTTTAAACAAGTAAACAGTGATGATTTGCAGGGGGGTTGAATACTTTTGCAAGGTACTGTAAACGTGCAGTGGGTGGTGGTTCACAAACAAGTTTAGCCCTAGGACCCAGCAAGAAGCCTGAAGCCTTTATGGGAACTCTTCCACAACACAGCACAGCACACAAAGCCCTACCTACAGCAAATTAGCATAGTGCCATCAGGTATTTAGGCATGCAAGCAACAGCCTCCATGTTTTCAGTGGATATATAAAAGCCAATTATCCATACTGATGGACCTTGTTTTTTGTGTTTTCTTTTTTAAGAATGCGTTTAAGTTAAAGTGAATGGTGGGGGTGTGACTCTGACTGGATTTCACATCAGGTCACATGACGGCGTAGGGCTTTTTTATGAATGACTAAAAGCAGCAAAGTTAGAATAACAGAGGTGACCCCCTGACCCGAGCATAGAGGCGCCATTGTCAGAGGATTCCGGATTAATGGAGTGAAGTCAGTCATTTATTCATGACAATGAAAGAGCAGCGTCGCCAGGACAGTGACCTCACTCCATCACAGGCACACAAACACTCCGCCCCTTCTGCTCACAGCACAGCACAGCTTTGATAAGTCTTTGAGGATGGACCACTGTATTTATTGTCAGTTAGTTTAGGCTAGTGCACACCTCCACCTTACTCCATCTATCTCTCACATGCACGCACACAGACACACACACACACACAGAAAGACACACACACACACACACACGACACACACAGCTCTGTCTTGTTGTAATAAATCAGCAAAATCATTGTAATACTGCTGTGATATATGGAACAGAGTATGACTGTCCCCATGGCCCAAGAGTGGCCGGTTCAACCTCCATCACATGTGAAGGTGCCGCGAGTCCGAGCCCATATTCACCCCCACAGCACAGCTCAGAGAGGAAGCACAATAGGGAGGAATGGCAGAGACAAGCCATGAGTGAGACAGAAGGACAACAAAAGAGGGCCACAGAGAGATGGAATGTGTGACAGAGAAACTCAGGAGCAGGAGGGGGGCTGTCAGGAGCGAAGGAGCAGGGAGGAGAGAAAGAGCGAGGGAGCAACAGAGGAGGGCTGAGGGAGGAAAGAGTGGAAGAGGGAATAAAAAGTGGAGAAAGGCATAGACAGGGAGGAAATTGGAGAAGAATGAGAGAGAGGACAGATTGCACAAGGGGAGGCCGAGGGAGAGGGAGAGAGACAGTGAGCAAATGACAGAGGAATGGTTAACTGTTTATGGGTTTGGAGTACTGGGGCCCACCTCTCACTTTGTGTTGGATCTGCAAGTTCCTACTGGTGCAGAGGACAGGGGTCTTTGGGAGAGGAGGAGGGAGAGGTTTAACAGGGGCTCACAAACGCTAACTTTTAAGAGGGGGCAAGCACCAGTTCAACCCCCACTTCCCTAAGCTGTCTTACCATGCACTGGTTCCACCCCTCCCCCACTCTCATTCTCTCACTCTCACAAGCACTCTACCTCTCTCTCACACACTCAAATACACACACACACAGAGACACTCTCTTTCTCTTTCAGTGTGTGTGTGTGTGGGGGCCATCCTTTGAAGAGAACTGTGATAGGGTCCTGTGGCCCGCCATCCTGGGTCAACCCAGCTGGAACTCACCCAAGCATCTTTAGTAGGCCTCACAAAAGAAGGTTCCCATAAAGCCTCTTTTTGTTCACTCTCCCATAGAGTGTGTGTGTGTGTGTGTGTGTGTGTGTGTGTGTGTGTGTGTGTGTGTGTGTGTGTGTAAGAGAGAGAGAAGTAGTGAATCAGTCTGCAAACTGATTAAATAAGGCTGGTTAATTACAACTCTGGTTTAATAAAGTCTCAGGCAGACACAGGGCTTGTGTCAGAAATTAAAGGATGGGGTTTCTCTGTTGGGACACAGGCTCAAATGAGTCCGCCAGGCTCAAAGGCTACTGCACATCCCCGCACGCTACAGTGCATCTGCCTTATCACACATCAGGCTCCCTTTAGCTCAAATCAACCTGCACTTTGGGTTTAAGATAAATAAATCAACTCTTCCAAATGGAAAAAGTGTCAGAGTTCAATGTACATTTCATCCCACTCTTTTTGATGGTGGGCAATGAGATGTAAAATTTAACTTTCTTCATTAGTGTTTAATGTGGGATGGAATGAAAATTTGCAACAACAACACCAACAACATTTGCAACAACAACACCACAAACATATATATATATATACAAATAGGCCATTACAAGCCCATCATACCACTGGGACGTGCAGCTTACTTTATGAGGCTCATTTTAAAAGTGTACTAAACTACAATAACGGCAATGATTCATGTTATTTGTAATGTGGGTGCTAATGGTGATGTGTGTTGACACAACACTAGAATGTCTGGAAAATGCATCTACGTCTGTGACTGAACTTCAAAGACAGCAAAAGATGGCTCACCCTGTTTTGAGCACATATCAAAGAGAGGCTGCTTTTGGTGAGATAGAAGCAGAGGAACATTCCCTCCAGATTGTTAACTGCAGCAAAGCATTCTGAACGTGGAAAAAAGGGGCTGAACAGAGGGGGGGGGGGGGGGTTGGACGGGGTAGAGCTGGTGAGGTGGTTGAAAGGAGACAAAAAAAACCCTCCCAGACCTCGGCAGGAATGTGGGAAAGCCATCCCGAGCACAGGAGGAGATAAATGATCTGACAAGCAATACCAGCTGATTTAAAACAAACAGCTGGACGAGGGAGGCTGCAGCGATGGAGGACAGTAGAAACCATCTTGCGGCCATAACTCAAAGAGTCCGCAAGGCATGCATATGGAACAATGCTGCAGTGGAGCATATCGCCTGGATTCTGTGGCCACTGGAGAGGGGAGAGGAGGGCCTGCGTGGAGCTGGGGGACGGGGGACAGGGGGGGTGGAGGGGGTCTGATAGGGGAGGCCAGAGGCTGGGGGGGGGGGGGCTGGAGGAGCCCTCTGTCTGGAGGGCTGCCAAAAGCCACACGCAGCAGCAGCCTCACATCTCATGGAGCCGTGTCCCTCTGTAGCGGCCGCCTGCCCAGGGCTCTCCAGCCCCAGCACTCCCACATGGCGCGGCGCGGAGCTTCTTCGCCGTCACACACACACGGGCTGCTGAGACCCAACATGGCGTTTTGCAATAGGCAGCCTGAGATTCTAATCCCATACCATTTGTCAGATTTAAGGGCTAATGAATCATCACAGTTCTCGAGCTGTCCATTCCGTTTATAAAAACTCTGTGCAGTGTTTGGACACAGTCCTGGCTCTGAAAAAGGGAAACCAACACAGTGGCTCAGACCAAGCCTTAAACCATCCCAGCCAATCAACACGCCACTTCAGCTGCACAGATGGGAGGTGTCATTTTGATCGGTTATTGAGCTTCAACCAAACCACGGACTGCGCCTTTAACATGAGAGTTGTTTGTTTGTTTGTTGTAAGAGGGATTTGTAATGAGTTTGAGACCGAGACCGGTCTTTTCACTTTTGACTGTGGCAGTCAAAATGAATACAGCAACAAAGCAATACTCACAATAATGTGGAGCATTAAAGGCATCCTCCACCAATCTATACTAGAGTCCTGGGTGCAGTTGAGCCTCTTTTTTTTTTAAAGAAGCATTAACTGTGGAATTTCATTGCGATTTATGGCGGAGGCTATTGAAAACAGGTTAAGCAACGGCAGGCTCTGAGCACAGATTCCAACTAAACTTCCAGCCGGCCTTCCCCAAGTGCACCTTAATCGCTCCCCATTAAAATGTGCTACTCCAGGTGAGGTCAGATAAAGTTCACATGCTCAAAACATGAAGTAGTGCATGTCCTGTTTCTGACACGCATCATGGAATGTGCCCAGAGCCCACTGCTATGGAAATGCAGTGGCCTATGCAAAGGCTTGTAGGTTACATTTCTTAGGCAGGACTGATAAGATCTGAAATGTTGTCCTTGAAACATTTTCAGAAGAAGGCATTGGCTTAATGGCCTCAGAATGGTAATGAGGGAACTGTTACACATCGCCACCAATGGCTGACCCACCACAGTGACAGGGCCCACTTAAAAGCAGGCCATGCAGTAGAGAGCGTGATGGATGGCATGTCGTTAGCTTTGCGGGTCATTTGCAAGGCCCAGTCTCAATGGGCCATTTTAGGGGTGATCCCACCCAGGGACTGTGAAATCTCCACCCCCTCACCCCAACCCAAGATTCATTTGCACCAGCGAAGGCAGACACTTCATTATGCACAGGGCCTCCTGAGGCATAGTCACAGGGCAAGACTCACATCAGGAATTTCCAAGCATATCCGCAGTGCAATACGACTAAATCACACCAGAAACCTCACAAACTGTTGTGTTGTGCTGTGCTCCACCAAGGAACATGAAAATTCACAGCAAGTCTCACATGACAAAAAAACTGCCCTTGATGACAAACACCAGGTACACCAGATACTGTTAAATACTCTGGAAGCTAAAGACAGATAATGAACACCCCTCTTGCCTGATGAGATGAATACACAGCCAGTGATAGGAGGACAGCAGTTTGAGGGAGACAGAGAAAGAGAGAAAATGAAGTGTGTTTGAGCTGTGACAGCACAGGATAAAATAACACTCCAATGACAGAAAGAGGGCTTTCGAGAACCTCTCCAAGAGCTGTTGAAGTTGGCGCACACCCAGCACTGAAAGGTATGGGAACAGCTCACGCTTTTCTTCTCACCCTGCACCATTCCACCACCCCTCCCCAGCCCAAACACCTCCTCAATTACCCTCATCATTCAATTAAGAGGCCTCCAAACCACCCGACCTCCAGGCAAATCCACCACTGCATCTCTGCTTGCAGAAAGCCCTGTCAGCAGGGGAGAGGTTTGAACAAGCCCTTAACCTGAACCACTACAAAATGTATTCCTTAAATACTGTAAAATGAGAGAACTAATTTGCCAATTTCACAAACTGCAGGGGTGTATAACGTCAGTACTTCATGAAGAGGAGCGCTGTATACCAATACCAAATACCATTAAATAACACAAGTTGAGTTGAGTGCTAAGACATGAAAATGTACATTATGCTGTAACAAAGAACTCAATACTTATACTATACTGATTGGTCATTGCTTTCAAGAAAGAAAAAAAAAACTAATTACCAACAAAAGCAAGAATGATGGTTAAGTTAGAAAAAAATGTATGACTGGCCATATATAAACTAGTTATTTTCAATGCAACTGAATTGCGTCCTCAACACTCAGGCTTAAACGTTGGATGCCGTATTTTAAATGATCAGATCTTGTTACATTCACAGTCGACACATATATAGATTTACCGACCTGGAGAGAGGGGCTAATGTCTTGTTGGCATTGCAACATTGCTTCTTGTATTTTCATGGGCACGGGGGTAGCCTATTTAAACTGGAAGGCGGTAGCAATCCTTACTGGGAAATGGTTCTAACCAAATACACAGCTTTATTTAATGTAACCTAATACCTTAAACTCACGTTTGAATATGTCAACAAAAAAATAGACAGCGCGCTTGACAACTCCGCAGTCGACCACAAATTCAAATAAATAAAAAAACACCTTACAGAAAATACATTATTATTATAATAATATATTACTATGCTACAGTCTCGTCGACCATTTCAACCCTTAAGCTGAATGCCAATTAAAATTCGAAATGAAATGCCGAATGAAGAAAAGAGAAAAAGGGACACAAATTGAAGGATTATTAACATCGGAGTGTGACAAAGGGACGGTTCGGGCAACGTCGTGTGTTCTGGGATAGGGCCTTTGTAGAGCAGGGATAAAGACTTTCTCAGAGATAAAACGCCATTTGGGCCGGGCCCCCTACTGACCGCTTCTGTGCGCATTCTCTGAAGTGCGCGCGCCTCACCACCGTCTCAAAACATACCGGTGTAAGAAAGTTTGCCATTTGTTACAGGCACCGGTTGTAAATGTAAACAAATATTTTGTTAAGCACGTTGCGCTTGATACCCTTGAAATTTGTTTCAATAATACTGTGGTATTTTAAAACTTACATCTTGACTGCAATTTAACCTATAACAGCCTTTCATAGGCTATCGAATTTATAGGCTATATTTTAGGCTATATAACAGATAAAAGGTTAAAAAAAAGGTAAAGATTAGGCTTTCCCAACAGTATTCGATATCGTAAAATAGCCATGTGGCCTACCAATGTGTTAGGCTACATTACGCCAACCCCTAACACTTAAATGAAAGATTAGCCTAAAAGATAGTGTCAATTGCCTGATTAAAAGCAAGACACTGGTTGGTTGCGCTACACTGTTTATAGGCTTCTGGTGGTTAATTAACACAAACACTCACATGCAACAATGTAAAGGTGACTGACCAATTCATATCATAGTGAGTCTACGCTGAAGTCCGTGGGCAATAACACACCTATTTTAATACAGCCATGGGAGAAAAAATAAAATAAAATAAAGAACTGATAAGCCTATCCTATGTTAAGTAGCCTAGAATGTTTAGTCAAACAGCAAGAGACAATGGAAAATGCGGATAACCGCATTATAAAATAAAAAAGAATAAACGATAATCAACAAAGATAAATGTTTAAACACTGCCATGTATATTTTGAATGTGGAAATTCATTTCAAGCAATAGGCTTCTTATTGAGCTCTATTGCGATAGATCTTGTCAATATCCGCATTCGAGTTCAAAGCGTGCGCCACTCTGCTCATGTAGGACAGCACCAGGCATACGAACTAACACGGTGTTTGACAAGCATGAACCTCATATATTGCTCAAAATAGGCTACATTGGTTGACGTTACCTTGGAGGATTGTTGCAATTATGTCAAACAATGCCTAAACTGGCGACAATTTATATCCATTTGCTTTTGATGTGTTCACGTTTTTGAATAACCTTGCCATCTCAGCCTTAACGTTGAGAACACGTTTCTGTCTTGACATCTTTACAAAACAGTTACAGTACATGCTGTTACGAGCATCTTAGAATAAAAACGCAAAATACCTGCATGGTAAAGACTCCAAGCTCCTGTGTGGATAGCTTCTTAATTTGTACGGCCAGAACTTGTGCTTCATCCATGATTGAAAACTCCGTTTCAGCACCACAAAATCCACAACATAAAAGACTCAGGACAACCACAAAGCTCCATGTAACAACTTCTGTTTTATCCCCATGAAGTAGAGTAGACCTATTCCAAAGCGACGGAACAATTCGACTTAAAATCACGGATCCTTTCCGTACCCGCCTCGCCATGATGGCTGGGTCGTTGAATAGTAAACTGGGAATTCGCGTTGCAGGTCTTGGAAAAACTTCAGAAGAGAGTAGGCTACTTTTCAACTTCGCCGATCGATTTCGTCTCTTCATGGAAACAGATTCCGACGAAAATACTTAACGGATGCATTAATGCACTTTCCATCGAGCAATAAAAGCAGATTGAAGTGTTGTACAAGCAACAGAAAATCTATGTTTTTCGCCACCTTCTACGCACTCGTACCAACTCCAAACTCTGAGTGTGAGCCGGAGCATCACAATGGAAGTGAAAGCAGGAGACGTGGGAGCGAAAAAACGTCATGGAGTTTTTGTATGGATTTGGATCTAGGCTACTTTAAAAGCCTGAACGAGCGCCAGGGTTAGCACCAGGTCTTGTGTGTGGAACTGAAACACAGGAATCATTGAACTACACCTTTGGATATATTAGTAAGTACAATTTTCAGTTTTGCGCATATTAGACAACATGAATTAGGCTATTGTAAGCCTAATAATACATTTTAGATAGGCTGCAAGCCCCATCAAAATACATTTAGGTGAAAATGTTTTTCTAAAATGTAGCCTACTTATTTTAAGGGAAAGAGATATGATGGTTGTTTCACGTGATGAAGGTGAGTTATAAAACTCGTTATTTTGGGCTAAATTTATTGGTATCATTGTTATTTTGTTAGACATAAGATAATGTTTTGGCTATAGAATAAACAGAAATATATCAAAGTTCATTATTGAGAATGAGGAGTATCTATTGCACTCTTTCATACAAAGTATAAAATGCATACACAGTGAGTTTTCACTGAGAAAATACAAACAAATCTGTTGCAATTTCTACTACCACTTACTGACAATTTTATTTAGGAGGCCAGGTAGTGTCATTGCATGTATGTGTAAGAATCCATATCACAGACATGCTGTGTCATTCCAGATGAGAACGCAACGTTCCATGTATTGTCAGTTGATTTCAAATATCTTTGAACTGTTTATTCAACATACAGAGACAAGGGACACATCATTCAGCTATAGCTCTTCTATACACATGATCTTCACTCTCTCTGAACGTCCTGTTAGTTTTGGGTTATAGTGGAAATGTATTTTAAATGTAAAATAAGAGAATGATTAATATTTGTGTTTTGAGATTCATGTATTCTCACAGCTTTCGCATCCAGTTTTCAGATGGATGGATACAGTAGGCCTATTGGTGGATGGAAAGACTGTGAGTGTTCTATGATAGATGTGTTTGTAATGCCATGAGAATAGTTTTGGAAGGCACAGAATATTTTCTCCACATGTAGGTTGCTTTGTGACTGCAATTCACAACTCATTAAAACTCAATGATATATAAAGAGAAGATATTTCAAATAGAGACGCATAGAAAATTATGCATTTATGCACACTGCATTTACAATTGAGAACACATGGAGGATTTTGTCAGCCTGTGGTTTTGATATCTTTTGTTTTCTGGGAAAAGGCTTCACTTTAAGGGCTATTTTTTCCATTTCGTCCACCTTGGTGAAGCCTCAACCAGAGAGCTTGGTCGTGCTCTGCCCGCGTGGCTGAGTGCCAGTCATTTCCTAAATGACTTCCCTGCAGTGGAGAGAGTATGGCACTCATATCCTCACTAACCCAGCACCCAGATTCTTGGCTCCAGGAGAACTGTAGTCTACCATAAAGCACAACTACTCCACGGCCAAAAAAAAGTATCCTTTCGTGATTTGGTTTAAATTTGGATATTTATTCTAGCACATTCCCAAATTGCAGCGCTGTTAAATGGGGCACTTCAGTTCTGTAAGCCAAACCGTGCTTTATAAAAAAAGTACTGTCAGACGGAAACAAAAAGCGCCTGTTTAGATATAGTAAATTGTTGTCGCTAGACAGAAGAGAGGGTTAACAGAACTGATTTCTCTTTTTCAAGCTCAGTAAAAGAAAGTTGGTTTATGCTTAGAGGCCCAATTGCTCTTTTGCAAACACTCCCTTTTAAAATGTACATTTGCATCAAAATGGAGAGCACAGTATCAGTATGCTCTCCAGTGTACATCTGTGCTGAAGGAGAAGCAGAAAAAACACACTGAGGCAAAGATAATGAGACAGAGCCTTTGTATTTTGTATGTAAGCCTTTATGTATACATGTTTTCTTGTACATGTGTGTGTTATACTTACTTGCACATATCGGTTTGTGCGAGAGAACATACACTTCTGTCAGCCTCTAGAAGGTAACTGGGCGAAGGATGGTTGTGTCTGCGTGCTCTCTTCCACATAATCCAGAGTGATCGCTTTTGGCTGTCCAAGTGGTGGCAGCGGTGGCCTTGCCAGAGTGACACCAAGCGTCAAACCACAATGGGGGGAAATGCCTCCTATACTGGGTGACACAGCAACACCAGAAGATAATGAGAGGGAAGGAGCAGAGAGCCAGCATGTGCATCACTGCCAAGCCAGAGGTTTTGAAGATCAGTTCAAAGGCCCGTCTGTTTTTTACTGGCTTTTGTGACTCAGTGGATTAAACAGTTCTGTTCTGGTCGGCCGGGCCAAGATTCTGACCCGGCACAGCTGTAAATGTGTCCCGCGTCAATCGCTGTGGCCATAACTCTCCCAAGATCAGACGCGGCTGCTCTTCATCACCGCCTGCTTGCACTCCCATCTCCAGGCCTCTCCCCATCATCATCCTCACTGCCGGGATCTTCGTCAGCATCCCCGTGGAGTAGAGGGACTTGGGGGACAGATGGGGCTACCTCAGTCAGATGGGGCTACCTCAGTCAAATGGGGCTACCTCAGTCAGATGGGGCTACCTCAGACAGATGGGGCTACCTCAGTCAGATGGGGCTACCTTATCAGGCAGACAGCCACTGCACAATCTCTCCTCCACCCAGCCTTTGTGGATCCGACGCTTAATTACTGTGTATTATGATTCTTTACGAGGAGCCTGAACGTTCGCTTCTCCACACATGGACAGACTGCAAGCCCAATTAAGCCGCTTCTTAAAATCTTGATGAGCAACCGAGTCTAAATATAAGGCCGCCCCTGGGTGACCAGTAGAGAAGAAACAAGCCTTCAGAATGAGGTTGGAGTTAATTGCCTTTAATGGCGGGTTTGACTCTGCTCACCGCGCTAGCCAGTGTGGTGGTAATGAGCCTGAGTGCAGCCTGCTTTTGCTTTACTGAGGGGTCTGCCGATAGGCTTCAGCTCAGTGATATCTTTTTCACAAGACTAGTGTATTTTTAAGAGGTAAGGACAGAGAAAGAATAAGAGAAGAGTTTTTACTGTTTTCAGACACTAACAAACAAACAAGGTGCAGGTTAGTATCTACGTATGAGCAAACATACAAATTGGAGCTGCAGTGAATTATTCCTGAGTCCTGTATTGAGAAACTGCGTTTTAAAATCCAGAAGCCTTGTTTGTGGACATTAGGACTAAGCCAAAACTTGATAATTGACATCAGATACAATAAGAGAGAGCAGTGGAATTTGCCTGTTAAAAACATAACATTTAATGAACCAAATCACAAGGACTTAGGAAAATCGACATTCAGTCATCAATATGATTTTGTGAGAGGTGTGCATAGAGGAAAAGGACATTACGTGAGATGGAGGGACAATGACAGAGAAAGAGAGAGATGTGGGATGAGAAGATGAGAGGATAGAAAACAAGAAAGGAGAACAGAGGGAAATAGAGGAGAGAGACCCATGGGGCTGAAGCTGCAGTGGTGCTACACACACTCTCTCTCTCTCCCTCCCTCTCTCTCCCTCCCTCCCTCTCTCTCTCTCTCTCTCTCTTTCCCTCTCTTTCTCTCTCTCTGCTTGATCCACAGCCAGATGAGATGAAAGGAGGCTGACTGATGCCTGCAGAGCCTCCTCGCCCTTCTGCTGCTGGAGATGGAGGGAGAGAGAGGGGATGGGTGGAAAGAGACGGAGCTGCAGCGAATGGCACAGTCTAGGTACTTCCTGATTCACCTAAAACCGTAGGAAACAGATCAGCTGGACTCATGGTCCTGCAGCTTTAGACACACTTTATTCATAGACGCTCTTTGCATGATTGAAATTATTTATGCCTAATCTCTAATGTCTCACAACTGTCATTGTTACGGCTTCTGCTTGAATGTAATGCCTCATTCCCATCCCATCCAAGCCTCAATCTGATCCTTTGGGATGACACAGAAATGCAAGGGCAGACCATAGAGCTGTCAGCGATACTTAATAGCTGCCCTCAAGCACCCCAGTGCTGTAATGTGCTACGCATGTGTGGGGAGAGTAGAGTTAAATGAATCTGCTGCAATCCTTGCTGCAGCTAACATCACTAAGAGACCATTTCGCAGTGCATGGAAATGGGGAAGTGAGGACACACACACACACACACACACACACACACACACATGCACACACGCACACACGCAGGGATGCACACACACACATACACACACGCACACACACACACACGCGCACACACACACAGAGATAAGACAGTTTCTTTGAAAAGATATCTTCTGTGGTGAGGAAAAAAGTCAGTGGCCTAGGGGATAAACATGAATATTGCGGCGCGGCAGCACTGTCCCCAGTCACCCTTCTGACGGCCATTGCTGGTGGAGCTGCTTGGCCGCCGTCTCCACGCAGGGCTCGGCCCATGCCAGACCAGGCTGTAATTTTGTGTGTGGTCAGGCCAGGGCGCGTGTGCCATTTCAGCCTTTTCCTGGCCCCAGTTAAACTTGGTAGGGCCACTTTAATTAGCACACTCTGGCTCTCCAGGGAGGTGGGGATTCAGCCAGTGAGCTCTTTGCATACGGACTGACTGACCAGTCTACTCCAGTCTTATTTGGGTTTATTTCTTGGGCTGGCACAAGACTATCTAAAATGAAATAATATAAAATTGATTAAACTGTTAACAACCAATTTAAGGCAGTAAATCTAACAGAGTAAAGGTGCTGAGGTGCAAGGAAATCACAAATGAATATTAAGTGATTATTGGCAAAACATGAAGGATAGTGACACAGTTGTGGACTGGACGAATGTGCTGTTGCTGGACACTGACCAAATCCCACTGAAAATGAGTTGGATTCTAACCAATCACACAAGGATCTAAGACCTAATGAGAACTAATATATTTTTTTCTTAACACTTTTCTTAGCTCATGCATTTTTTATTTCATAGACAATTCACACTCTATTTTAAGATGAATGACTCGTCATAGCACATGCCCTTCACATGAGCTAAGTAAAATGTAACAAACACCATGTGCCACCCTGTTAGTCATGATAGTACTAAAACATCAGTGTCATCTTAATGTGGATTCAAACCCTTTATCTCCTGGATCACTTCCACATGGAAACATTTCCTAAATTAGCGTGTTTAAATCCACCCTCACCCCAGCAACTCCGTCCACATGCTATTAGTTTGTGTGAAAATACATCATTACACGACACTCACACAGAGCCTCTAGTTAGCAGAGCAGGATTTGTCTTAGAGGATTATTTCATTTGCATAATTTTAATTAGTCCGTGTATCCACAAAGCCACCTGGTTTAGGCAGATAGAGGATGGGGAAAAGAGTGGCTCGGCTTGGAATGGAACACCACCACACAAATACATTAGACAAGATCTGAGAGGATGTGGATGCGCAAAGTCAACTGCCATTATGGAGTGTGTCCAAAGCCGATTTGATAAGAGAGAGAGATTCAGAATGAGGAAGGCTTGACCACTGCACGCGTCACATAGCAGAGGGACTGCATCTCTCCTGAGGTGTGGTGTTGGAACACAACCTGGTGAAAGAGCTCAATTACTACTTTCATCATGAAAAACTACTACTGTTTGTCATCAGTACAGATTAGTGTGGAAAACCCTGGTGTTTATTTCTCCGAACTCTACGGAGTGTATTTGGTTACTGGCATCTGACATTACAGGATAAGCTTTCAAGTGGGAATGCAAATGTAAACAATATTTCGACACACAACTGAGCCCGAAATATGCATTCATTCATGAGTTGTTTTCAGAGCCCAGACACTCATAGTTTGGATGTCCCTGACACATGTGTCACCACAGCCCACACAAAGCCACTCCGCCCTCATCCACTCACAGGCAGGAAGCGCGGTGGGGAATGACAGTCCCAGCCCTTAATGGATGACAGGCCCTTCACTTGGGAAGCCTTGGAGGGGAAAAAAGATTCTCTGAAAGATGTGTCAACTTTCTTTCATTTGAACTGAGATTGTCTGATTTTTTTGGGGGAACGTTTGCTGAAAGATGATCCGATGTGCTGCGCTTCGTTAGCCACAGCAGTGGCTGTTCCGAAAGGAAGTTGCCCCTCTGATCTTTCACCTTTAACCTGTGGCCTTCTCTGAGTGAAATTCCAGCACACAACCATGTGCAACAGGTTCACCTCTGTAACTCCATGGGAGCGTATGGTATGAGGAAAGACATTCATACATGAATCTGTCAAAAGACTGGTGGTTGCAGCCGATTTAGAGATCCTGACACTAAACCACACATGCCATTATAACTAAGGTTTGGGGCTACACACAGATTGGTCTTCATTTCCTAATGCTGGTGACTACAACCCAGTGTGCATCAGGATTTTAATAGGAGTGTGTGGGGCGTGAGTGCAGAGTTTGGTGTCAGACTGGCTGAAGGGGCAGAGATAAGGTGACAGAGGGGGAGGAATGGCAAAAGTTGGTGACAGACACCCCTTCAGTCCTGGGTGAGAGATGACTCACTTCAAAGCGGGAGCTCAGGCACTAGCTGCATTAGCTGGCTTTAATTTGAGTGAGCCACACAATGGCAGGCATATATAATGAGCTGAGGAGCAGATGGGTGTGATTCCAACAGACATCATTAAACCATGAGCGACGAAGGCCCAGACAGAGGGAGGCCAGGGAAAGAAGGAAGAAAGTGCCTTTAAAAAACTGCACCCACAAAAAAAGATATTACTTTCCATGTGGAAGGGGGATGAACAGGGGGTTAGAACCCTGGTAGTTTCCATGACAACCCCTTTCTGGGGCTCAGTATTACCAAATCTGCAACCTTCATTTTCCCCGACTCTTTCCAACATCAGCAGCAGTGGAGCTGGCTTTGAAGGCTAAGCCGATTCCCAGTTGAAGCCATTTCTATTTCTGCTTTTTTTTTTTTTAAAGAGCAAAGCAGCCGCTGGATGTGTGTGTGTTTTTTGATGCCAGGAGCTTGTGGTTTGCAGAGGAATAACAAATAACAATTACAATGCATGTCTGACGGACTCCTGCAGGTTGATAATAATCCCTCTGGTCGATGGAGCAAGCTCATTTTCCAAAAATAGCCACCTTACGCAGACAGAAATCAAGGAACTGAACAAAGAACATTGGCAAGACTTGACAGCTTCCTCAGCTCCAACTATTCCATGAAACATTGAACAGAGATGTGTCAGATACCCGCTCAGATGAGAAGCTAATTCATGCATCTGCAGTCCCCGAAATAGCCAGCCTGAAAATGAGGGTAGCACACTTTCATTTCAGTATTCATTAGTAAATTCGCCCTCTTGTGAATTATGAAGGGAGCAGACTGCTGAGTGGAAATAAGGCAGCAGTACTCCAAGACAGATCATAAGTAGATCGGGAAATGACACTAATTTAGAGTGCCATCATTAGAATGGAGTGATGTGTCACAGTGTGCGGCAAAAATGTTTGGCGCCATGCAGGAAGGCTTTGTTTGAAACAGTACTGGACTGTAATAATCAAATCCATGCATCTGAATCTTTGCTAAACATGGGAGACAATCACAGATTGGATCAGTCATGTTGTAACCCTCAAACAACTCGAGAAGAAGAGGTTCCTCAAAGGGCTCCTCTGTGGCTGTTATTGATTGAAAGAGTTATTAGAACAAGACAGTGAGTCTGGTGATGCTCTGAACAAGGCCAATCAAGTGTTACTTTGCATCTGTGGCCCTTGCCATGTTCGCCACATCGACATGTGTAAGTCACATTGGATAAAAGTGTACTATAAGTATAGCCATGTCATTCTCAAGGTATAAACATTACATGAAAATGCCTACCTGTGAACTGAAACACTGCACAACTGGCAGTAGATGTATTTCCCTGGGTGACTATGTCTTGAAAACGGCAGAACACAATAGCAGACCAGTCTTGTATGGGTTGTTGTAAGCTTTAAACACTGACCTTCACCCTAAGAGTGCCCCACACTACAATCTGCCTTCAAATTTCCAGGATCCATTTAACATCCTGTAAATCAGGCAAACAAACATGTCCAGGCACTGCAGTGTTCTGCACGCACCCCCAACACTCTATGCCATAGCAGGCCACTCACTTTATGGCAATAATGCAAGACTATTGCACTAGTAGGGTTATAGTTAGAAGTGGGACATATCATGTGGTCAGCAATCCACTCAAAGTTTAGTAGCCTACTCTGTTAGTGTACAGATTTAGGCTAAAACTTGTTATTACAATCAATGGATCAAAACCGCAATGGCAAACTGGACTTAAGTCAACTCTAGTTGTTATTGTAGAGGTCAGAGTATGATAGGCATGACTGGATCTTTTGAGGTATTTATATAAGGTGTGGTGTGGGAATGTGTGCAGTGTTGACAGGTGTAACTAACTTGACCAGCTGCATTAAAAAGAACAATTCAACACTCGTCTATACTGTATTTCAGCTCATTCTGTGTAACCACAGTGGAACTAAAGAAAGTGCTAGAATGACTACTGCTGAAATATGAACTGAACAAAACACATACGTCAAGATGCCAACATCATAGAATAACAGTTTTCATAGCAACCCACAGGAACTCGTGGAACTTGCTAAAATGAGAGGCAAACAACATTGCCCCAGTGAATAGCATATAACCTGACACTTGCAGGCAAGCAAACAACAACTAGTGACCATTTGGACCCACAATTAATAGCTATTGAGGGAATGATTCTAATTGTTTTAGAGACTGTTAAATTGATCCCAATTTTATGCCTGTAAATTTATGTTTTGTAAAATGTTTGCTTTCTTTATGAATCCATAGACTGTAGACAAGTCAGGCGTAGACATAAAACGCACTCACTTCCACTCCCAATGAAAGACCTCAACAGAAGGATGCTTTCTCTCCACCGCCTTAGAAAAGGAACTCAGAGTCAGACATTCACATGTTTATGGTTCAGACATTCAGACATTTATGGCTGTAAGCTGTTGCCTCCCAGCCTGATTGTGTCAGTGCTGTCTTTAAACACACAAAGGCAAACAACATAGGCCAGAGAGAGAGAGAGAGAGAGAGAGAGAGAGAGAGAGAGGGGGGGGGGGGGGGGGGGGGAAAGAGAGAGAGAGTGAAAGAGAAAGAGAGATTGATCTGTGAGCCATAAACTCCGTCTCAGTCTCCACACTGGCCCCCAGTCCCGGCCCCGGTCTCTCTTTCTTGCCCCGGGGTTAGAACCCTCGCAGTCGGGAGGAATTTGGTGCACTGAGTGGAAACAGACATGGAGGTGCATGGGGACACAGGAAGAGAAGGAGAGAGAGAGACAGAAAGAGAAAGAGAGAGAAAGAAAGAGAGAGAGAGAGAAGGGGTGGGGAAGAGACCTACTCCATTCTGCAAGGGAGTCACATGAAAGAGGTGAAGGAACAGAGAGAGAAGGAGAAGGATAACATGAGGCAGAGGGAGAAAGTGGAGAGACTGAGTAAAAGACTGGGAGATGGAGAACGGCACTGCCCTGCCATGCTCCATGTGGAACACATTAAGCTGCATTATACTGGCATTCAGGTTCTGAGGCAGGAGATGGCTGTGTTCTCCTCAGAGAGAGGCTCGAGGCCCGTAATCCAACCCAGTGCTTAACCAGCCAGATAACCAGAGCCCCTGCAGAGAAAACTACATGGCCCTAACCACACGCTTGCACCAAAGCAGAGGCAAGTACATAAAATACTACACTGAAGATCCAGAAAATCGCTTTGCTTCAAATAAACGGCCGAGAATTATCTGAACAAGTAAAAGAGCATTTCAGAAGATCCGTGCAGAATGTTTATGAACATTTCTTTCTTCGCATCTAATCAGCAATTCTTAAAGCACATGATGGCTAGGAGGGCATGGGTTCTCCATAGTATGTTCTCCCTACATTTGGTCTTTGGGAAACTTGCCTAAGCTATCACTATTTTAAAGAGCAACACATTTGTTGCTTGCCTATTCATGACTTAATAAGTTAAACATAGACCTAAGTGACATTGTTGTTTGGCTTGCAATAAACTGCCAACCACTTTTAACGCTAAATTGGACATTCCTGTGGCAACAACTGCTGCATTGTTCATTAACCCAGCTTTTATTGTAAATGCCTGTTGCCTTGCAAAGTTGAGGCAGAATGCGGGACAGGACAGGCTGTGCAGTCCAGCAGCAGCACCCCATCCAGCTGGGGCCGTCCATGACTACCTTTACCCTCACACATACCAGGCAGAGCAGATTAAGCCATGTGCTGTGAGTGCAGTCACATGGGGCAGATTTCCTCTTAGCGGCCCTGACCCCGTTCCTTTAGTTTGCCCGGCCGTAAGCTCCTCTCGAGTTAAAAGAGAATCGAAAACAAAAGTCGAGACGCCAAAGTGCTCATGCATGAAGCAGCAACTGGCTCATGGCCAGTGTTGAACATTTCTTAACCTGAATTCAGTTTCGGTCAAAATCCATACAAGTGCATGGTCCAGAGGCCGAAAGACCCATGGAGAGAAGTTAGTCCACCACCCGCTTAACTGCCATGTTGTACTAGTGTTGCACATGACTGTCCATAGGCAAACTACAAACCTTTATGGGTATCTGCCTGCTAAGTGTGTGTATTAATTGCCCTGTCTCGTCACAAGTGTAGGATTAGAACGTGCTGGGATTCCTGTCAGTATAGTGTTAAACCTTGACATTTTGATTTGTTCATATGGACTGTTCTCTCATGGTATGATATCGTTGCTTCCCTGACTGCTGTTGGTTTAATAAGATCTGTAAGGATTATTTGGTTCTTAGCCCTCTGGCTTTATTACTCTCAGTGAGACGTAAAGTCTCAGTTAATGCCCTATCCATGGCCTGAAGACGTGGAAGGTAATGGATTCTAAACATAATGCCATAGGGCTAAGAAAGATCATAAGGGAAACAGAGACAGAGAGAGGGATGGAGAGAGGGAGGGAGGGAGGGAGAGAGGGAGGGAGGGAGGGAGGGAGAGATGAGTGTGTAGTATCCTGCCTGGGCAAATAAGTTCACCTTCGATTTTATTCTAAATCACATCCATATTGCTCTAGATATCAACGCCTCAGTGAAATGACCAGAGGCATCCTACAAGCTGACCTCTACCACATGGCACCAGGAGTGAGACGAGCACTGCATAAACTTAACATAAACACAGACTGATTTTTGAACGGCATGCATCTAGCATCTAACACTTCTCACTTGAGTCAAATGACTAAAAAGCAGTACACAGAATCTGCTTAGGTTTTTGTGGTATACTGCAATGCCTTTTCCCACAAAAACAAACATTCCATCCTTCTAATTGGTTTTTTATGACCCCCACAAGAATTCACCCATTTGTGAGTAGAACCATAGACAATCTGGTATTAGTCATCAGAAATCGACTTTTGCTGTGATGTCTCAGAGATGTGTTCTAAGCGTAACAGTGACTCATAAAGGACTATCCTCTAATCCTCTCTCTTGGCTCCAAGACTCCATTCATCTGCTGTCCGCCTACAGTCCGTCAGCCCAGGCCAACCATCGGGCAGTCTGCCTGATGGGCCCGGTGCCTCTGCCAGGTGTGTGCTAGAAGATCACGCGACCTCTGACGGTAGAATGGACACAGGATATGTGGAATGTAGAGACAACTCTTGTCCTCTGAAGGACCACCGGGACTGCGCGACCTCTGACGGTAGAATGGACACAGGATATGTGGAATGTAGAGACAACTCTTGTCCTCTGAAGGACCACCGGGACTGGTCACATGTGTAACAGTGACCTTTAACCCCTAGAGCTGACCCTAACACAGCAGTCCCAATGTTTGCCACGTCTGGATGAATGTGTAGGCCTTCTCAGTGTCCCATTCTGTGGAGAGGTCTGTCCCGATCCGTTGTCGGGGAGACAAAGCACAACAGAGGCCCTGCCAGATCAGATGACCTCATTATGTAATCTCTCAGAAAGACACCCTCACCTGAAAACATCCACATACCCTCAGAAGGGCTTGGACATACCAAATGAAATAAAGACAAAAATACTATAAATATATCAGTGTTTTTTTTGTGTCCGTCTGCTCTACTTTTGTCACTGTACATCGATTTCCAGACGGTTAACGGAGAGGCGTGAGATGTTAGCGTCCAGTGTAACCAGATAGATGGCTGTGCAGTGGGGGGCCGGAGAGTGTAAGTGGGGAGAGATGGGCCACTTGAGTCAGTGGGCTAACAGTACATAGTCCAAGGTCAGAGCTCAGCACCCACACAATGCGGCTCTTTATCCAGGGGTCAACTGGCTGTCGTCCTCCCTTCAATAACATTTCATCCCCCTCCGACAATCAGACGTCTGTTTGAGTCATTCCAACATAAGAAAGGGAGGAGAGGGATAGTGAGAGAAAGAGAGGAAAGAAGATATATATATATATATATATATATATATATATATATATATATATATATATATAGAGAGAGAGAGAGAGAGAGAGAGAGAGAGAGAGAGAGAGAGAGAGAGAGAGATAAAGAGGGGGAGTGTAAAGGAGAAAAAGAGTGAAAGTGAGAGGGAGAGATGGACAGAGGAATAGAGAAAAGGGAAGTCTCAGTTTAAGCTGACCTGTAACTTAACACTGCTCTCGGTTTGTGTGGCTTTTGCTCTTTGTGCAGGTATGTCAACACACGCACACGCACACACACAAATGTCCCCTTCAGACAGTGTGTGAGTGAGTCAGACTGGTCCACCTGACTCAATTTCAGTGTCTCTCAATGGACCATCATGTGAAACTTCGGTGTCTGTCTACATACAAGTGTTGGGACACACAAAGTAGAAGCCTCAGTTCCCTTCATTCTCTCCCTTTCAAAACTACATGTCTTATGTCCTTTGTTTCTCTTCACCTCTGTCAGCCCATCTTTCTCTCTTTCTCTCCATCTGTCCATCCACCCCCTCTTGCCCCTGGCCTCTCTGTTGCACTCCTCCCTTCTCTCCTCTGGTTTCAAAGCCTTTGGGTTGCTGTTTATGACAGGTCTCGCTCCTGAAAGCAGGGAGGACTCTTGTGAGGTTGTTTAGAGTTCATCTGCAGTGTAGCACTGTGCTAGAGTTCACAAGTGACAAATTCACCATCACACATACAGACATACAGACACAGACAGATAGACACACACACACACACACACACACACACACACACACACACACACACACACACACACACACAGAGGATCACTCATGTACACAAAGACAGAAACATAGAGAGAGGAGAGAGAGAGAAGGACAGAGAAGGAGAGAGAGAGAATTTTAAAAGCCTGCAGGGACACAGTGCAGAGAGCCTGCTACGGCCTTAAGTCACGTAGGCCAAGCGGTCTGCTGGGAAAGCCCCTTCTCCCTACAGGGGCTGTGGACAGGGAGACTCTGGCGTCATCAGCTCACCTGCCAAAACCCAGCTGGGGCGTGGAGCAGGACGCACACCCAGGGGAGCTGCTGGCCAAGACCAGGAACACACACACACACACACATCAGTCACACATGTCAATGACTCACACACACGGAAAGGGATCTCCACTTTCCTCTACGTCCATAGCAGAAAGGAAGAAAGACAAGAGGACAGAGAGAGAGAGAGAGAGAGAGAGATGATCACAAGAGGTGTTGTTGGTTCCGTGACATGAATACCATTCCCTGCATGTCACACACTATGCAGCATCTGCTTCTCTTTATGAAAATGCAGCTCTGGTGCAGCGCTCAAGATTTAATAATGCCAAGATTTGCTGCTCCTGCTCTCTCTCAGATTCCTTGCTTTATCCGTCTCTCTCTCTCTCTCTCTCTCTCTCTCTCTCTCTCTCTCTCTCTCTCTCTGTATCAACCTCTCCTCTCTTCAAAACAGATGATAAAGAGAGGAACTCAGGAGGGCAAAGAGATGCTGTGGGGTTGGGGAATGCAGACATGGCTGACACGCGGTCCGGGGGCACATCAGAATGTGAAGGCCTCATCTATATTGTATAAGTTGAGGGGCCGCAGCACGCCTGCCCCAGCACAATTTGGGCTTCACCTGTTTGGCCTGCAGCCTCAAAGGTGTTGTTGTGGGACGTGTGTGTGTGTGTGTGTGTGTGTGTGTGTGTGTGTGTGTGTGTGTGTGTGTGTCTGTGTGTGTGTGTGTGTCTGTGTGTTTGTATGCGTGTGTGTGTGTGTGTGTCTGTGTGTGTGTGTGTGTGTGTCTGTGTGTGTGTGTGTGTGTGTGTGTGTGTCTGTGTGTGTGTGTGTGTCTGTGTGTGTGTGTGTGTGTGTGTGTGTGTGTGTGTGTGTATGTGTGTGTGTGTGTGTGTGTCTGTGTGTGTGTCTGTGTGTGTGTCTGTGTGTGTGTGTGTGTGTGTGTGTGTCTGTGTGTGTGTCTGTGTGTGTGTGTGTGTGTGTGTGTGTGTGTGTGTGTGTGTGTGTGTGTGTGTGCATCTGTAGGAGTGAGATGAAAGAGCATAGCCTACAGGCAAACAATATGGATTTATGGCATCAGCACCACATTTATTCACAAGTCTCAGGCAATCTGAAAATTCAAGTACATCAACAACCATGGTAAGGCACTCTAATGATAAACTCCACCATACCTAGAGAAATATACAGCTTTTTAAATATATATTATGCCATAGTAACATAAAAAAAACCTGACAGGAATGTCCAGTGCTGCAGAAGCATACCTGTGAGGAGTATGAAAATCACATTAATTTACTACAGTCACTTAACAAGGATTCCTCTACATTTACAGACTATTAAAAATCACCTTTATTCATCTGGAAGATCCCGTCCTAGTTTGCCATTGTTTTCAGGGGTGAATTATTTGATATCATTTTGGTGGTTTCCATTAATTGACCAAACACTAGTGCAACAGCTGAACTAAAAGAAGAAAAACAGTGAGGTGAGGAGGGGTCATGAACTGGTCAGCACCACAGCCGCCCAAACAGCACCTCAGGCACAACCAAATCCATACCGTGCTACAGTGATACAGGGACAAAATGGGCGATAATTCTGCCTCGTAATTCTTCATTTGAGAGGTTTATAAATGTAGGCTTGAAGCGTTAATAATTAATCACCCACCACATAGCATTTCAGAGCTAATGATATTATTTTTACACAGCAAAACACAAACACACACACACACACTCGCGCCCGTGCGCAGACACATGCATGCACGAGCACACACACTGATAAGTTCCAGTAACACTTCATAGTGAAATCAGAATGTCTAACAGTCTGGCATTCCAGAGCGAGAACTCAGACAGTTCCAGAGGAGAACAGTGGGAACCGACGAGCAGAACTGATCAAAACCATTCCCTGCACACCACCCCCTCTGCCCCTCCCCCCCTAAAGGCGCTCTTCTCTCCACTCCTCTCCACGCACCAGCTCCACTACTCACAGCCAGAGCCAGTGTTCTCAGCTAAGCATCTTTCCATATGTGCTCCATCCCTGCTCCTTTTGGCAAGCACAAATGCACACACACACACACACACACACACACACACACACACACACACACACACACACACACACAAACAACAAATACACAAACACACACACACACACACACACACACACACACACACACACACAAACCACACAGAGGCACACACACCACACAGAGGCACACACACTACACAGAGGCACACACACACACACACACACACACACACACACACACACACACACACACACACACACACACACACACACACTGTGGAGTTGAATGCCTATACCAAACCTATAAACAAGGGGCACACGCAAATACACAGACATCCCTCATTTATCTCTCTGATGTAAACACACACACACACACACACACACACACACACAGACACACACCACACAGAGGCACACACACTACACAGAGGCACACACACACAGACAGACACACACACACACACACACACACACACTTGATTATTCTGCCAGAAAAGCAGAAAGAGGAAAAAACAATTTCACATAAAGACAGTCCAGCAGACTCCATTGCTGGGCTTTGAAGTGCAAATCAAAAGGCCCCAATTAAAACCACATTTACATTTTCCTTCCCCAAAACAACTTTAAACAGGAGAGACATAAGGTACACCTTATCTCATCAGGGCCCTTCACAGGGTTTTCTGTTTAGGTAGAATTACAACACACAGACACACACACACACTCTCTCACACACACACACATGCACACACACACACACAATAACCCCATTTCTAGCCCAGTATATTAAAAAAAAACACTCTTTCTATAATCTGTAATGATTGTGTCATCACAAACCTTCAACATGCACCCCAGCCATTAATTAACCTCTTAAAACTAAAACCGCCTAAAAACCCTAAAAAAATCAAAATTCGCAAAAGATACATATCATGTTTTTTTTTAATGAAATAATCCCTTCACAGAATACCAGAGAACCACTGAACTAGTGCAGTGCCCATTAAAGGCATAAATACTTAGCCATGGTGATTATGGCTCATTTTGTCCATGGTATGTCTTAATGGACACTTAATGGACACGTTCAAAAGGTTAGAATGTTCTTTTTTTGCCAGAGTGGGTCTTTATTAAAACTCATTACATGTCAATAGCTTCAGATTTAGGTAATAAAATTGTACAGTTTCACAGTACTCAGCATATGCATTAAGAAAGACCAAACCAGGTAGCTTTCCATTACTGTGAACTCAACCTATGCAGGGCAATGTCAGTATACTGCCCTCTTGTGGTTCAAATAAATCACACACTGTAATTTGGCATGGACACAATACATCACATCAATCTGCAGCCACTCCACACATCAGACTGATCTCTAATCATTGTTGAATTTATGAATGCAAGAGTGCAAGATTCATGGGATGTGTACCAATTAATGTCGTTGTTAGGAATGGCCAGTTTAGTTCACATAATTGATTCCAGACAGGTCTCTTTCAGGAGGAGTCTGGACAAGGCCACTCACCTATGTAGCTGAAGGCTGGTCTCACACATGGCTCAGTAAATTACACTGAAATAGACGCGTGATGTGCCATGAAGTCAACCCACCTCCTATTCAGCAAAAAGTTTGCAAACTCTAAGATTGTTTTAGGGTTTTCTATTAGCAACAGCGACAGTTGTCTTGGCTCATGGACACCAAATAAAATGGAAACTAAAAAGTGAATGACTTTAAACCCCATGTGGGGGCAGATAATAGTTGCACTCTCAAGAAGATGATTCATAATCACACTTATTTATCCCTGTCTGTAGTTACAGTTAGCAGATAATATTCTAATTACATGCAGAATCTTTCTAAAAAGATAAAGGTGGCAGGTAGCCTACTGTGAAGATACTATGTGTAAAACTGAAAGCATCAACATTACATGAGTACACAGATGGAAAGCACAAACACAGCACAAACGGCTCCAAGAGGAAAGAGAAAGTCATCAAAGAAATTAAAACACAAAACAAAACAAAACAAACAAACAAACAAACAAACAACAACAACAACAACAACATTGGATACTAAATAATACTAACAGCCTAAATACCCCCTACCCAGGACAGAACACTAGCTGACCCTCTTAGCTTTTCACCAGTGTAAAGCAATTGGTGCCACCTAGTGGTTACAGAATGCAATCAACAGGTAAAATAGGCCCTAAAATGCCCACTCTTTTGCAGAGGCAAAAGAATAATCACAGAAAACCAAAATATGACAAACAATGAAATTTAATTATGATTTTGCAATACAAAACATTTGTGCAAATATCCTCTCACAAGTACCAAAAAAACAAACGGACAAAACAAACAAGGCCTCTTGGTCAATAAACATGGCTGTAAACCTTTTCATATAGAGCCGGCTGAAAAGGCAGCTCATTCTTCAAAGGTCTGCTCCTCTACATAAAAAGGCACCTCAGGTAAATCAGCACACTGAAAAATCTCCAGTACCAAGATTCACAGTCTCTGTTTTTAAGTGGTTTTTGAACTGGGATATACACCATTTACATGTAAATAACAGATGATATCTGTATAAAACTTCAGATACCTAGGTAGGTAACATTGTAGTTATAAAAATAAAAGGTTGAAGTGAAGGTGTAAAATGCAAAAAAGGAACTTAGGGGACTCGTCACAACCTTAATCTCATCCTAACTCTCGGAAATGTGGTTAGACTGAACAGAATCGACTGTAACATCATTAAATTCACTAAGTACCCTGAAAAGGTGAATGATTGTCTTTAACTCATGGCAAGGGGTGTCTTTGTACTAAACAGTTGCATAGCAACAAAACACATTCAAATAGTGACTTTTAGCTGCTTAATCCTGGTCAATGTGAGTGCTTAGCTTAAATAAATGACCTTTCCGGTCCATTCCTGTACTGTGTATGAAGTTCTGTGTGCAGTCCTTGCAGGTCATTTCTCAAATGATTCATTTGGAGGAAGACTGAGGTCTCATGTCGAGTCCCAGTTCTTCTATATACAGTGCGCTCATGTGAAGGTCCTGTCCCTCAGTGAGACTCTGTAGAGTGTATATGTGTGCACTGCAGGTGGGCTGGTGACGGAGGTGGGAATCTGTTTAGTCGGGCGGTGTGTGTCTGCTGTAGTCCTGGCTGAGCTGACTAGTCTTATTAAACACCTGTGTGCTTGGCCTGCTCACCCTCTCCCTCTCAAGCTCACATCCATAGGCACTGTGGTGACTGTGTGTTCTGTGTGTGGAGTTTATATGGAGCCATAGGCTCTGTGTGTGTGTGTGTGTGTGTGTGTGTGTGTGTGTGTGTGTGTGTGTGTGTGTGTGTGTGTGTGTGTGTGTGTGTGTGTGTGTGTGTGTGTGTGTGTGTGTGTGTGTGTGTGTGTAAATGTGGTTTTTCATCTGTGGTTCTGAGGAAGTGGGTCCATAAACATTCCCACACAGCCCTTTCGCTGAGGTTTCGCTTTAGAGCCCAGGAGCTTTCATTACGAGCGTCTTTTCTCTCTCATCCGGAGGGGTTGGCCCTTTAAGACCAGGGCGGTGTGGCTGCCAGAAGCTCACCCACAGCGCTTTGAAGTCCATCACTCAACACCAGGAAGGCTTTAAGCTCCTGCTGTAGCAAAGAGGAGATGACACTGAACTAAAGAGATGGAGAGAGAGAGGGAGAGAGAAGGGAGAGACAGAGAGAGGGAGAGAAAGGGGGAGTGTGTGAGACAAAGCATGCTGATGCAAGCTCGAGACAGAGTCAAAAATCGAGCACACTCCTCTCCCAAGGTCCTTTCTCTTTTAACAGACAAAAGAAACAACACAGGGGCCGTGTGAGTCCTCAAGACTACAGACTTGAGTTGGCGCTGGGGAGGGATGTTGAGTGTGTGGGGAGGATGGCAGCCTCTGAGACAGCAGGGACAGAGAGAGAGTCCAGAGCCCTGCCAAAGCACCGCACCACACCACAACACACCACACCACACCATACCGGCTTCTGTTTCGGCTTTTGTGTCCTGCTTTCGCATTTTGTCTCCCAACGAAAAAAAAAAAAAAAACTTCTAAGAATATAAATCTTTCATTCAGGATTATTTTTTACCTATTTACAAAAAGCAAGTTTAAAAATATTAATAATTATAATATTTCTTACAAGAACAGAAAATAAAAAAACAAAACAATGAAAACCAAGGCGAGTGGGTGTATTTACAGGTCTGCATGGATGACGGACTCGCTGTACATGAGTCTGTTGGATTCGGCCAGCAGCGCTGCCTGGGAAGGGTCCATCTGCACCTGCTTCTGGGCCATGTGTCCGTACATGGGCATGGGGCCGCCCCCGGGCATGGGGCCCATGGGTGCCAGCGTGACGCAGTGGGAGAGCAGCGGCGTGCTGGCGTCGTGGTTGGAGCCCGTGGAGGGCACGCTGGTCACGTGGCCCGTGCTGGTGGAGCCGCTGGCGCTGCTGGGCGAGCGGCTCTTGGGCGGCGGGCAGTGCTGGACCACGCGGGACGCCACGGCCTGGGCCGGATGACCGGCGGCGGCGAAGTGGGCGGCGGGGAAGGCGGCGTAGCCCGGTGGGATGGGGTATCCGTTCACCGGGATGAAGCGCTGCCCCTGGGCCATCGGCGCCGCCATGAAGCCGGCGATCTGGCCCGGTGCCAGGCCCTGTGCGGCGGCCGCCGCCTGGTAGATGTAGCCGGCGTAGCGCGTGGGGCCGGACAGGTTGCTGACCGGGCTGGCGCTCAGCGAGGTGGTCTGTGTGGTGGCGTTGCCGCCCGACGGCGTGCTGGAGCTGGCGTGCGACGACAGGCCCTCCCAGGCGCGCAGGCGGCCGTGCAGGTCTTTGAAGCGCGGACGGCGCGCCGGACCCTCGTGCCAGCACTCGGTCATGAGCGTGTAGACGCGCGGCGGGCAGTCCTCGGGGCAGGGCAGCAGCTGCCGCTTGCGCACCATCTCGATCACCTCCTGGTTGCTGCAGCCGTAGTAGGGCTGCAGGCCGAAGCTGAAGACCTCCCAGAGCAGCACGCCGAACGACCAGATGTCCGAGTCACTGCTGAACTTGCCGTAGGCGATGGCCTCCGGCGGCATCCAGCGGATGGGCAGCAGCGCATTGGGCTGGACGCGGTAGTAGTCGGAGGTGTAGAGCTCGCGCGACAGGCCCAGGTCCGAGATCTTCACGTGCAGCTGCTCGCCCACCAGCACGTTGCGCGCCGCCAGGTCCTTGTGCACCACGAAGTGCGCCGCCAGGTACTCCATGCCGGCCGCCACCTGCGTGGCCAGGTGCAGGAAGTCGCCGTGGTCCAGGCTGGAGCGCACCGTGCCGCCGCCGTCCTCGTCCGAGCTGCAGCCCACGTCCGAGTGCGGCGACCGCATGACCAGGAACTCGTGCAGGTCGCCCTGTGGCAGGAACTCGAAGAGCATGCAGACAGGCTGCTCCTGGCTGACCACGCCCAGCAGACACGCCACGTTGGGGTGCTGCAGCTCGGCCATGCGCGCCGCCTCCGCCTGCCAGTCGGCCCACTGCCCCGCGCCCGAGAAGTCCTTCAGCGTCTTGATGGCCACCAGCTGCGCGTGCTCCATGCCCGGCAGGTACAGGTGGCCCTTGTACACCTTGCCGAAGCCGCACTCGCCCAGCTCCTCCATGAAGCGCACGGCCGAGAGGGGCAGCTCCTTCGCTTTACTCTGAGAGAGGGACAGAGGAGGAGAGAAAAGAAAAGAGGAAGAGAGACCGTGAGAAAGGAGGAAGAATAGAGACATGAGGAAAAGAGATGGAAATGAGAGTAAACACAGCGTCATACAGAGAGGTAGTGAAAAAGAGGGGATGGTGAAAAGAAGAAAGACAAATTGAGAATCAGTGGTGACTCTCCTCCATTCTCACACTCTGCTTTACCTGACAACACGTCCCAGTGTAACAGGCAGAGTGTGAGTAGCACACGTATTGAGTCATCATTGGAAACATACGCACTTCTCATTAAGCTGAGACGCACAAGCCAGATGGTACCTGGCTGATGAAGAGTAGATGAGGAGGAGGAAGGCTAAATCAAAGTACTAGTGCCTAAGGGGAGCCTGGCTGGGGCATTATTTGCCAGACACAACATTCCCTCTGCTATTGATAATATTGACCACAAGCTCTGTGAGCGGCTCTCTGAGTGGTTTTCTGAGGGCTGTATCACACCCTGTCTGCCCAGCGCTCCGCAGGTCTCCAGGGGCAGCAGGCACTTCACTGCCCCAGGAGAGCGCTCTGATCTCAGGCCCTCAGGCTGACCTCTGACCTCAGGAGCTGACCTCAGAGCCGTTTGATGTCAATCCTCCCAGGCCCTCTGCACCTTTACAGCACCTCCATGCCCTGAGGCCTCCAACCGCCTAACAGGACAGTGCCTCCATGCTTTACCACGGGGGAGGACTTCACAGGGTTTGTTATACGAGACTGGATGTCAGGCCATTTAAATGTCACAGTTGGACAGAAACAGATACATGCAGTAAAATCAGAAGTTACAGCACAGTTAGCAAACAAATCTAGTGTAGAATGCATTAATGCCTAATAGCAGTTGAGATTGCATTTTAGAACCGTGTAATGAAGTATAAGACCCGGGCCACAGCAGGTCTGCAACTGAAGCGCTCCACTTGCGTAGTGAAAGAATAGTTTTAGAAGACTGCTGTATTTTTTGTAATGAAGATGCTGCTATCACGACTGTTGTAGCTAGTTCCATTGATTATAGTGGAAGCTATTTGCTGCAGCAGATGCTTCACAAATGGAATGCTTTAGTTGCGTGCCCAGTGTAGCCTCACTGTAACAGGGTCATGAAGTAACAAATGTGTGGATTTTTAAAAGCATGCAACAAAAATATTTAGAATCCATTAATGCCTAATAGCATTCCAGGTATCCATCAATTTTCAATCCTTCATGACACATACCAACCTCCATTTCTCAAGTGTTTCACTGAATTCACTGAATACTTCTCTGGCTACTTTATTTCCACAGCGGCGTCTTGTGTTCAGCTATCTGTCTCTTCACAGAAATAAGGGATGGGTTTGGACTACAGAGAACAGAGAGTGTGTTTTCATTTCATGTGGGGCCATAAGCTTTCATATTCTCTTATCTGATGGGGCTGGCGAAGCCGCTGCTCCTTCAAATATGCTGGGGTAATCCAACAGGGTGTTATGGGCAGAGAAGAGAAGGAGAGAGGGAGAAAGAGGAGGAGGAGGAGGAGGAGAGGGAGAGAAAGTGAAGAGATAAGAGCAACACTCTGAAGAAGGGAGATGAAATTCCTGGGAGAAGCCTCAGAGGGGCAGCCAGTGGGGAGAGGGGGAGGAGAAAAGAGAGAGAGAAGGAAGGAGGGAGAGAGAGAGGGAGAGAGAGAGGGGAAGGGAGAGAGGGAATGTGTCATTGAGATGAACAGATGGTTTGTGTTTAAAGACAGACCCGCCCTGAGGCCTGGCCACAAGCTCTTCCCTCACCTCAGCCACCAGCCAGCCGGAGTGGTGACCTCTCTGTGACCCCCATCTAACCCCTGACCTCTGGGCCACCTCCACTGGGTTACAGTCACCCGTATGGGAAAGGAAGCGACTGAATAGCCATCTCCTCAACTTCATGTCTCTTTTAGAATTTAACGAAACATACCACTCATGCGTGACCCGTCAGCTTTGTTAGCTTGACACAGACGTGACAATGACCTGTCCTCAACACCCAATTCATAATTGGAAACATGACGTGGGTTACGTCCGCTCAAATGTATCATTTGTTTTAGTTTGATAACAGAATCTCCTTTAAGTGTGTGTGTGTGAAGTGTGTGTGTGAGGCGTCAGTCTGACGGCAGGAGACAGCACATGGCCTTTCCTCATCCCTCACATATTCCCACTGCTCCAGCTGTCTCCGGTCTCTACCCATGAACACCCAGGCCACGGGGACCAGTGCGCTTGGACAGGGTGGGGACGGAGCTGCTATGGTATAGTTATGCACTGTGTGTGTGTGTGTGTGTGTGTGTGTGTGTGTGTGTGTGTGTGTGTGTGTGTGTGTGTGAGGTTTCCTGTGTTTCAGATTCCCACAGACTCAGAGACCATAAGAGATGAGCATCAGCATTCCACAACTCATACACCCATACTATCATATAAATAGTCTCTCTGTGTGTGTGTGTGTGTGTGTGTGTGTGTGTGTGTGTGTGTGTGTGTGTGTGTGTGTGTGTGTGTGTGTGTGTGTGTGTGTGTGTGCGTGTGTGTGTGTGTTTGCATGTGTATGCGTGAGTGTGTGTGTGTGTGTGTGTGTGCGTGTGTGTGTGCGTGTGTGCGTGAGTGTGTGTGTGAGTGTGTGTGCGTGTGTGTGTGTGTCACACCCACCCACCCACGAATATACACCTACATAAAGCATCTTATCTGCTGAACACATGCATTACTCCACTAAGTAAGTCCAAGTCAGTGAATTCCACTGGAAGACACAGTCGCCAGACAGACACAGACCCTTTCCAAGTTGAAATGAAAGGCTGCTTCTGTGCGGCTGTTTGTGTTCTGAAATTACAACAGTATATTATAGCTAGAGACTGTATTTGTGTGTATTTGTATCTGAGTGCATGTGTGTATGTGTGCATTTCTGTTTGTGTGTTTGTCTATTTGCATCCTTTGTGTCTCTTTGTCTGTGTGTATTGTGTGTGTTTGTCTGCGTGTGAAGTAGGAGTGTGCTGTGTGTATG
>NW_027468576.1:6760000-6762500 GCF_046254945.1 Alosa pseudoharengus | reverse complement strand
GGTCATCGCAGTTGGGCAGCTTGAGGCGCTTGAGGATGATGGGGTTGGAGCGGGCGATGATGTACTCCGTCTTGCACAGGTCATTCTCCAGGATCTCGCACTCGTCCTTGCACAGGTCGCGCGGCTTGTCCATGCCCGAGCTGCGGTCGCACGTGGGGAAGGCAAAGTGGCACAGCGACGGGATGGCGAACTCCGAGCAGCGATCCGACAGGTGGTTGGATGTCCCGATCATGGTGAATGCAGCTAGAGAGCAGAAGAATTAATTAAACATCCCTGAATTTCCCCTTAGGGATTAATAGAGTATCTATCTATCTATCTATCTATCTATCTATCTATCTATCTATTTATCTATCATAAGTAAGACTACAGACAACATATTAACACAGCATGTCACATAAAGTGTCCTAAATGTCTTGGGCTACAGTGCATAGAGTTGACACAGGCCCTCCATGTAAACATGCTTAGCCAGGACTGGAACTGGTTCTGATTCAGAGCACTGATTACGCCACACAGCCGCTGCAGAGGTGTGACTGCTCTGAGTTCATTGGGACGTGAGAAACCGAGAGGGAAAGAGAGAGAGGAAAATACGAGGGACTTGCCATCTGTGCAGAGTTTGTGAAAAGTGTGTTCAGATGTGTACGTTCATATTTATTATTAGGGAATTGATGAAGCAAAGCAGCCCTGAGAAGCATTTCAAAACAGCCTTTAACTGGCAGCTGGAGGCCAGTGTGACAATCCAGCCAAACTGTTCCAGACCGGCAGCTCATTTATCTTCGGACCAACATTTATCCCCGGAGCACTTTGAAGTTTTCCTGCGCCATAACCACAATCACATTTAGCATGTGCACATGTACACAGAGGCTAAGGCAGGGCTGACCCCACGCAGGAGGTCACCTACCTGGTTAACCAATCAGAGCCACGCTGCTCGGAGGGACGAGGAGTGATAACAGCCGAGCGCACTTCAAAGAGCGGCTGGACATGCATGCGGAGGGACAGGCAGTGGGAGGACAGGCAGGCTCCCAGGGCACTAGACAGACACGGGAGGCTCTGGACAGTCCAGGGCCTCACTACAATAGTGCCGTCGTCTTTCACCCTCCGAGTACTATCAATGCCATAATACAACTCTCCCCATTAAGCCTTGTGATTTTCCAGAGGATGAATGACATTGGTCACACATAACAACGTGGATGTACACACAGACAAAGACACACACAGACACTGCAATGCCACACACACACACATACACACACACAGAAAACCGCCCTTGTGGCATTTTTTTGGCACTGGGTTGAAACCACAGAGAGACTCTGCCCTTGAGTGCTTTGTAAGCTTTCAACAGCCTGAGATCAGCAACACTGCCCTGGAGTGTGTCCTTGTACTACTGCAGGGGAAGGCTGGGATGAGGGAGTGTGCCACTGGGGGAATCTAGTCATCTATTTGTGTTGATGTCTGCCTATATGTTTGCATCTGTAGGTATTAGTTTGTGTGTGTGTGTGTGTGCGCAAGAGAGAGAGAGAGAGAAAGAGAGAGAGAGAGAGAGAGTGTGTGTGTGTGTGTGTGTGTGTGTGTGTGTGTGAGTGAGGGAGTGAGTGAGTGAGTGTGTGTGTGGAGGGTCACTGCCTATCCAAACGCATGCCACACCCCACCACAGCAGCCTTGAGCAGCCCTGCTGAAAGGGGCCATGTGGGGACCATAGAGGATCATTAGCCTCACGGCCCCTAGTGGCTCTCTATCAGTCTGATCTGGCGGCGCTGACCACAGGGCACAGCCTGTTCCCAGGTCAGTGAGGGACACAGGGCGGCTGTTTGTTCCCAGCCCTTCAGGGAAGACGTGATTGTCAGGGGTCAGGCAAGGTTGTGCCATTTCTGTGTTCCATGTGTTCGGATTAAAGTGGAGACAGACCTGATGCGTATCTGGTGGATTCATTTATCTCAATGAGTCCTGAGTGTTTGTCTGAAGGACTGGGCAATAAGCAACAATCCATGTCAACCACACTTTTTGGATTCTGGATTTTTTTAGCGTTTCTGATATGAGAACCACACTTCTTTCTTTTGATATCAACCTTCCACAAACCACTCACCATGCTACCTGGAGAAGCAAAAGGAAAAGCTCGTCCCCCTTCCAACTCTCTCTTCTCCTACACAAACACACTTAAACAGTCACATGGACAGCCATACCTGTGATCTGTGTTTCAATCTCGCCCTGCATTTGCAGTGAGTCCACGAAGATGCTTCGGTTCCCAATGAAGCGTGCGCAGGCGATGCCTCTGTAGGGCTGACAGAAGCCCTCCTCATCGAAGTCCTCCCTGAGACACAGAGAAACGCAGAGAACAGAGAAGAGGTGGAGTTGAATTACTGCAGTTTACCATAACTACACTAGAGGGCAGTCTTTCTCATCATATTAAACAAACCACTATTCTCTGTTCAAAACCTTCTCTTTGTTGAACTAACTGCCTTGCATGCATGTGTGACTGTGTGTGTGTGTGTGTGTGTGTGTGTGT
>NW_027468576.1:6697500-6755000 GCF_046254945.1 Alosa pseudoharengus | reverse complement strand
CTCTCAACACTCCCATTCCCATCTACTGACCTTCCTTACTGACTTACAGTCATGAGGCTTATTTCAACTGTCATATAAGCCATTTCTTTTTCAGGTCATTCTGTTTCTTTCAGGTTTAAAATACTGTATATCTGATCCTTGCCAGAAATTCAATTGTCAAACTATGGGAAATGTCACCATCATACCCATCATATACATTGCAGTACATCTCAATGACTTCTGTGTTTGGCAGACATACTGTAGGAACAGTCTCCACCCACCATGGAGCCGCCTGGCACTGCTCAGGACGCCGGTCTGCTGAAACGCTTCCAGCACAGACTGGCGAGGTGAACAGCTCCTGGACATCTCTGAATCTGTAAATCTCTCAGTGTGGGTGCGTGCATGAGTGTGTGAGTGCGTGTGCGTGTGTGAGTGTGTGTGTGTGTGTGTGTGTGTGCGTGTGTGTGTGGCTGCGTGTGTGTCTGTGTGTCTGTGTGTGTGTGTGTGTGTGTGTGTGTGTGTGTGGCAGCGTGTGTGTGTGTGTGTGTGTGTGTGTGTGCATGCGTGTGTGTGTGTGTGTGTGTGTGTGTGTGTGTGTGTGTGGCAGCGTGTGTGTGTGTGTGTGTGTGTGTGTGTGTGTGCATGCGTGTGTGTGTGTGTGTGTGTGTGTGTGTGTGTGTGTGTGTGTGTGTGTGTGTGTGTGTGTGTGTGTGTGTGTGTGTGGGGCTGCTTCAGATTCAAGTTACAGACTAAAGTGACAGACAAAACCCCAAACTCCTCTTTAACCTGGCAGAGACAGCCGAGTGAACCTGGCCAATATGTCTGCGCAGGCTCCTAAATCCTCCCTAAATAAAAGTCTGCTAAAAGACCAGGCTCAGCACAATTACAGTGCAAGTCTGCTGTTAGAGCTGTGCGACTGTGGGTGCAGTACTGGAAGTCACTGTGCATCCCTTTTCAAACATCATGGTTTGCCTCTTTGTGCTTCTGCCGTTTTTTATGGATCTCTCATTTTCTCAATCAGTAATGGCATTTCTCTTTTTCCCTTTGCTTCATGGATTATGTTGACAGAAAACAAAATCTGTTTGTCATTTCTTCTCCTCCTCCACCATCACATGCATATTTCTTTTGTGAGCAGCCTGAATGTGTGTCTTTTGCATGCCAAAGCAATAAAAACGCTTTCAAACAGCCTCCCTCGCAGGCTGCCTCTGGCACATGCATTCAAAAGATAGGCTGGGCTCCCACGAGCCATCTGAAATGGCTCTCTCGTTAAATGCACCAAATACAAGATATATGGTTTTAATCAAAGCGATGTCCCACTTTCTCTATCCAACGTCAATACAGGCATTTTGTTCCTTTAGGTGCTTCGGCGGGGAGGGTGGGGGCTCTTGGGGGCTCTTGAGGCGAGCTTCTGAGGGAAGTTCTGCTTCATTTCAGGCAGTTTGGCTGCTTTGGCCCGGGAGCTAGGAGTGCGTTTCAGGAGGAGGGGGACTCTAAATGAGATGAGGTTAACAGGTACGGGCCGGTCACTGCTGGAGCTGACTGGGCCTTTGAGGGGCTGCCTCTGGTCCATGACCGCCGCTCAAAGTGACTGGCTCAGGGAGCTCTCATTAGACTGGGCCGGGGACGCAAGAGAAGAGCGCCTCGTCATGTTACCCCAGGAACAATAGCAGCTTCTCTTAGAGGAGCGGAGGACAGAAGCGCATAACTCCAGAGAGAGAGAGAGAGAGAGAGAGAGAGAACAAAGGAGGAGAGTAGGGAGGGAGAAGAAAAGGGGAGCAAGGAGGGAAAGATAGACAATAACGGTATAGCAGCAGATAAAATACAGTAGAATTAAAGGCTAAGTATTTTTACTTAGCCTTTAAGTATTTTTACTACAGTAGAATTAAAGGCTAAGTATTTTTATAGAGTCCAGTAGAGTTAGAATAACAGGAGCAAGTCAGCAAGTGTTGAAATGTAGACAGACTACAGTAAGCACTCTGAGAGGAGGAGCAATGTTAAGACTCTATCTACTATCAAAAGGAATTAGAGAGAGGAGGAGAGGGGCTGTCAGTCAGCCATCAACACCCCCATGTAATCACAGGAAGTGTAAGCAGGAACTTCCTTCAAACACCCAAACACAGCAGGCTGCCCCTCATCTAATTCCTATAACCCCTGTGGAGAGACGGATCTACCCACAGGGGGTAAAGCTTGCCTCTATGCCGTCACCCCTCACTGGCGTCTCAGGATGATGACATCACATACCCCAGAGGAGTGTTTTGGGGAGGGAGCCTCAGCTCTGGTTACTGTTCTGCTTCTCAAAAACAAAAAACACGAGTTCACATTTCTCTGTCAGAACTCCATTCCCAAGACCATTACAATTACTGTTCCCAGGTAAGAGAAAGAGTGCACACAAACACACACACACGCTGTTCAGACTCAATTACCACTGGAGGGAGACACATGAGAAACACTGATGGAGACATGTGAGAAACACTGATGGAGACATGTGAGAAACACTGATGGAGACACATAAGAAACACTGATGGAGACACATGAGAAACACTGATGGAGACATGTGAGAAACACTGAGAAACACTGATGGAGACACATGAGAAACACTGATGGAGACACGTGAGAAACACTGATAGAGAGGCAGATGTGTGAGAGAGGAGAAAGACAAGCTTAGGGAAAACAGTACAGCTTTGTTTTTCTACTCAAGGACCCTTGAAATCCACACACACCTCAATAACAAACAGAACTGACAGAGACGATATCTACGGAGGTGTTAGTGAGAGGGAAAGCAAGAACCTGGAATCAGTTGGCTGAACATGTATAAACAGAAGTGTGCACAGTGTGTGTGTGTGTGTGTGTGTGTGTGTGTGTGTGTGTGTGTGTGAGAGAGAGAAAGTTTCTCTCTCTCTCTCATTGTTTGCATGTGTGTGCAAAAAAATAAACTTCCTTTGGTGCCAGGTATTACTGAAGTGTGAGTGTGTACGTATAAGAATGCTGCTCTGCATATGTTTGAAAACAGCTCCTAAACAAGCAAACCAAACCAAGCAGAAAGCAGCAGCAATGCCCACAGAGCCTCTGCTGTGCTGTCTGTTCTTCGCTCCTTGTGCCAGATCAAACACCTGGATCGAATTCCTCAGTGTATGCTCTGTTGAACTGAGGCTAAGAGCAAGAAATGGGAAGTAATCACAAGGCAGACTATGGAAAATGGCTCACGCACTCATACATAACCTCAGGTTAAATCGCATTAAATGTGTGTGTGTGTGAGGATGTGCGTGTGAGTGTGTGTGTGTGTTTGTGAGTGTGTGTGTGTGTGTGTGTGTGTGTGTGTGCACTACAGTACGAGTCATCCGTCTCTGTGATTTACACAGTGAAGGTGAGACGATGTAGGACACTTGAGGAAACAAGAACACGCATGTAGAACATGGCTGTGGCTTCCTGCTGAGATCAGTGATCAAGGAGGCGAGTAATTAAAGTTCCTCTCCAGGCGAGCCGTCAGGGGGGAGGGAAAACAGTGTGACACCGCTGGAGCCTCCCAGTTTTCCCATAAATCACGGCGCTTCTCTTGCCATCAACCTGCCATGCACATACAACGAGCAGCCTGGTTCACCGCTTTAACTGGCTCTGCTACGGCATGCCAGAGGAAAAGGTCATTAAATAGCATTATTGTAAACATATTGGACTTTCTTCCTGTCTCGCTCTCCCCCTCTCTTCCAAACCCCTCTCTGTCTCAAACAAACACGCGCACTCCAACACATACACACACACCCACACACTCACACGCGCACACACACACACACACACACACACACACACACACACACACACAGAGAATGAGCAGAATGCCCACTACATACTAAGAACTAAGAACACTGTGCAGTGGGTGTGTAGGTACTGGGGCATCCATTTGAGAGGGACTCTGGGAATACGGTTCATGATCTCCCTATAAAAAGGGACTTTTACAGGCCTCTCTAACACTAATAGGAATGAGACCGCCCCCCCCCACACACACACACCCACAGAAAGCCAACGGCAAGAGCACATCCTGCAGCTTTCATTCATATTTAGAATCGACTCCTCGACCGGGTGCCCTCTTCCTAGCCTCGAATGGAAAAATATCTCGGGGTTTGGCAGGAAAGCTTCATCATGGAAAAACTCAAGGAAGGACAGCTTGAGGGGTTGCGAAGTTAAAGGAAAGAGAGAGAGAGAGAGAGAGAGAGAGAGAGAGAGAGAGAGAGAGAGAGAGAGAGAGAGAGAGAGAGAGAGAGAGAGAGAGAGAGAGAGAGAGAAAAAGCACGGGGAAGTAGATGTGGTGATAGAGCTCGTATATTACACGCTCAGTCTGGACTGTTGTATATGCCCAGACCAACGTTTTTTGTGGGTTGATGAGCAGGCTAACATGACTATATTTGTTCAAGTAACCAGAGTCCATTCATAGCAACACACTACGAAGGCTGACTGCTCTATACATATTTCTGACACAGTGGTGGGAACTGGTGAGCTTTTGGAGGACAATGCTACTACAGGGACACGGCATAAACTTTGGCTGTTGGCAGGTCCACTTGAAACAGACATGCTTTAAAATCACACAAAGAATTTACAGGACTTTCCACTGCTGCACTGCGTTTAAACAGTTTGTAGAGCCCTCAAGGACTTGGCTGAGCAGCAGGACCCCAAGTCTGTGAAAAGCTCTGGCCAAATATGTATTTGCACAGAAGATACAGTGCGTTTTTTTTTCTGCGGCTCAGATAGGCTTTCATGTCTGTCCCAGCTAGCTGCGGGATACCTTGGGTGCGTTGGGTGGGGGACAGAGTTCAAGTGACGGAGTCCGGCCTGCCTGCCTGCCTCTCTGATGTGCGGACAGACACCCGATCTGGCTCCTCAGAGAAGCAGAGGGCCCTGGAGGAGGCTTTTGTGCTCTAATTTATTAAGCTTTAAGGGGGCCACACACAGGCAAGGCCAAAATGGCAGGACCTTGTCGGGAGAGCAGTTAAGGCAGGAGAGAGAGAGAGAGTTCCTCTCTTCTCTCTTTCACTGTCAACCTCTACCAGACTTTACTCTATTGATTCAGCTCACTCTCTTTTTAATTCTTTCCTTCTCTCCCTCAGCTACTGAGGGCAGCTCTGCTTTTTCTGTGTGTTAGCGATCATAAAACCGCATTTAAAATTTTTTTGTAATGTAGCGTGGCATTTTTAAGCTGATTTTTGATGGATCACAGATCAGAATTAGAATCACATGCAATCAAACTGATGGGCTCCAAACACCAGGGCCTCAGAACCAGCACATTCCTCCACAGAGGCTCTGTTTTGTGTCAGCCTGATGCTTCTAACCTCTTCCAGCAACTGACAAGCCCTTTGGCTGGCACCGGGACAAAGGCTCCACAATCGAAACCAGCGCAATGCGCATAAAGAGCCTGACACCACCCACCATAGATCTTCAGTCCCCATAACCAGCGTGAGGTTTTCTCATTTCACAAACAAGTAGCTGTCGCGTACGAGGGCACAGTGTGGGCTTCACAAAAAAAAACAGAGACACAAGTTAGTGTTGGCTGGACTCTCCATCTGAACAGAGAAGGCAGTGGGGCGGAAGGCTAGTGCGAATGGGAGGTCAGCGCCAGATAAAAGCTTTTCTTTGCCCATTTTTTTTCTGTGAGGGGGGCCAGACTGGAGCAGAATGGGGCGTTTGGATGCAGCCTGGCCGGAACAGTGGGATCATTCATGAGGGAGAGGCGGCCCGGGGCGGTGGGGGCGGACAGGGTTACCCGCCTCCCAGCGGCCTGCCCGCGGCCTCCACTGCTCCGCCAACGCCTCCCATGGAAACTCACACGAGAGGCCAGGAGGAAAGGTGCTCCCCAGGGGATTACACACACATACACTAATACAGCAAATTCATGCTCACTCATACACTCTCTCCCAATACACAGATCAGCTTATACACACACATCAGCTAATACACACACACACACACGCACACGCACACGCACACACACACACACAAACACACACACACACACACACACACACACCCACACACACAGACACACACACACACACATACACACACACAGACACACACACAGTCAAAGTAATTCTTCCAAAACTCACAAGAAATGCATCTCTCACACACAGCATCATTTCCTAGACATAATAGTCAGTTTAAAATACTTCCTCAACAGTATCCTGGGCACAAAGCCTTTCCCTCATCTGAACAATGTTCCAGGCAGACATACCCATAGTCCCAGTCCCAGGGACGTGAGCGCTCCCAGACATCCACGTCGGCCTGAATGGGAAACATTAGCCTACTGCTCGTGGGGACCCCTAAATCTTTCAGAGGAAGGAGACTGACTGCAGGCTGAGGCAGAGGGCAAATGGGAGAGGGGTTAAAGTAGCAACCCAAACACAGCCAGACAGGGGAAGCCTCCACCAGCCTTTACGAGCCATTACTCACCTCCTCCAAGGCCACAACGCCGTGATCCCAAACACACCATGAGACTCCCCATTGTGAGGGCCCAAAGAAAGGCTATTTGTAGACATAGCCCTCAGCTGCTTGCTGTCGAACATGGATGGTTTTCAGAAGAAAGTGGCATCGAAATGGAAGCTCTCGGCCTCCTACAGTATGAATGTGGGCTTTTATTGGAGTGAGAAAATACAAAGGTATCACACAGGTAGCCAAGTGGTCAGAGGGAAGAGGGCCGGAGGAAGAATGTGCAGAGAAACAGACATGTCTGCTGGACGGCAGCCGTCTTGGCACCAGAGCCCTCTCCTCTGGCCCAAGTGTTGAACACATCGGTCTAACACTCCAACACTGTCAGATGGAGAGGGGTTAAGAGAGTAAGAGAAACAGGGAGAAAGAGGGATGGAGAGAAAGAGAGGGATGGAGAGAGAGAGGGATGGAGAGGGAGAGGGATGGAGAGGGAGAGGTGAGCCCACAGTACCCGCTGAGCGACTGGGAAAGCAGTTAGCAGAGGTGCAGTGGGGGGTGGCGTGCCCGGCTGGGGGGTGGGGGAGGGGTCGGGTTTCAGACTGTGCCACTGCCACAGACTGGACCAGGTCAAAGGCCTCCTCCCCAGTGGGTCATGTTAAGGCTCCAATCTTCAGTCAATCAGCACTTAGTTAAAGAAGGGTTTTTAACAAGGTAAGGATTGAGGTGTGTGCTAAGGAGTGTGTGTGTGTGAGAGAGAAAAAGAAAGAGTGAGAGAGAAGCCCACAGTTCACTGAAGAAAGCCTGTCTGTACCGGATGTGCAAGAAAAAAGCTGCCAGGATGAACTGCTTTCCTCTCATGACCAAAAATAACATGCTAAGATATTTACACTGGACCAGTCCATGTAACTGTTACCATTATGAGAAGTGCATGTAGTGTAAAACGGATGGAGCTACATTTTGTATTCATGCATTTCACAAGTGCCCTAAATCAATGTGTGGTGGAAATAACAGGCCAAATATAAGCTAAAAAGCAGACACACTATTGGCTTTGGCATGGCCTCTCCTCTGTAACATTACCAATATGAAAATGGTAATCAGCTTTCACATCCAATTTTCACTACTGGGCAAGCTAAATGTTCAACACTGTGTCAAGAAATGCAAACCCAGTAAATCCACGCAGGCTTTCTACCTCTCCTAAATCAATGTGCCAGCGTGGCGTCCAGTCAAAACCCAACTATACATCACTTTAATGATGATATAATTAGATTACTATCAACAGCATCTGAATATAGCATCACATTCACCTCTCGCTAACCCAAATAACGAATGGATCTTTCACAGCGGACCTGACCTTTCCAATGTGGCTGTTCATCAGTACTCGCTGACGTTTCTCTCAGGGGCAGATATTCATATTTTTGATCGTAAAGGATAGCTGATGGATGGAGTGCAGGGGGGTGCCTTTAAGGGTGAAGCCCCCTTCACCACTGTGCAGTGCTCTGGTGAGTAGTGGAGGGTTTGGGGAGGAGAGGGGAGGGGTCTCCACTCCTGAGCTCCTGCCCTGCCTGATGTGTCAGAGAAGCGGCATGTGGGAGACAGAAGGCGTCTGGACTTCGTTAGGACTGCCCCCCTCAACACCACCCCAACACCACCCCAACACCGCCCCAATACCACCCCAACACCACCCCCACTTACTGCACAACGGGAGGAGAGGCGAAGAGGGTAACGGAAAAAAAAAAAACACACAGGCGAGAAAGGGCTTTTTCCAAATGCCTTTTTTTCCTGTGCTGAGAGAAAAAAAGGGTCCCTTCTCAAGCAGGCTTTGGGAAAGTTAAACAGCTCTGACAGGGCTGCGACGCTAATATTAATCTTCTCAAACGGGCAAGAAAACGGGATGTTATAAACAAGCGTGAAACACGGGGCTCTTTGGAGCGTTTCAAGAGCTTGCCCCTGCCCCGCGGGCTTCCCCTGCGACTCATGGTGGGGCTGCCGTGTATACATTACCCTGTCTCTTAAGAGCCAAATCTCAGGCCAGAAATCATGTCTGTTTACCTTCAATTGATGATATTTTGAGAATTATGGGCCTGTTTCTCTCACGTTATTAATTCGGGCCACTTCGCCAATGAATGGATTTTCCCCACCACGTCTGGACGACTGACACGGGCAATGAGAGCTGACTGGACTGATGGGAGTGTTTGCTGCTGAGGTCTCAAGAGGCCCATGTCCGAATCAAGGGCCGGTGTGGCTACTAGAGGCTACTGCGCACCATACGAGAGGAGGGCAGCCTTTGAAGAACTAGAGCGTCAAACTGTGAGAGCGCAGGGTGGTATACTGAGATTTAAAGACCACAACGTAAGCCTGAGTCTCTGGACACACATCCCAGATCATGAATGAATATGGACACAATTACTCAAGAGAAGCGATCAAAGGGAATACGTGTTAATGGCCTTACATATATACTTATATATACACTGACACTGTTTTTTTGTATGGCATTCTCTCCCTCTCTCCCTCTCTCTCTCTGATTCTCTCTTTTCCACAGGGCACTTCCATTGGTTTGTTCCATTGGTTTTCTTCAGGTCAGAGAGACGGGGGTGGGGGGGTGGGGGGGGGAGGGTGTCAGCAACAGCAGGCTGGGCAGGGGGAGCGATCGTCTGGCACACAAGCCATTTTTCCACCAAATGTTTGTCCTGGCTCGTGGAAACGTTTCTCCAGCGCTCGGGAACAACAGAGCGGAGTTCGCCGAGGAGAGCGAGGTGTGAGTCAGAGGGCTCTGTCCGCGGCGGATGACTGACAACCCCACGCCACAACGGCGGCCATTGTTGCTCTACCTCGCACCCCGTCCCTGGAGCCTGCCCATTCCTCATCCCCGAGATACAGTTACAGTCCTCCCAGGTGGTCCCCGCCGAGCAGCACACATGGGAGCGCGGGACTGGGACCCGTCCATATTGCATTTATTAGCACGTATGAATGGAAGGCTTCAAAGCGAGCACTTGGGAGGCACGCGGGGGAGAGCGGCTACTGGCGCTGGGGCCAGTTCGGGGAGCGATGGAGAGAGTTCGGCCTTCTGGCCGCATGCGAGGGCAGCTTTGGCTGACGGAGCCCGTGAAGCCACTCCTGGGCCAGAGCTAATGGCCACATCCTGCCTTCGTGAGCACAGGAACAACAGCGCTCTCACCCAGCCGGCCTGTCGTGTCCGGGATGTTTTTACAGCTAATTAAGAGCAAAGCGGAGCCGGAGGAGTATGGCCCCAACACCGCTCAGGATACACTATCACATAGCCTGTTGAGTTGGGTTCAATCTATTATATACACTGGAACTGTGCGTGGAATCATTGTGTAAATATAACTAATTTATCTTGATTATTTCAAATATACAAAATTAGCTAAATAAAGTTATATTTCTGAGGTCTTTATTGAGTTAATCTAGTGCTGATGTGTGTATGGCATGTGTGTGTGTGCACTGTGATTTGGTGCACTAATATAAAATATTTATTTGATCTTTTATTTAGACTTTATTTCTTATCATATTTCACTTTATTTGATTGTATCTTGTTTTATTTGCCTGATATTTAATTGATTTAATTTGTTGTTTGTTAGTCTGAACTGGCCTGAAATGCTCCACATCTGCTGTTTTCCAGTAAATAAATAAAATGTGACCTCGGCTTGAATAGTAAACATCTACGGACTGTAGCCTATCTGTTTACGTCAGTCTTCCACCCTATCCATCTCATACTCCTTGCCATTCACAGTTCTCGTCCCTCTTCCATGGAAGGCCTCACGGTGGCTGGAGAGCTGAAAGCTCAACCCCACAGAGAGCGCACTGCCTCAGGGATCACGATCTCTGTAACAGCCCCACAGCAGGACCTGTCCAGGGAACATATTCATTAGCGTCCTGGCCACAAACCAACCAAGGTAACTTCTCTCCTCTCCCCTCCAACCCCCACACACCTCCTCAGAGGCTGCCCGTCACATGGAGCCCAGGCTGGAGGGCATGTCCGAGGAGGAGCACGAGAGCAAAGAGCCCAAAACAAAGATCAGGGGCTGGACACGGAGAGGAAAAGAAACAGTCCTTTCAGGAAGTTCCATCCATCTGATTAATCCTGGCAGGACAGAAGGGGCTTTTTGATGATGGCATTGCAGATAAAGTGAAGCGAACCAAAAAACACACACTTTGAGATGACAAGAGACAGAAACACACACACACACACACACAAACACACACACACACACACACACACACACACACACACACACACACACACACACATATATACACACAAAAACTTAAAAACAGCCCCAGTGCGCCTCTAATGGAGGCCATGTACTGACACTACTAAACTGAAATGAGCTGCCGCGCTGTCCTCTATAAAAAAATCTGTGGTGGTAGCCGTGAGTGTGTGTGTGTGTGTGTGTGTGTGTGTGTGTGTGTGTGTGTGTGTGTGTGTGTGTGTGTGTGAGAGAGAGAGAGAGAGAGAGAGAGAGAGAGAGGGAGAAGTGGTAATGGGACAGAGGTGGGTTTTGTGGACTTTAATCAGCATCGGCGGCTCTGGAGCGCTGCCAGGAAAGAGCTGACAGGTCTGTCAGGATGGAGGGAAAGGAGGCCTCTCATCAGGCCAGGGCTTCATCCAGAGAGAGAGAGAGAGAGAGAGAGAGAGAAGGACAGAGAGGGTCTATCCAAACACCCACGCACAGGAGAAACATAGGCATATGTTACCTGAAATTCCAACTCACTTCACACACACACACATACCACAGTGAAGTTGGTGGAGAAGGTGCCCAGGTGAAAGGGAGGTGATAAACAGCTAGCTATATGATCGCTAATACAAAAAGCACGCTTGCTGCTCGCTGTAAACTGTGAAACTGGGTAAGGCCTGTATGGTGGAGCTTAGTAAAATGGAAACATCTGGTTAGCAGAGAGTGGAGCCAGGTGCTAGCTGATGATGCTAACCGACTAAGACATTCACATGCCAGCGCTAAATCAGTGGACATATGCTCGGTCACTCTGCAAATTTCCCCCCCCTTTAAACCCTAAACTTCAGCTGACCCCTTTGGCCTTCTCCAGGGCCATCAATCTGCCATCTAAATGACGTGGCAGAGCCAACGAAGATCCTGACAACTGCTTTCTACACCTGCTGCAACCCATTAGAACCAACCAGGGGTCTCAAATTGCATGGGCTGGGCTGGACCAAATCAGTATGTTTGGTACGGGAAAAAAAATACAAGCGAATTTAAAAACCTGGGTGGGCAGAAACAGGCAAGTTTGCGGACAAGCAGAACATTTGAGCGATTGAGCGTGCATAAATGTTTGGAGTGGTCTTAGGGCGTGCTGGGGCGAGTTAGCAAGCGAGCGCTGAGCTGTGCTGTGCTGAGCTGAGGTCCGCTGCGCTGCGCTGCCTGACCTGAGCTGAACTGTGGCAGAGGCGGAGAGGCTGACGGCCGGGCCTCCCAGAGGCCTGAGGAGGGTCTTAGCGCCGCGAGGCTGGGACCAAATCCCCCTGTGCCAGGCGTGCGTGAGAATATGTGAAACGGGACCTGAGGCCCTGACCGCCAAACATGGGCAGGAAAACCGGCGGCAAGAGGCAGCGGTGGCAAAAAAACATGCCTACGCACCACACAATGTACAAAACTCAGTGGAGAGGGCACTTGAGACCTGGCCGTTTAAGCCATGTGTTTGCATGAGTCTTATATAAATACACATACATACAGAACACACACACACACACACACACACACACACACACACACCAACACACACACACTTTAAATAATTTATATACTGTATACACAAATGGAAATGAGTTTTGTATGCTTTTATGTGTGGGAGAGAGAGACAAGACACAGAAAGTAGAGGAGAAGAAAAACAGATACAGAGAATGAGCAGGAGAACAGGGAGATGGGAGAAAAAAAAAGACAAAAAAAGAAATGGCAGAGGGGAAAAGAAAAAAATAGAAATGGTAGAAGGAAAAAAAGAGTAAAAATAGGAAAAATAAAAAAAATAAAAAATAAAAAAGAACGAAAGAACGAAGCTACAGGACAGAGAATGCGAGACAGAGAAATGTAAATGCTTTTGTCCACAGTTGACAGCATTTGATGGGGTATTAACTCATCAGTTCTCCCCAAAGTGTTTTCTTAATGGTGGGGCTTGGACAGGAGGAGAGGAGAGGAGAGTAAAGTAAAAGAGAGGAGAGGAGAAGAGAGGAGAAGAGAGAAGAGAGGAGAGGAGAGGAGAGTAAAGGAAAAGAGAGGAGAGGAGAGGAGAGGAGAGGAGAAGAGAGGAGAGTAAAGTAAAAGAGAGGAGAGGAGAAGAGAGGAGAAGAGAGAAGAGAGGAGAGGAGAGGAGAGTAAAGGAAAAGAGAGGAGAGGAGAGGAGAGGAGAGGAGAGGAGAGGAGAGGAGAAGAGAAGAGAGTAAAGGAAAAGAGAGGAGAGGAGAAGAGAAGAGAGTAAAGGAAAAGAGAGGAGAGTAGAGTAAAAAAAGCAGAGGAGAAGAGAAGAGAGGAAAGGAGAGCTGACTTACGGTGAAGGCCTTCCAGGCAGTGGAGTGGGGAGCGGATCTGGAAAAGAGAACACAGGCTTTTACTGCAGAGCAGGAAACAAATCACTCACAGACTAGCCCTGCAAAGCCGCTGCCAACACTGGAACACAACGGGGCCCAATCCATCCAGGGAGTGTTTTCTAACAACATTCCACAACACAGCCATTAAACTGTGATGAGTTTGTGGTCAGCATATAACTGTGGCCAACAAAACTGCCTAACAATTTATTTTAGGACAACAGACACCTACATAAGCCCCTGAAGACAACTGACATAGACATACATAAATGTTTATACTTGTAAATACTTAAGGCTGATCCATTCAAGTAAGTGTCAGTAAAAGCTGTTTTTGTCAACTTTGATGTCAGATGACAAGGTTATATGTTCAGCTTTGTGAGGAATGACATACCAAGTTATGACAAATGGTTTTAATAGATAACTGCATTCCTAGTGTGTTGGCCCGACATAGTGTGTCTTGTGAAACCAGTAATTGGCACATAAAGGCCGTTTTAAGACACCAAATCAACAGTATTATATAATTTCTCCTGGTTATCACTATGTTCTTTGAAACCTTTTGTGAAGAATGTCTTATTAAATTAAATTCCGACTAAGGGGATTGCATCATATAGTTTTAAATCTTAAGTTGCAACTCCTGCTGGAAGCCAACACACTGACAAAAGAAATTAAATTCACTGCATTCAAATAGCTTTTGATGTGTGCTGTTGACTGCGCGTCTACACAGTGTTATTTGCCAGAGTTGCTGGTTTATTCAGAGACAGTGTGTGTGTGTGTGTGTGTGTGTGTGTGTGTGTGTGTGTGTGTGTGTGTGTGTGTGTGTGTGTACCAGTGCCTCTGGCCCTGACTTAGACCGACACTCACCGAACTTGACAAAGAGAATGCCGGTGGTGGAGACGGTGCCAGCGGCATTGGTGGCGACGCACTGGAAGTAGCCGGTGTCGGTGGTGTCCAGGTTGCGTATGCGCAGGCGCGAGCCGTAGGTGGTGGGCCGGTAGGAGACTCGGCGGGGCTCCTGGACCACCGGCGCGTCATTCTTCAGCCAGCGCACGGTGGGCGGCGGGAAGCCTGACACGTGGCAGTGCAGCTCGGCCGTCTGGCCAAGCGACGTGGTGATGTTGTTCATGGGAGCTTCCAGCTGGAGGAAGGGCTCTGCGGAGGGACGCGAGAGCCCAGAAAAGCCACACATGTGATAAGCATCCATTCCAGAGCTGCTGCCAATCTCTCTCTCACACCAGCTTATTTCACATCATGTTTTCACTTCAGGAATTCTATGTGCATGCACCTTTGTGTGTGTGTGTGTGTGTGTGTGTGTGTGTGTGTGTGTGTGTGTGTGTGTGTGTGTGTGTGTGTGTGTGTGTGTGTGTGTGTGTGTGTGTGTAATGGGGGAGGGGCACTATGTTACCATTATCAATTGGTATGACATACTGTTTTTGACTAGGTCGTACTGCGTTCACTATAGAAGTGGCAGCTCAGGGTACTGCATCAGAGTCTCTGTATCAGAACTGATGACCATGAGTGAAGACACTGCTCTTTATCTGATCCAACGTCCATTCATGTCATTTCACTCAATAATCTAAAATGGCAAATAGCAGGAATGTTCACTATGCTTTGTCATTTGGCTTGCCTTTAAAATCATATACAGTAAAAGCTAGTAACTCACTCCATGACAAAATGTAGATGAAAGAACCTATTAAGAATGAGACACTGTGTGTCATTGTTACTTCAAAGATTGAAGTCGATTATAGAGTGAAAACATGTACCCATAGATACAGACGTCAGCATAGGGAAGTGGTCATGCAGGAAATTACATTATAGATGATCACCATTAACCATGGTGACTTTTGACAAATAGACTAAGGATGGATGCTTTAAATTATATTAAATGCATTTCAAACCACTATAAATCTATTACATATAGCATGCTGGAAGACTGTTGAGCCTTATGAATAGTCTTATCTCAAATTCCCATGTCAGACACACTGGAGACAACATTCAGGCTCCACTGCAAACAGTTGGCCTAAGAGCTTCACTAAAACATGTACAATCATATCTTGTTTTGCATATATGAGGTGCATTGGTTTGGTGCACTGGTAGCACATTACTTGTCGGACGGCATTAGGTCCAGTGGAGTACCTAAATTCTACACACTTTTGAACACATATGGTGCATCCTTTTTATGTAGCCTGTCTCCCACAGTCAAACGAGATCCCCTTTTTAGCAGCTGGGCTTTCTGCAAATTGAATATCCTGCAAAGTTTCAGCTTCATAGGAGAGAGGCCAGTTTGGCTCCTAGTGCAGCAGACATGCAGGCAGTCAGAGTCTCTCTGCTGAGGCCCACTCTTAAGCTGAAGCAGACCTGCTGGCTACGGGCACCACTGTCACTCTATCCTCAGCACAAACCCTTCCTGCATAGCTACAGCAACAGTGTGGGACTCTCTCTCTCCTCCTTGCCCTCTCTGTCTCTCTCTTGCTCTGTGAGTGTGAGTTGGTGTGAATATTTGTGTTTGTGTGTGTGAATACCACTGTGTCTGAGCATGTGTGTATGTGTGTGTGTGTGTGTGAGAAAACAAGAAGAAAAGTGGCCTGTGAGCAGTTGCTGCAAACAACTTTAACTGTCGTTTCACAATCCTTTATGTGATATTCTGTGGTTGCTGCTGTGGTGCTGAATAATTAGCCTCTCTCACCAGGCCCAGTGTCTCGCCAGAGGGGGAGACAGAAGCTCTGATGTCGGTGCCCCCCCCCCCTGCCCCCCTGCCCCCCTGCCCCTCTTCTGTCCCCAGTCTGAAGGCATCGTGTTGCCAGGAGGCCCACATCAAAACAGTGTCTCCACAAGGGCCACGGAGTCTTTGAAGGGCCCGCTACAGCTCACTCGCACAGACTAACACAAACAAAGATATCTATGGGAATCTGTGCACTCCCATATGCAACTGATGGGAAAGAGACGAAAGAGAGAGAGAGAGATAGAGAGAGAAAGAGAGAGAGAGAGAGAGAGCAAGAGAGAGAGAGAAAGGACTGACGTACACACATTTTATATCCACAATAATTCAGGGAAAGTACCAGATGGTGGGCTTGTGTATGCGTGTGTGTGTGTGTGAGAGAGAGAGACAGGGATACAGAGAGGGAGACAGAGAAAGGGCAGCTCAAAGGGAGAGAGGAATGGAGGCGAGAGAGTGAGAGAGTGAGAGAGAGAGAGAGAGAGAGAGAGAGCGTCTGCTGACAAAGATCCCAATTTCGATATCTGTCAAGAGTTTCCTGGGACATCCTGTATCGGGTCATGTGATCTAATTGAGTTTAGTGTTCCCTGTCCTCCCTGCACCCTGCACTGCTGATCCAGGAACTAGGGGTCAAAGGGCCACTACCTCTCAGCATGGCCTCTTCCCCTGCAGAGGGCCACTCCCACCTCCACACAGTATTCCATTACCTCCACGCTCATTCAGCAGGTGGGCTTCCCCAGCGCTGACCCAAGCAACAGCATTCGTTACTGAAACCTTCAACACAAACGTCCAGCTGAGAAATAGATTCTAAACATAATATAGAGCAGGTCTCAACTAATGTGTTATTGCTCTTGTGTATACATACAGACCGAGTTTTATTTCATTTATGTATGCCACCATAATATAGCAATGCACTTTCCATAAGATTTGAACTGTATATCAACTCAGAAGACATTTGCATCTCCTCAAAGCGATTCTTGTCATTCCTAATGTTGGTCCTGGGTGCATCTCAGAGAGAGAGAGAGAGAGAGAGAGAGAGAGAGAGAGAGAGAGAATGTGACTTTGACGGTTGAATTAATAAAAGTATATGAGGTCCCTCTGCCCCGCGGGGAGATGTGGGGGTGGGCCAGGGTGGACGGGACAGGGAGAGGCCCTGAGGCCCCACAGCTGTGAATCAACATCCACAACATCATACACATCTCACACAGGACCAGAAGAACGAGTGTGTGTGTGTGTGTGTGTGTGTGCGTGTGTGTGTGTGTGTGTGTGTGTGTGTGTGTGTGTGTGTGTGTGTGTGTGTGTGTGTGTGTGTGTTTTTGTAGGGTGGAGGAAGGGTGCAGGAGTAATCAAGAGAGATGGAACCAAGACAATGAAGGAGAGAGAGACAGAGATAGTGGGGGAGAACAAGAGAGAGAGGGAAATGGATGGAAAAGGAGAGAGAGAGAGGAGAAAAAAGGCTTTATCTGATTCTTTTGTCTCTCCACTGTGTAAATCTCCAGTGAAGGTTGGCCTGTCCCTTGCATAAACATGGCGTGGAGTGTCCTGGGGATGTGTTTGATCTGATAAGTCCAGACAAAGAGAAGCCTACTGTGCTGGGCTCACAGGCCTGCTCTCCTCTCTACCACCCTCTCCCTGTTTATTTGAGGAACAATTTCTGAGGAGGATGCAACTTCTGCAATGCCTTATTTAGACAACAGAGAAGTTGTGTGTGTGGCAGTTAAGTCCACACCTTTCCTTGAAAACCATCAGTCATGGTGAGAACATCTCACTGACTCCAGCTTAAGCGCTCTGTCTAACAAAATGATTTGTACTGACCTCCGTTACTATAGTAACCCCAGTATCTGTATTCAAACATTCTACTTTTTATTTGTCTTGGGTTATCACTCCAGACCAATTTAACAAGTGATTGTCCACCATGGTTCCCAGCAAGTCTGAGCCAGAGCCCACAGACTCTGTGACCTGGGGTCAACTGGACTCTGTGACCTGGGGTCAACTGGCTGCAAAGCCCTAATAATCCAGCAGCAGTACAGGGTAAATGTTGTTGTTTGCTTTTGTGACTGCGGCACGCTGGTGACCCCGTTCCTTTGTCGTGGGGGTGCTGGCCGAGTTTGGGGACGTTTGTCTTGGCACGCAGCAAGCCTCCCTACTGGACACTCTGCCTAGCGGAGGGGTGGGAGGGACAGCGCTTGATGCTCGAAACACTGGACTCTTAAAATATAGATTTGTCCGGCGTGTCCCCATGGAGGAAGGGTTTATCTGACAAATATAGACTGTGTAGAGCCCTCTCCTCTTCTGCTTCCCCGCCAAAGGGCTTATGCGCTATTTGCTATTCAACTCAACTAGTCCATGTATGAAAATGATCACAGTCCATTAAAAAGGCTGAAAAGGATAGCAGCTGCTTAGATCAGCCTTTTAGACAGCCTAAAACGTTTAACTTGTTGATCTTTCATGAACTTTTTGACAACAAGGTTCAAATAAGTCTATGCCATAAAACAACCAGAATAATGGCAAAACTGTGAAAAATAGAGGACTGTGGCAAAGATCAAGCAGAACAGCTGATTCTCAACTTCCACAGTTTGCATTGGAATAAATCTCAGTAGAATTGACAAGCTGTCTTTTCAATTGACTATGCCCATTTTTTATTTGTCAGTCTCATGAATGGCATAACTTGCATTAACTGAGTTTACATTTGAATTCCCAAACATCTGTGCCTCATAGAATCTTACTGCCTTTGCACTCTCGTCCTCACCTTCCTCTTCCTCTCCCAAAGCACCCACCTTCATCTGTTGGGGGTGAGAGAGGGAAGAAGGAAGCTCTCCCCTCCAGGGCTCATATCCTCCATCCCTCCCTTTTAATCCCCTCTGTCCAAACAGTCTCTTGAAACAATATACAAACACTCCCGATATGTCCAACGGATGTTAGCTTTGCATTTGAATTTAGCCACGTAGCACTGCTGTTGGACATGCTGATGGCTTAGGCACATGCTTCTGGAAGGAATTGCGACTCTCCAAAGCAAATGTACAGTATACCGCAAAAACACACACACACACACACACACACACACAGACACACACACACACACACACACACACACACACACACACACACACACACACACACATTTCTTGCCATCTGGGGGTTTATTTAAGAAGCCCCTGCTGCTGCTTTGCAGGCCTGATGTGATAATGGCATGATAATTCTGCTGTTTGCCTGATAGGAGCTGAGCGGGAGGGACAGGGCTCTCTTTGTTCCCTCCTCCCCAGGCCTGCACAGATCCAACCAGAGATGAGATGAGGGCTCTTATGAGAAACACCCAATGGTGGTCCACTGATACACCTTCCTACCGTATGGGCCCTACAGAGTCAGAGGGACTATATCTATCACTCCATATTCATATAGGTGCTCTGGGTTACATATGCTCACTCTATAAAAGCTCACAAAGAGCTCAATATCAATTTGCAGACCTAAAAGAATACAGAGATGATGTCTTCATTTAACTCAAAAGAGTCATTTACACAGTGTATGTGCTTCGTTTCCCTATAAACACGCATTCTGCATGCATTTCCTTGAGCATTCAATCTGTGCTTTAGATTCCATCCCTTTTTTCCTGCGACTGCTTAGAGAAAGAGTAGAGGTGAAACTGATCCTTTAAGCTGTTGAGGAGCAGTAAGTGTTGGGCTGCTCTGCTGAAAGTGGTCTGGTAGGAAATGTGCAAAACAGAGATTCTCTCTCTCTCTCTTCAGCCCAAATGACATAAATAAATGAAGACTGAGTTTTCATTAGTCATTTTGAGAAGGCATCGTGCTCACTTAATCCTGACAAATGGGTAGGACACTGTGGCAGATGTACAGACAACATTAAAGCTCAGGGCCTCGCCTGATCGATTCCCCATGCCTCTCCTCAGCAGTCTCTAGGAGCAGATCAAAAGCAGGGCCACCAAAGTTCCTCTTTCTTAGTAGCTGACCTTTTGGTTCCTGGCAGAGCTTCCTGGAGAGGACCCAACATGCTCAGCTCAACTTAAACACACACACACACACACACACACACACACACACAGTCTGTCGGTTCTGTATGGCATCTCAGACCTGGGACTAGCTGCGTCTCTGGGTTGTGTATCTAAACAGTGACTCATCCCAGTTCACCCTGGGTGAGTCTCTCTAACTGCCTTAATGAGGATATTGTGTGTTCACTCTGTTGCTTTCCCTGGCCCTCCCTGGCTGCTGTTCCTGAGAGGGAACTGAAGGATAAATCCCTGACTGGTTGACAGTAATGCTTTCATATTTTCTACGATCATACTTACAATGATGACTTCACGCTTATAGAGAGCATTATAGGGATCCCTTTCAGTTACTTGCCGTTATAACAGTGAGAGAAAAAAAGCGAGATTTAGAGGCGTGAACAGTTATTTAGACAGATCGGTCCAGACAGACGGAGGAAAGTGTACACAGGCGGGGAGTGTGGCCAAGGGTTTGATGAAAAAATACATCATTTCCCCTTTGTGCTCACAGTTTTAAATGTCAGGTAACCAAATCGCTTGGAAAGTCCGGCCTCCCATCCATCAGCTATTTTTAATATTGCAAATTGCCCGACGGCTCCCAAATAATTCCCGCTCCCCGCTCGACGTGAACTTCCCAGGGTTCCGGTCAAAAGCGGGAATAAATGGGGCAGGGGAAAGTAATTCATCCCATCAAGTGCACTCCAATCAGCCCCCACGTCAGAGCTGCGTTCCTGGCGTGTGAGAGAGCGAGAGCGAGCGCGGGTGACCGGCCGGCCTGAGTCATGGGTTCAGACGGGCTGATAGAGACGTGGCTGGCTCTGAGGCCCGGGGCCCTGGAGAGATATGCGAGCAGGTTCACAGCTAAGAAAACACGAGGAGGATGCTGTATTCTAAAGCTCCAGACATGGCTGCCAAAGGTGAAACTCCAAAGCTTTAGCTGTTTTGACAGCAATGACACTGCCAAGAACTCATAAATGTATAAGTAGGTATTGTATTGCATTGCATTGCATTGCATGTGTGTGTGTTTGTGTGTGTGTGTTTGTGTGTGTGTGTGTGTGTGTGTGTGTGTGTGTTAGCATATGTGTTTGTGACTGCATGCTCCCTAGACCCCCTCATATGTATTTTTTATGTATGTGAGAGTGTGAGTGTTTTTACACTAGACAGTAAACTCAAACCACAACATATGACCGAAGCATAACATCAGCGGCAGCCGTCTGCTTAACTGCACATCTGTGGAGATGGCACTGGATCTAATCAAGGGCTTTCAGCGCTGTCAGTCAACCCTGTATCTACGGCGATAAAGTGCATGGCAGCGAACCTCATCAGTGCCGTGGAAACATGTAGGAATTCCCCCCACAGGTGCCTTAGCGAGAGCCAGAGGTGATGTCACTCACATAATGAAGCTCCTTCACCGTTTTGACTTCCTGCTACCGATGCATGCTGATAGGCCCTGAGCCAATCACAACCCTGAATGCTGTCAGAACCAGCCATCACGGGCCAATCCCTGGTGCAGACATAACATACCCTAATCTTGGAATCAGTCTGCATGATTAAGGATACCTTAAGTTAACCACCTTCTGCACAAAGCAGTATATCTAAGCCAAAACCTACTTCAAATTCACCAAGTGCATTGGCAGAATATGATTTGTGTCTTACTTTTGACATTGAACTGCTTTACTTAAGACTTAAGGAGAATAAAGGATCAGTGTTTTTGTATGAGAATGTAGCTGACTGTAGTCAAAATGGCTCTTACCTTTCTGAGGTCCAGTGGAGGCATTCCAGGTAGAGGCCGCAACCATGTTAGGATCAGAGGGAACGTCAGCTCCTGAGGGAGACAGAGGGAGAGATTTGTGTGATCAAGAGAGAGCCACAGCTCAAAGACATCCAAGTCTGTTCTCGTGTTCTAAGAGGCCCTGGTGTTTTGGCCTGCTCTGTGAAAAACAGCCTTTACGTGGCCAAGTGTTTGAGAAACACTAGAGGCAATATGTGATTTGTGGACTCTTAAACAAAGAGACCGAAGCCAGCTTCTCTAAAATGGACTTCATGCAGTCCTGTGTGCTACCAATGAGAAATCCATGGAGTGAAGTGGAATCAGCAAGGCCTTGAGCAGCTTTTACAGCTCAGTAAAATCAGCATCAATGCCACATCTTAAATCCTCCAGCACAAGCACGAGCTTCCTCACAAAGCGCTCAGACGTGATGCATCAGCCACTACTGTGCAGGCCGGATTAGATTGCTGTGAATCCGCCCAATATCAATAGGTGATGACAGATTTTGGCTCTTCATTCCAGCGGACCGTGATGCTCCGCTAACAATGAGTCCTTTGGCTGTCCCCCGGCCAGAGATTCCACTGCTCCCCCAACAGCAGACAATAAACAAAGAGTGTCCTCGGGCTCGGCTCGCCGTCAGTCTGGCTTTGTGCTTGTGGCCACTGCTCTCCTGCCCGACATGACAGCCGCTGCGGAGCGATGTGCTCCCAGCTCCACGGATCAGGCATTTATGGAATTTTGCTCTTTGATCCTTGGATGGGTCTTATTTTTTTTTCCGGGCCAATTCTGTTCTGTCCGTCATGGTACATCCCTGCCAATCATGTACAGGGAAATGGACAGGCGTGTGCTCCACCTTTCTCTGTATGTCATTCTGCTCTCCCCTGCATGCCCTCTCTCTCTCACATTCCTTTATCTCCTGTCTTTATCAGACATGCTCTCTCTCTCTCTCTCTCTCCCTCACTGCACTCCTCTTCTCTCATCCCTTCTTTCCTGTCCATCACCTCTCCGCTGCTTCTGTCCTTCTTTTTCTCTCCCCTTCGCTCCTTCCTTCCCTCCATGTCCTCTCTAGCGCTGGTCAGCTCCCTCTCCTCTCCTCTCACTGTCCTGTAAGCTGAGAGTGTGCTTCTCGGTGCTGGTGGACTCGGGTAATAGATCGCACAGACTCCCCGCTGCCTGCGCTTGCTGAGGAGGATAAATTGCAAGGGTGCTGACAGGCTCGGAGATCCGCTGGCACAGGCTTTCAAAAGGGGGGTGTTGTATGGTGGTGGGCACACACACACACACTCGTTCACTCGTTATCCAATCTCTTCGGCTGCTTCTGCCATCCAAAACACGATTAACACCTCAGAGCCCACAGGACCGAGCCGAAACCAGGGAGGTCCAGATCAGCTCAGCCACACTCACCTACGCCCGCAATATCCTAAACTTCCTACAGTGCTGTTGCAGGAACACAGAGAGAGAGAGAGAGAGAGAGAGAGAGAGAGAGAGTGTGAGAGAGAGAGAGCGATGATTTCATTATCAGGTCTGTTTATTTTCAAAAGAAGGGAACATTGGGATGTCTTCTGGCTTCTCCTTGTCTCATTCACTCACTCGCTCTCTAATTACTTTACCACAGTAGCCATTAATTACTGTCAAGATGAGGAGTTAAGGCATATGGTGGTTTCAAAGAGGACGCAGACACTGATCTTTAGGTAGAGTGCAGACAAGCTGAGCGCTGTTACTGGATATTTCCACTATAAACACACACCCTTATTCTAACAAGCAAGACAGAGAAAGAGAAAGAGAGAGTGAGAGAGAGAGAGAGAGAGAGAGAGAGAGAGAGAGAGAGAGAGAGCGCAACAGACGACCCCTCCAGCATCAAAACTGACCACGGACAGAGCTGAACTAAAAACTGAGAGTGACATTGACAAATGGCAGACAGTGTGGGTGCAGTCTGGCCGTTAAAGCCGAGGGCCCACATCTGAGGGTCTGGTGGGCCCAGCATCTGTGCTCGTTTTAGTTTCATCTTCCTTCCCCTAACTCGTTATATTTTGGTGTTTTCAGTCAGGGCAACAGACCAGAGTTAAAGAGTGAGGCACAGAGTAAGATGGACTGACTGAACCAAAGAACAATGCAGAGGTTCAGTGGCGCATCTGTTCTGCCTGGAACCCATGGAGACACACTGGGCTTCCACACAGCAGGCGTATGAGGCCAACACACAACATACAAATGGCTTTCTGTGAAAACAGCATATTTAACAGAAAAAAACAAATTATGCTCTAAATGATGGTTATCAAAATTGTTTGCTGCATTTCAGTGAGGGTGTATATGTGTTTATATGCGGCTTCATAGTATTACAAATGCAAATTTAAGGAAAAAACGTGAATTTCATTATTATCTTCAGATGTTATCTGTTAATGCTTGCTAATGGCAACATCTTGCATTTTGTATTTGTTACAGTGCTTGTAATGCCTTGACAGTACTCTCCCCTTTTCCCATGACCACAGTTCAGTTTGGATTTGTGTGGAATGGAATAAGCAGTACAGCATGAGAGACAGAGAGCAGTAAAAGGTGGCATGCGAGCGCTGAGGAGAAGAGGAGAGGAGAGGGCTGGAGAAGCTCTCTTTCTGAGGGGGCTGGGAGAGCAGGCAGCAGAGAGGCGTGACTGTGTTAAGTGGGTGTTAATACAGGACTTAACGCACACGGTGTTTAGAGTCACAGGGCCCCTAATGAGCCTATAACACACACACACATACACACACAGTCACACACACACACATATACACACCTGCTACAGGGAGATAGTACTGTTGCAGACAGGATCTAATTAATGTATCACCTCTGAATATATGTGTGTGCATGCGTGTGTGTGTGTGTGTGTGTGTGTGTGTGTGTGTGTGTGTGTGTGTTTGTGTGTGTGTATGTGTGTGTACTCTGCACAAGTTCCTCAATATATTTGGGAGTAAGCTGGTTGTGTATGTGTGTGTAAGTGTGCATAAATATGTGTATTTCTTTTTGTCTGTGTATGTGTAGTTTTCTAATGTGTGTGTGTGTGCGTGTGTGCGTGTGTGTGTTCGTGTCTGTGTGCCAGTGCTCGTGGCAGCTGAGTGGGGCAGGTGTCTGAATGCCTCCTGGGTCTCAGAGGGGGAATAAAGCAGAGAGCAGGCTTATTAAACCAGCACACTGATGACAGCAAATGTCATTTGCCTGTGTCCTGCCTCCCGCTCATGTTACCGCCGCTCTGGCCAGCGTGGTCACTCCAGCCTCGGAACAAGCCTCGCCTCGCCTGCCCCGAGAGGGCTGCCATCTGGCCTCCACAGCCCCCGACGCCAGGCGAACGCCACTGGCTTTCACACCGTATCATTAAAGCGCTCGCTGGCAGAGCTCCACGACTCCACTCCACCACTGGGCTAGCAGGAGCGCAGCGCAGGGAGTTCATCTATGGGAAGCTCTGCTCCAGGAAATACTAACTGTACATTTCTTTGGATGGAAAGAGCATATGCTGAATGACTTAGTGTGCATGGACATATATATATGCGGTCGTGCAAAAAAGCGTTTTGTGTAGAGAGCTGACCGGGCAGAGCCCAGGGGCAGCGATGGTGAGAGGGGCTCTGCAGAGTCTCTGTGTCGAGCGCATACCTGCGGTTTCCCACGACTCCCACACGCCTGCTTTCTCTTCCCCCGACCCTCCACAAAGGGTCACATCTCTCGCGGTCACGGGTGACCGGCTGTCACGGACCACCGGCTGCCCAAACAGACTCACTCCAGGGCTCAGCCAGGTAAAGACACCAGGGAGGGGGAGGCCTCATGTGCTGGGACTCCAGAACGAGGGACAAAAGAGAGACACAAAGGAGCAGAAAAAGGAGGAAGAGCAGGATACAGGAGGAAGACCATGTGGACAGAGACACAAGGGTGGACAGGGACACAAGGGTGAGGGGGCTTGTTTTGTGTTCTTGCGGAATATCAAAAAAGATGAAAAGCATTTTTCCTCCAATTAGTGCACATCTGCAAGCTAACCCATCATTAGATAATCAAGAAATATCTGGAAAATTGGGGGTAATTTTGAGATTAGCATTCTGGTGTTTCCCAACAACAAAGGCTGTTTTTTATTAGGACCATTTGTTAATGCTACCCTAAAAATAGGCTGATCAGAAAGAAAGAAAGAAAGAGAGAAAGAGAGAAAGAGAAAGAGAGGGAGAGAGGGAGTGGAGAAGAAAAACAGGAACACGTCTGTTGCTGTCTGGCCTCCGGCCCACAGGTCTGATAACAACACATTTAACGCACACAGGCTGATGAATTCATATCAGCTCTTCAGCATGCAGCTGTATGTGCTGCGTTGAACTGAGCTCCAGTCTGCACTCTGACACATCTTTTTCCACTTTGGGATTATAGTATTACTGTCCTCCACACTAAAGATGTCAGCCACGCGAGAGATGCAGCGGCGGCCCCTCTCTGTGTCGCTGTCAGCTCCTCGGCCCTGCAGAGCTGTGTTTACACTGATGGATAGCGTATGAATGAGGGGGTCTGCACTGGAAGATCCACCTACATGTACACACCACAGCCAGGGCCCCAGGCCAGGTCGCTGGGAAAAAAACACCGAAATAAAACGGGAATTTAAATTTGAGCGGATACGCATGGCAGCTAATATGATTGTATGATTTGTTCATAATGTGTAATTACAGCTTTTATGCGGCGAGTGAGATTGATGTATGAGCTCTCTGAAACTGTTATTAGGGCAGATTTCTACCTCCTCTCTCGAATTTGTTGAGGAATTTCATAAATTGAAGGGTGTTCTGCACATAAAACAGCATCTCTGAGGAGCATGAGATATTCCCATTATGTGTGGAGGAGGATTTTCGTTGACTAGTTGATCCATAACAGCCTCCAGAATGTGCTGGAATCTCTGGACATGTACTGGACCACTGGCAGGAGTCCGGAATATAAGAAGTCTAAACACATCACTGGAAAACCGGCAATCGTAAAAAAATGCAGAAAATGCAGAAAAAGTACCAAACAAAATGTCTTTCTCTCTCTTTCTCTCTCTCTCTCTCTCTCTCTCTCTCTCTCTCTCTCTCTCTCTCTCTCTTTCTCTTTCTGTCTCTCTTGCTGTGGCTTGCGTGCAGCTTCAGCCATCTCAACTGGGGCCCTGGACCAAGTCTGGCCTGCTCTAATGAATTATTAGCGCAATTACAGTGGGCACTGCATCATGAGTGGAAAATGTGATTGTGGCGCAACGCTGGAGCGTGTCCTGCTCGAGAATAAAGACGTCCGACGCGGGGGGAGAAGAGAGTCCGAGGCTGATGAAGCTGCTCGTAAACTGCTGTGTTTTGTGGTGGGCTCCGGTCCCAAGTCGGAGCTCTGGAGTTTATGTTGGACCGAGCCGCGCTCCACTGTCAGTGCCCTGATGTGAGCTGGGCTGAGGGACGGCAGGAGTGCTGGAAGAGAAAGAGTGAGAGAGAGAGAGAGAGAGAGGAGAGAGAGAGATTGGAAAAAGGAAGATCGATGGGAAAGAGAGATGACTTTCCCACCTCTGCGTGGGAACATGAGGGGTCAGCGAATGAGGGAGTAGAGACTGTGTGTGCACACTGTGAGCTGGGAGAACAGAGAGTGAAGAAGAGAGAGAGAGAGAGAGAGAGAGAGAGAGAGAGAGAGAGAGGAAGGGAGGGAGGGAGTACAGAGGGGAAAAAAGAGAAAGAGGTTCAACTTCTCCATTTGCTTGGCTTAAGCTGATTCCAGTGAGAGGACAAGCACCAGGGGACGTGCGGAAGGGGAGGCTGGAGGGAAAGGAAAGAGTGGCGTGTGACTGAGAGACAGACAGAGAGCACAGTCCACCTGGATGCCCAAGAACCATGGCGGAGGAAGGGGGCTGGGAAGGGGGGGGGGCAAATGAACCATACTGGAGGAAGTAAGCTCACAGTAACCCAACATCTCTTCCCCACTGCTCAACATGAGGAGGTCGGGGAGGGTAATGCGATAGCCCAGCCCTGGCCCAAGAGAGCCCCAGTGAGCTGCTCCAGGCCTCGAGTGGATGGGAGGGAATGGGAGAGGCCGGCTAGCTGGCTAGTGAACCCAGGCAAAAGCACTGAGCCGCTGAACCACCGCTGGCTGTAACACAAGGGCCTCTTCACATTAGCACAACAAACAGCAGACAGGAACAAAGCTGCCAGGGCAGGTAACCTGCAACCCCAACCACCCGGCCCCTTCCTCCACCCCCACCTCCACCCCCTCATAAGTATGCTATGGTATGCTGGCCTATGATAATAAGGCAAAGAGGCCACTGCTAGCCAAGGGACGGCTTAGGTGACTCGTCTCCAGGAGAAAAAAAACATGCTGATGAGGCCTGCTCCTGGTCCTGGTCAGGGCAGAAAACGAGAACTATCCCATCGGTGTCACACACTACTCCTGAATACAATGACCTTCAACCAGCTCATTATATTTCTTTCATTTTACTTTTGTTGCATATGGGATTTTGGTTTACGTAAAAGTCATAACCCCCCCCCTACTTGTTTGTGACCGCTGTGTGTCCATGACCACTGGACCATAAGGCCACTATTACATGTCTCTGGGCAGCAGTAGCCGAGTAGATGGAGAGGATCACTCCGATATTAGCTGCTCTTTTGATGGGTCACTAAAGAGGACTCAGGCATACACAAGAGAGCTGTGTCCTGTCACTGGGAGGAATGCTTTGATGGATGTCATGGGATCAAAGCTCTCAAGGCCAGCTGCCTCAGGGCTCAGGCTGATGTCTGGCTTCACATAGACGCTCTCTTGCACATCTTACACATACACACACAGTCAAACACACCCAGCAACACACCATCTCTCTCTTACACATCTTACACATACACACACAGTCAAACACTCAAACAAAGGGGTGGCATAGCATAACAGCATTTCATAGGGGGTCACAGCCAACAAACGGAGATATTTGTATCACACACACACACACACACACACACACACACACACACACACACACACACACACACACACACACACACACACACACACACACACACACGCACACACACACACATACAGTATATATATATATATGTATGCATGCACTCACACACATTCCCCTCCACACAGGCACACTTACGTAAAGTCACAGACAAACACACCCACAGATCCAGTGATATGGCGCCGGGCCCAGAGTGCGACTGACGGCTGTATTAGCGTGGCTCAGGCTTGCACAGGTGACATGTGAGCCGGCCGCGGGTCCATTTCAGGCCGATGCCACCGGGCCGCCACCAGCCTGTTTGCTCAGACGGCCTGCGGGCCGCGCTAACGGGAGATTGCCTTACCGTTTAATGACCCTCGCCTTCACGCGGCACAATCTCACGCCAGCTCGGGTTGCACCCGATTCCGGTGGAATGTTCCGGATTGTGGCGAGCGCCTACCACCTACTGTAGAACTCATTTATTTTCCCGTGACAGGCGGGCCTGGGTGGAAGGAGGCAATCGTTCCATGTCAAGTCGACGATGCGTTGACCCCCACCCACTGACATCGAGCAGGCTGCTCCAGCACTGTGTGGGTCTTGATGTATGTGGGGGGATCAGGTGAAGGGGGAAAGGCATACATCATGAACACCGGTAAGAATGGAACTCTCCCCTCCAGCCCCAACACAAACAAAGCCACACATGTACACACACAACATATAGTACATGCATGCACAAATACACAGACACATGCACGCACACACACGCGCACACACACATGCACACACACACATGTGCTACGGTATAAGATCCAGGGCAGATGGGAAGTGGAATGCAAACATTAATGCAACTGGATTTGGATGTCGTTGTGATTTAAGCATCACGAGAGACGTGGGATGTAGTCCAAATCTGCTCCGTTGTTGTATTGGAATGTCCAACTGTTCAAGGGGATCTTTCCCCCTTCATCTCCGCAGGGAGAAATCCTAACTGATTGGAGGGGAGTGATGCAGGAAGCCTGCCTTACTCTGGAGATCAATCACGTCTCATCTTAAACCAGTTAAGGCGTGGTGATTGGCCTTGGCCTGACAGTGATTGAGGAAGATCCTCTTAAATTGGACGTGCAGAGTTCCGGCCTTACCCATCATGCATTGAGCCTGTCTTTCATCAGGGTGCAGCGTGCCCTACGCACCCCGGACTCGACTGCCAGCACGCCACCTGGTCCACACCTGTCAGGTGTGCCCTAAGCCATCCCATCAGTGGCTGGCACACCCTGCCTCAGTGAAAGCACTGAAAGACACTTGGATTACTCTCAGCGGGATCAAACGCCCTCCGGCCCAGGTCTTCACCTCGCCATTAGCGCCAACACAACACGGCACAACAAACCCGGCGGCAGGCCATTTAGCCTGAATAAGGGCATCTGGTGCCAGCTGGGGGCAGATAAAGCATCTGGCATTCCCTGCCTGGACGTGCCAAAAACACCCGTCTCTCCGACCCTCCCTCTCGCTCCGTAAGGTGGCTGGATAATCCCTTTCAGTTCGGGGAATGGCACGTACGGGGAGGCTTGGCCGGGGCCGCCTGGAAAACATCTGGAGGCTTATGAGGCTCCCCGGCCGCCGGCAGGGGAGGCTTTGTCACCTGACCCAGTGGTGTGACAGTCATGGGGAGATGAAACAGATTGTGGGCTCCTCAGGGCTGCCAGTAAAAACGGCAGGCCTTCCTTCCCCGTTACTTCTGTGTTATTCCTCCCCAGACCCACGTTCTACAGAGACGCTGGCAAGCGGCGGCGCGGGGCGTGTGTCAGTGCCAGTGGGCTGTCTGAGGCATCGGCTCGGCTCGCCACACACCGCCCTGTCAGTCAGCGGGCACGGCCTCGTGAGTGCACTACTGATGCAGACTAGGAAAATAATCATCAACATTCCTCAGGGCGAGATGTGATGATTAATACAGCAACAGAGAGAGAGAAAAAAAAAAAAAAGAGAGAGAGAGAGAGAGAGACAGATGAAGAGAGACAGATGGAGAGATAGATAGAGAGAGGAAAGGAGAAAAGGAACAGAGAGACAAAAAAAGAAGGAGAAAGAATATATATGGCAGATAGGAGGAAAATGAGAGAGAACACCCCTGCGTGACATTCCAGTGAAATCCAAAAGCGTTCCATCTGGGGCTTGCATAAAAATAAGTCTGACATGTCAGCAGACCTACTGCCTCTTCTTGGGAAATGTTAAAAGGAGTCTTTGAGCGATCCGCTATATTAAAGAATAACATTATTTCTACAGCACAGAGATGCATGCTCCTGCTGTGTGCGCTGTATCTTTTTTTCTCCCTGACTAACCACGGAGGCCCCCAAAAAGACGGAGTGGCAGCAGCAACCACCAGTGAGAAGCGCCACTGACTGTCAGTCTCTGGACTCAGCCTCTCCACATCTGGAATGTTGGCCCATGTTTTGGGACTAGAGTGTTCAGAAAACCCAAATTCAGTTTCCTTGGGAATGGCTGTTGGTATTCAAATTGGCACTGAGGAGCGACAACTCACGGCTAGGCTCTGTCAAAGGCTGTCAATACATCAGTATCCTACAGCTGCAAGGAGCGGTCGACAATTAAAACGAAAATGTGGAACAAAGAAGCACTTCAGAGAGACCGTGTGAGGGAGAGACCTTGTGATACTGTGTGATTAATGTGTCATCTACTCTTTCCAGGCACTGGAAGTGCGGACAAATTGTTTTTGACCAAAACGTCCGCAGATTCCAGGCAACACTTCATACGTGTGTGCCTGCGTAGACACAGCGCCTGAGGAGAGGGGGAACAGTGAGTGATGATGTGGGGGGAGGCCTGGATCTGTTTAGGACCCTGCTTAAGGGGGAAAACGGACTGGGAGGGAGAGAGTGACAGCCTGAGAGACAGACAGGCATGCAGACAGACTGACAGATGGAGCAAGCCACTTGCCTAATAAGAATCCCCTCGCTGGAAAAAAAAATGTGTCCACAGAAGTGTTTCCCATACCGTGCCCACCGAACACTGCTCTTGAATGGATGTGACGACAAGGAGGCCAAATGCTCCTCTGGTCTTTAAATGCTGGAGTTGATAAAAGTCTGTAGTCTTACACTTTACATTTACTCATACCAAAAAGAGTGCATATGTTTCAAACAAGGACCTAGGAACAGCAGTAAGGAGGTTCTGAGAGAGTAGAGGGTTGGGGTAAGTGTGTGTTTATGGGGGGTATTTGGAATGAGGTCAGAAAGCTCTAGAAAGCAGATTTCTGGAGGTGTTTATTTACTGAAGACAGCCGGATAATGGCCTCACGTGTAATGGGCGTCTATCGTTGGGAGCCCCTACTGTGGCTGACCCGAGACTTCATTTCCCATCAACCCCGGCTGAGGCATGCCTAAGCTTAAGCCTCAGTTCCACTCCCAACACCCCATAACTCCCCAGGAATGTCACAGAATCCATCATAACAACCTTGGACAAGGTAGAGGAACAATGAAGGAAAAATATGGAGTAGAGGGATGGAGTGGGTAAGAGACTAGAGGAAAGGGTATAGAGATGGGGGGAGAGAGGGATGGAGTGGGTAAGAGACTAGAGGAAAGGATAAAGAGATGGGGGAGAGGGGGATGAGGTACAGTGAAAGGAGGGATATTTGGCTGAGATAATAAGAAGGACTGACAAAAGAGTTAATGGTCATAAAAATACAAACTAACCTTAAAGTGGAAAGAGCATGTATGCCGCAGAGAAGAAAGCACAGAAAGTGAACAATGCATTAAAACCATGCACACAAAGCTGTCTTTTGTATGACCTCATTTCCTGTTGGGACTACGCGCGCAATGTCCCGGCTCTGGGAGATGAAAAGCATTCTCTGAGGGCTGATGCTGGTGTGCTGCTGGGAGTCTAACACAGACCATATTGACCCCATTCCTCAGCGTTCACCAGCAGGCCAAGGCCCGGTGCTCACTCTGATGGTTCTAATGTGCAGGTAACCGGGGGAGACCTCCGCAGACACAAACCAGACAGGAAGTGGGCGATCTGGGCCTGATTAGCAGCTTTGGTCACCTCTGCTAGCATCACCACTGCCATGGCCACTAGCACATGAATGACTCATACATCTTGTCCTGGTTTGCTTCTGTTTGATTTAGGACACATTCCTCTCTCCTGGTTACCTCGACCCCTCTCCTTTCTCCCCACCACTCCTCCAGCCACAACACTTCCACCACCTGACGAGCCTGTCTTAGCCTGTCTACCTAGCCTGTCTACCGAGCCTGTCTACCTAGCCTGTCTACCGAGCCTGTCTACCTAGCCTGCCTGAAAGCCCAAACAGACAAGTCAAAGACTGGGGAGGATTACCCAGTACCCTAACACAACACGGCGGCTCAAAAGTCCAGGATACAGGATGGGTTATGAGTGGGTCTGTGTGGATGTCTGGAGAGAGAGATTGAGATTGGATGTGTGTGTGTGTGTGTGTGTGTGTGTGTGTGTGTGTGTGTGTGTGTGTGTGTGTGTGTGTGTGTGTGTCCAATATCTGCACCTGATAGCATATGGAAGATGTCTACATTGTTTTGATGGTTCTTTGATAGTTATCACATGCACAGAGTTTGGAGATCAGACGGTCGCAGCAGGGGTTGGAATGGTTTGAGGCAACTCTTTAGTGCAGGCATGTCTGACTGGTCAAGCTCTTTGCTCTGAGCAGAAACCAGGGGTTCCAATCCACACATCCTCTGGCAAGTACAGAAACTTAACTTTTCAAAAACAATAATGTCTCTACTTCCGACTTGCTCAGTGTATGAACAGACAAAATTGGCTACAGCTACTTTTTTGTTATGATTGGTCCACTGACAGTGGCAAAAACAAAAGTATTTAGGTCTTGAAGCCATTCTACTGCACCATAGCTGTTGATATTTTCTCAGAAACAAAATAAAATAAAAAAAAACGCTAAAATACTATGACCGTGACTATAAATTTCAGAAATGTCCTGCTGCTAAATGTGCCTATTTTGGGGGACTGGCTACCACAACGGGGCAGTGAGGGACTGCCAGCTCCTGCCTGAGCTTGTGCGTCTTTCACGGAGGCCTGATAAATATCTGCAGCCAGCTCCAGCTTCCACAGGGGCCGGGCTTGTGGAGTGGTGGACCGAGGTGCCCTCTCCACGGCAACATGAACTGGAGGCAAAACGCCACGCCGGATCCCACAGGACTTAGCCGGAGGAGACCGCTGCTCACTGCCACTTTTTCCATTTCCACCCCCACCACCATGACACTCTACCTCAGTCTCTCTGTTTTCCTCTTCCCTCTCTCTCTCTCTGTCATCCTCTCTGTCTCCCTCATCCTCTCTCTCACTCTTTCTCTCTCTCTCTCTCTGTCATCCTCTCTGTTTCCCTCATCCTCTCTCTCTCACTCTTTCTCTCTCTCTCTCTCTCTGTCATCCTCTCTGTCTCCCTCATCCTCTCTCTCTCACTCTTTCTCTCTCTCTCTCTCTGTCATCCTCTCTGTCTCCCTTATCCTCTCTCTCTCTTTCTCTCTCTCTCTCTCTCTGTCATCCTCTCGGTCTCCCTCATCCTCTCTCTCTCACTCTTTCTCTCTCTCTCTCTGTCATCCTCTCTGTCTCCCTAATCCTCTCTCTCTCACTCTTTCTCTCTCTCTCTCTGTCTCCCTCATCTTCTCTCTCTTTCCCCTCTCTGTCTCTCTGTGAGAGTTAGAGCCTGCTGTTCTGGGAGCTCATGGCACTGGTAAAGGTTTGATTCTGCACATCTGGAATATCTGCCCCGCCAGTTAAAAGGCCGTCTACACACACTCTTTGAAATGAGCAGCCATCACTGACGGTCCACAGAGGCCCCTAGACACACACTCTCACACACACAGACACACACACACACACATACAAAGACACACACACACACACACACACAAAGACACACCACACACAGAGACCCTTAGCTCTTGTCCCCTTGCCATGAAGAGTGTTTTATCAAGCCTCCTGTGTCTACTCATAAAAGTCAAAGAGAATGGGTGTGAGAGTGTGTGGAAGAGAACGGCAGACAGACAGAGAGAACAGCAGAGAAATTGAATGAACTGAATTCACAGAGACGATGATGGAGACAAAATGAGGAGACAAAGGAGGAGAGAAAAGGAGACAGTGAATGGAGAGAAAGAGAGAAACGGAGAGAGTGAATGGAAAGAGAAAGAGAGAAAGAGAGAAAAGGAGAGAGTGAATGGAAAGAGAAAGAGAGAAAGAGAGAAAAGGAGAGAGTGAATGGAAAGAGAAAGAGAGAAAGAGAGAAAAGGAGAGAGTGAATGGAAAGAGAAAGAGAGAAAGAGAGAAAAGGAGAGAGTGAATGGAAAGAGAAAGTGTGAGAGTTGGAGTGGAGGTCTGGATCAGCAATGAGTTTCTGCAGTTGCACACACTTTACACACACACACACACACACACACACACACACACACACACACACACACACACACACACACACACACACACACACACACACACACACATAAAGCTTGCAGGTGGAATGTCTCACCGTCTGTCGGCCTATCGCCTCCAGAAACACTCTCACTCCTCAACCACTTGGGCCTGTGGTTTCACATCCTCTTGCACTCGTCCGCAGTTCTCCCACTCTCTTTTCTTTGGGAGCTCTCATTTCTTTTCGGTTTGTCATTCTTTCTCCTCCTCCCTCCCTCCACCACTCCCCCCCCGCCCCCCTCGCTCTTTTCCTTCTTCCCGTATCTGCCGTGCAGCCTGCGTGAGTAAAGCCCTATAGAGCAGTATGCTAAGCCTCGCAGATTGTGGTCACACTGGAACAATAAACACAGATGCTGAGTGGGAGATATTTCAATGCTTTCCTTCAGCATGGCAAATAAAACCCACCACCAGTGCCCTCTGCTAATAATGACTTTCAAATGCGCGTCTCCCCTCGACGCTAACTACGTGCTGCTTTAGCATGGCAGGGCTAAGACCGCAACCTCATCGTGATCTCTGTGCTATATTTCACAATGAGAGGGGACGCAGCTCTTGAGAGTGGGTGAGAGTGGGGGGTGGGGGCCTGACTGTGTTATTCTTCTGGCAATTTTAAAGAACTCCACTCAAGTCACAGTTGGAGCTTTGACACGACAGGGTCATTACTCATCCATCATCGAATTCCCCCTCGACCGAGAGCCTTGACCTTCGCTGACCTTTGAGTCGGCGGGGTCAAGGCGTGCTGGGGCCGTCTGGTGACCCCCACTGATGACTTCTGCAAGCCTGGGGGAGAAAGACTGGAAAGGGAGTGGGGTAATGCATTTTACAGCATGGTCCGTGTGTGTGTCTGTGTGTGAGCATATGCATGTGTGTGTGTGTGTGTGTATGTGTGTCCCAAGCCAACTGGCACTACCACATAAAATTTAGAGAAAAGGATTCAGGCCAAACGATGATGGAACAGAGTGTTAGGATCCAAGGTTTTTGAGAGCATATATATATGAGAGAGAGAGAGAGAGAGAGAGAGAGAGAGAGAGAGAGAGAGAGAGAGAGAGAGAGAGAGAGAGACAGACGGTTATTGTGTGTGTGTGTATGTCCAGGCTGGGGGCTCTTTGGGACGGGGGGATGGATATGGGTGTTGATCCAGACACTCTCTCATCTCACAGGGCTCCAGACAATTGTATGAGTATCAGCCAGTGAATTACAGCCCTGGACCCTGAGCAACAGGCAGCAGCACAGCACCACACAGTGCTGGAGGCCCAGCTTCAGTCATCGGCTCCCCATACACATGCATCAGGGGACTGAGGAAATACACACACACCCAGTCAAAACCAAAGCTAAACATGCGTGCGCACACACACACACACACACATATTGTCACACACATACAGTATTCAGATGCTCAAACTACACACAAAGTTGCTGCACACACACATACACACACAAACACACCATCCCTGTCCATACAAACAGGCACATCACAGGAGATGGACAACCGGGAATAATAACACCAAAGCGCTGTGGTCTACCTAGACTAACTGGAAAGGAACGTGAAATAAAATGGCCTGCAGAAGTGGCATGACTTCCATGTGTGGGGCCAGAGACGCCTTGCCTTTAACAGGGATCTGAAAACAGTTTGCTTCTCACAAGCCGCCCAGAGACGATTCCAGCTGCAATTTCACGCTGATATTTGGGGGACAGTTTCCACCGAGACCCTCCTACCTAATCACAGGGATCATGAGAGGCCACATCATAAGCCCAGTGAGGCTTGAAAGTGCTTACGGGCCATACACACATACACACACACACACACACATTCACGCATGTACATATAAACACATAAACAAACAATACAGTCTGTAATGCTAATATGCTGTTTTGTGTCAAGGCCACAGTTTACAGTGAATCAGCTTCAAGCATTTGGCACCAGCCATCCTGATGACCTGTTTCTGATTGGAGCATTCATAGCCTTGGGTCATTAATTATAGCCCACTACTGCACGCTATTGGATTACTTCACTTTGTCATGGCCGTCGTGGTTCGTCTGCTGCAACCCAAGCCTGCAGCTGGCCGTTACTCTGAGAGAGGAGATCCACCCTCTCAGGCTAGAGCTCAACGCCACCGACACTGACCACATGTAGTTAATCTGTTTGTGTGTGTGTGTGTGTGTGTGTGTGTGTGTGTGTGTGTGTGTGTGTGTGTGTGTGTGTGTGTGTGTGCGTGTGTGGTGTGTGTGTGTGTGGTGTCCCAGGCCATAAGAAATGTCCCTGTTTCCATTCTGCTCTGCACCATGTACGCTGATATAAACAGAAGGTCTAACGCAACTATGCTCTGTTAATTGTTATTGATGGCATTACTGTAAATGAAAGGCTGGGGGTAGGAAGGGGGGGGGGCAGTGGACAGCTGAGTGGACTTACGTTTGTCAGTCTACTGGGGAATGAGAAGAAGAGTGTAAAGAAGGAATGGGAGTTCTAGAGAGATATAGAGAAAGATGGAGGAGGAGGTCTGCCACCCGTCCATCTCCAGGGTGCCACTGATCAGCGAGATCTGAGGGCCTTGTCAGCTCTGCTGCTGTAAATCCATGGGAATCCCAGGCACATCCAGGCCAGGCAGACAAACACTTAGCTTTCTGCTCTGATCCCATCTTTTAATCAACCACACATGACCAGAGAGAAAACAAGTGTGTGTGTGTGTGTGTGTGTGTGTGTGTGTGTGTGTGTGTGTGTGTGTGTGTGTGTTTGGGGACAGAGAGACTGCATCATGGGGTGTGTGGGGGTGGTCTAGTGTGTATCATCCAACATTAAAGCCAGAAGTGGAGGCGAGCTGAACATCTGCCGAGACTTTGTCAGAGCATTCTCGGGTGTCTTGTGAAAAGTGACACGAAAGACAACGAACTGTTTCAAACGACCCAGCGATGCTTGACACCACGGAACACACAGCACGTTCAAGGGCCGCCATGTCCCAACTTAAGCTCTCTGACGCGAATCTTTCATACTCCTCTTCGCAACATGCAGACTTCTCCCTCTGTGTCGGCCGATATTAGTGTGAGTGGCTAAGATAATGACTATAATAATAGCCATTCCTTCCAGTCCAGAGTCTTTGTGGTTTGAAAAGGATAGGCCTACACCCTGGCAGCAACACTACGAGTTCTGTAATTGCACTCCCACAGGACATTACAAAAAAAAATAGATCCACGCTTTTAAACAATCTTTGATCTTTCATTTATTGAAAACAGAAACCTTTGTTACTGAGCGCTATGCACATTTATCTCAGCTTTTGTATTATGGAAAGAGAGAGCTGAACAAAGGAGAGACTTAATCAAAGGCCAAGACGCAGAGCAACAAGAACTTTAAACTACAGAGATGCCAAAAACCATCCCAAACATGGATTATAAGACGTCTGAACTGGTGTGTCCTCTGTGCATGTGTGTGTGTTCTTAAGTTCTTAAGGTATAAATTAAGCCTTTCTCTCGCCTTCCACATATGTAAATAGAGAGGAGTAGGATGCAGGGAAAGACATATCAACAGCCTTGGCTTGCAAGTAGAGATGTATGTGTTTATGTGTGTGTGTGTGTGTGTGCGTGTGTGTGTGTGTGTGTGTGTGTGTGTGTGTGTGTGTGTGTGTCTGTGTAGATGCATATGTGTGTGATTTCGTAGCTGGCCAGTGCTCAGACTTGGCCGGCGATCGCACCGCTCTCCTTTCCTCTCCACCGAGGCTGCAGATTTAAGCTGATAGCAATCCGCAGAGCCATTTTATAAAATCTTAGCGATCATAAATCCTCACACATACTCACACCCACGCACACACAAGCCTTGCGCTGGGAGTCAGCAACCCATAGATCTCCCCTTTATCCCTGGGAGTCCTCTAGTTCATCCACAGCTCCGCTCGTCTGTGTAGCTATAGAGTGACGGCCAGTGGACCACTGGACCCTTCACTTCACCAGGTGCTCAGACCCAGACTTGGGACCGGGCTGGTCAGTACAGGAGCTTGGGTTACTGGCTTTACACCCCACGTTTGATGGATTGCCTATTATGTAGAAAGGGATGTTTACGGGTGGTGTGTAAAGTGCGTGTATAGGGATCTGTATACGACCGAATGCATCCACCTCACAACGAGAGCTTTAAGCATCACAACCACTTTCTGGACTTTATGTCTTTGTCCCCTGGCGGGCATCGGTATTGGATTAGTGTGCGATTGGAAAATTTCTGTTTTGCCCTGATAGAGCTGCTTTCTCTCCTTCATCTGCGCCGGCCCCTCACGGGGGGTGTGGGAGAGTGTTTGGCTCTTTTCATTTGGCCTGGTTTACCCTCTGGTGCTGCCCTATGACTGTGATTAACTTCAGACGCCGCCACTCCTCTCATTGTTCCACACTGAGCCCTACTTCACTCTGTGTGTGTGTGTGTGTGTGTGTGCATGTGTGTGTGTGTGTGTGTGTGTGTGTGTGTGTGTGTGTGTGTGTGTGTGTGTGTGTGTGTGTGTGTGTGTGTGTGTTGGGGAGGGGAGGTGGTAAGGTGTGGTAATGGGCCATATCATCACACCGACCATGGTGTAGCTATCTTCATCGTGACACAAGTTAAAGGTGCTTGTAACAGAGAAGTGTGTGTGTGTGTGTGTGTGTGTGTGTGTGTGTGTGTGTAGGTGTGTGTGTGTGTGTGTGTGTGTGTGTGTGTGCGTGTGAGCAATACCAGAGTGTGTGTCCCAGCTGAGTCCTGAACAGCGCCGCAGTGCTGCACTCGCACCATTAAAGCTCATCAAGACACAGGCTTTTAAGAGCACAGGGCAATTACAAGCACACGCTACAGTGAGCCCCACTCACAGCTGTCAGGCCGCCAACAACATCTGAGCGCCACGTTTCCCAGAGACGCTCCACTGTACGCGGGGAGAGGGGCCAAATTAATTACTCCCCTCCTAATTCAATTTAGCATGGCTCGCTGCAAGGGTTTATTTTGGTCTTTTGTCGCTTGAGAGCATAAGAGTTTTGCTAGAACAGCAAAATAACTCAAAAGAGAGGCCATTTTTTCCACAAAAAATGGAAGGCTGCTTGAATTTAAGAGTCCTTGAGAAGTTGAAAAATGGGCATCAGATAGATTAATGAATGGAATATTTACACTTCACTGGACAAAATTGAAGATTACAGAATAGAAGATTACAGGAAATCTATCCAAATTGTTGTGTATGCACACATACACATACACACACACACACGCTCATACACACAGACAGAGCATACACACATGGCAAGCCAGACACATTCCTGTGTCCAGTTGAACATTTCTTTCGAGCTGTGGTAAGTCTCCCAAATATTCCCACATCTATGCTGCCTCCACTGCCAGACCGCAAGATATGGAGCTCTGACGGAGCGAGAGGGAGAGGGAGAAGGAGAGGATGAGAGTGAGAGGCTGAAAGAGGAGGATGAGGGGAAAGGGACAGAGGAATGAGAGAGGGATCAGGATGTGTATGACAGGGGAGTGGGTTGAGAGACGATGGGAGAGAGGGAGGGAGGGAGGGAGGAAGTGAGACACAGGATGAGGGAGGCTTAGAGTTGAAAGAGATGCTGATGTGTGTGTGTGTGTGTGTGTGCATGCGACGTGCGTGTGTGTGTGTGTCTATGTGTGTGTGTACTGTATGTGTGTGTGTGTGTGTTTGTGTGCAGTTATAATTCTTTGCATGTGTGCCTGAAGGTGAGTGAAACAATGAATACGTGTTTGGTCCCAAAAAATTGTGTGCATGTGTGAATACCATCTCACACACACTTGTGTGTTTCCCGACACGTCCGGCAGCATGTACGTCTGCATTAGGCACTTGTGTGCTGCTGTTGCAGGGCACCTGTCCTAATGGGCCGTGGCATGCTGAAGCTCTAGCCCTCTCACCAGCAGTCAGGCTAAAGGGCTCCATGAAAACCCAACTCTCAACCCCCCCCACCCCCCCCACCCGCAGCCTGGCCAGATGTTCCCCTCGCCTCCCCTCGCGTCCCCTCCTCCCTCTCACCCGACTCCCACTCCGGCCTCCTCCGCTGGCCCAGAGGGGATTTAGTGACCGGTGGAAGCAGGTAGGGAGGAGGTGGGAAAGCTGAGCTGGGGGGAGTGAGGCAGGCTGTGGCCAGGCTGCTGAAAAACCATTTCAGACACACGCCTGCCTCTCCCTCTCTCCCTCTCTCTCCCTCTCTCTCCCTCTCTCTCTCCCTCTCTCTCTCTCTCTCCCTCTCTCTCTCTCTCTCGTGGCAGCTTCAGTGGCTGGTAGTCGCTCCCAAAACAACAGAATCAAGTGGGGAAATGTGCTGCGTCCAGGTTAGCCGCCAGGCTAAACACCCCCAGCTCCGACCACAAACTCAAACTCCACTGAGTGGCGAGAGGGGGAGGAATGTGAGCCGATACGTCAGAGCGCTTTAACTTTGAACAGGATTGGCCGCGTTTTTAAAATTGTCCCCACAGTCGGCTTCAGCATCAAAGCCAGGCTTGACTCACTTGGACACTGGCATGCAGAATAACGCTGGCCCCTGTGGTCAGCCGCCCTTATTAATCATCGATGCGCGCTAAATGTGTCACTGAGTCAGAGGCACTGGGGGCCAGAGTGGGGGTGGGGCCTGGCTGTGGGGGTGGGGCCTGGGCGTGGGGCATGGCTGTGGGGGTGGGGCCTGGGGGTGGGGGTGGGGCATGGCTGTGGAGCCTGGAGTTGGGGACAGTGGCATCACCACCTCACTGACGCCCGTTTAGGAGGGAAGCAGCAGGGATCCTCACTTCTTTCTCTCTATACTCTTCTAGATGTTTCCGTCTGCACTTCTCTTCCTCTTGGTCACTCTCTCCATCACTCCATCTCATCTGCCCGTGTGTAGTTTCTAGTTTCTAGTGTCTAGTTTCCATCTCTGCCATGTTTACATGTTTTTCTCTTCATTGAGAACATGTGAACTGCTGAGGCTGTGGCTGATAGAGATAGATAGAGAGATAGATAGATAGATAGATAGATAGATAGATAGATAGATAGATAGATAGATAGATAGATAGATACTTTATTGATCCCCAAGGGTTGTGTGGGTTTGCACAGGGAAGGTTGCGGTCCACGTCTGCCGGTGAAGGCCACTGGTGCGGTGTGGTGTGGTCGGTGTGGTGCGGTGTGTTGTGGTGTGGTGTTGTGGTGTAGTGTGTTGTGGTGTGGTGCGGTGTGTTGTGGTGTGGTGTTGTGGTGTGGTGTAGTGTGTTGTGGTGTGGTGTGGTGTTGTGTTGTGGTGTGGTGTGGTGCGGTCGGTACACTCGGTGCTTCAAGGCAGACTGTGAGGCCAGCGGGCCGGCAGGCAGAGGGGTCCTAAAGTTTTACAGTGTGAGATTATCCCTCCTGCTCCGTTATGAGGCCCTGCGGCGCCGGACGGGACAGGGTGCCATAAACACACTCTAACAACACCACCGAGGACTCGCTGTACACACACACACACACACTATAAACAGGCTAGAGAATGGAATGCTGCTCAATTGTGCCTTCATGTCTGTTCGTGTCTGCATGATTAAACCATATGTAGCATATTTTACTGCAGCAAGCACCCATTGAGATCTATTACTCATAGTTAAGATATCCTGAAGCTCTGCTTGCTGTGTTCATGTGTGGGAGTATTCTCACCATGTGTCTCCTGTGAGTGTGTAAGTCCATGCAAGTGTGTGTGTGTGTGTGTGTGTGTGGGTGGGGGGGTGATGGGGCAGGGGGTGGACATTTGTGCATTTGTCTATACATATTTGTATTGGTGAGTTCTAGGATCTCTCCAAACACACACACAGACGGACTCCAAACCGATTTGACACGCTACATCCGGCCCTGCACCCCCTCCCCTCTCCCCCTTCTCTCCCAGATGGAAACTGCACACAGGGGTATCGCCTTACCGGCCTCCACGCAGGCCCCAACACTGTCACTGCACGTTAGGGGCCTTCAAAGCCACAATCTGGCCAAATAGCTCCGGATGGCCACTCATTTCCCCGAGATTTATGCGTGGAATGCACTGGAGCGTGGCACTGGAGCGTGGCACTGGAGCGTGGCACTGGAGCGGCCCGCTGAGAGCGTGGCACTGGAGCGTGGCACTGGAGCGTGCCACTGGAGCGTGCCACTGGAGCGGCCCGCTGAGAGCGTGGCACTGGAGCGTGGCACTGGAGCGTGGCACTGGAGCGTGGCACTGGAGTGTGGCACTGGAGCGTGGCACTGGAGCGGCCCGCTGAGAGTGTGGGTGCTACCGGTGCAGTGGTGCCAGCTCAGGATCGAACAATGCCACGTGTGTGTGTGTGTGTTTGTGTGTGTGTATGTGTCAGTGTAGGAGGAAATTGAGAGAGAGAATGTGTAGATTGCTTATTATGTGTCTCTGTTTGTGTGATTATTGGGCTAGATGGGGTGTTTAAATAGCAGCAGCAAAGGTTTTCAGTGTTAAATTACACATAGGTCTGCACAGACACACACACATACACACACACGCGCACACGCACACGCACACATACACACACACACACACACACACACACCGTAGCACTCTGGGCTGAGGCTGCCTCGGAGCCAGTGTAGCATTCATAGCAAACTGGCCCATATGGACTCACCATCATCTCTGGCCTCCCAAAACACACACTCACACCGCATGCATGCATGCAACAGTTAGCTTAGAGCGGGAGCTCGTAAAACCCTAAACCACCTCTTTAGTTTCACACTTGCTGTGACTTTTACAAGCTGGATCTGAGCTTGGCAAACAGGAGCGCCCGGCTCTGCCTGCTACAGAGCGACAGCGCAGCGGCCATGCCAACCCATGGCCAGCAGCATCGCAGCACGGGTTCTTAAAATCGCTGCATTCACGTGACATTTCTTACGGCTTTAATGGAGTATATAATGTAAAGCTAAATATGTTACAATCTTGGCAAACATGATTTGGGAAGGGCACAGTTTGTAACGTTAGTGACAATGAAAATGTCTGAAATCTGTAGGCCTACCGTATCAAGTTTATTGAAATCGGCAAATGAACTGTGAGGGGACACAGGTAAGGCAACACACTTGCTAACAGACACTACGATGCATAGCAGCTTATTGATAACAGTTAGCTGTGCAGTAGTGAGCTGTGCATACACCCATCCATCCACACACAGTACAATAAAGCACTACTGGCTGCAGCTTACCCAAGGTGCTATTACAAGGGTTCATGCAACCCCAGACGTGTGCAACACCTTTCATCACACCCAAAATGAAACTGCAACTTTATGATCGGTGTGAGAGGAAACGCTGTGCGCTGCAGCCGGAGGGTCCCCTAACTGGTTTGGCATGTGTGAAAGTGTTCGGCCCGCTGACAGGGCTTCCTGAGTAAAGCCCTGCGTGCCCGGGGACCCTGGCTCTGCGTGTGAGACTTCCCCCCGCGAGAGGCTCCGGCGGCCCCCTGCTCTGGAGCCCCTGCGGCAGGGCCCGCTGCTCTGGGTAATCAGGGCTGGGTGAGCGGCTGTGTGCGGGTCTCTGGGTGCTGCTCCAGGCTGCTGCTGCTGGAGGTGTGGGGAGGTGTGGGGAGGTGTGGGGAGGTGTGAGTAATGGAGGCGGCCGACGGCTCCATCCATCATCCGGATGCAGTGAAAGGTGCGGGGGAAAGAAAAGTGACACGCAACCCCGACGGGTAACCAGAGAGCACACACAGCACACGTCTGAATAGAGTGGAGGGTGTGAGTGTGTGTGCTTCAGTGTGTGTGTGTGTGTGTGTGTGCCTGTGTGTCTGTGTGCTGCTGTAAGTGTACTGTGACTGTAGGGTCTGCATGTGAAGTGTGCGTGAGTATGTGTTATGCTTATGGTATGAATGTGCGTTTCATGTGTACATACTATGCTTTTCATGTGTATTTGTGCATATGTCTGTGTGTAAAGTGCAAATTAAATGATGTTTGTGTGTGTGCGTGTCTGTGTGCGAGTGTGTGGGTATGTGAGTGTGTGTGTGTGGGTATGTGAGTGAGTGAGTGTGTGTGTGTGTGTGTGTGTGGGTATGTGTGTGTGTGTGTGTGTGTGTGTGTGTGTGTGTGTGTGTGTGTGTGTGTGTGTGTAAAAAAGTCTGGGTTGCCTCAGCAAAGGCTTGATGAGGCAGGAAGTCATCCAAAAAGGAGTGATGTGGGTCAGAGTGGAGCGAGACGGTCTCAAACACGCGCCAGCGAGGCCACACACAGAGCTGCAGCACACCTGGGCATGCACACACACACACACACACACACACACACTCTCACACACACACACACACACACACACACACACACACACACACACACACACACACACTCTCTCACACACACACACACACACACACACACACACACACACTCTCACACACACACACACACACACACACACACACACACACACACACTCTCTCTCACACACACACACACACACACACACACTCACACACACACACACACTCTCTCTCTCTCACACACACACACACACACACACACACACACACACACACGCATGCACACACAAACACTTTCTCTCTCGTGCGCTCTCTCTCTCTCTCTCTCTCACTCTCTACACAAATACTCTTAAATGCAAGGACGGTCTCACATACAGGTCAGGCTGGGTGTCTCCTATCCTGATCAAGCCTCCATGGCTGTCAATCACTCATTCCCATGTGCTGCCAACTCTGACAGTGAGCCTGCTCATCACACCCCTCTCTTCACACACACAGCCCTCCCCCTGCCACAGACATGCTTTTTTAATTAGCAGGCATCCATGAATACAGTGCCTGTGCTTGTTGGAGTAGGAGTGTGTGTGTGTGTGTGTGTGTGTGTGTGTGTGTGTGTGTGTGTGTGTGTGTGTGTGTGTGTGTGTGTGTGTGTGTGTGTGTGTGAGTCTCTCTATGTGTGTCTATGAGAGAGTCTCAGTGCATTTGAATGGCAGCACACTGATGTGCATGTGCCTGGGTGTGGGCGTGGGAGTTGAGTGTGGGGGTGAGCGTGCTGGAGCAGAATGCAGCATCATCACTGCGCCATGCTGTGGGGATCTGATCCCGCTGAGTCAGGGAGGCTCGTTCCAACTTGGCCCCTAATCACAGGCTCCTCTCTGGGGGAGGGGGCTCAGGGAGTGCCCCTTGCATGGAGCCATGGAAGAAGCCCAGGGGCCAGAGACAGCGCAGAGGAGCGGAGGGGAGTCATAAATCACCGCAGCACAAGGGGGTGGGTGTGGGGATGGCGTGGTGGGGGGGAGGGGCAGAAGCTGAATGTCAAATATGATACGCTAACAGCTGGAGAGGCCGACGCCCACCCAGATGGGATGACTGGCATTTGACTAATTTGAGCATGCAAGTCTCTCTCTCTCTCTCTCTCTCTCACACACACACACACACACCTTTATCTCTCTTTACATCTCACTCCCTCCAGCTCTCTTTGTCTCTCTATCCCTCACCTGTCTATCTCCATCAGCTTTTCTCTCCTTCTCTTCTCTTGGCCACTTGTGCAATCTATTTTGACAGGTATTTCCCCGAGGTGCACCTGGCTCAGCTTCCACAGGTGAGACTGGGGTACCCAGCAGCTTGGACGGACATGACGTCCAGCAGGGAGAGACACCGTGGGAGGTGAGCTGAGCGCCCGCTGGGCTGAACCCCGCCTGAACTCCGATCAAACAAGACGTTCAAAATGTAATAAATAAATAATAGCCTGGATTGTGGCAGAGCATCGTGTTTCTCTGTAATCCAAACGCCTGAGCGCTGTTGACCGGTGTTCACCTTTCTCCCGTGACTCACATGAGAGGGAGAACACACGCATCACCATTCAGCCATCTCTGACAGACATTCGCCTCACTCTGACTCCTCCAATCACTGAGGTATTTATTGGGGTCTCTGGTCTGCTTATCTGACAACTCGGGCCTGTGGCTTGCGGGATACCAACCAACGTCTTTGCCTTCCTCGTTAAACTGTCCCTCCAACCCATCTTTCTGTCTCTCTTTCCCTCCCACTGTCTCCCTCTCTCTCCCTCTCTCCTTACCGAGCCCTTGGGCTGCAGCTGCCCTCTTACTCATTAACTTCATCCTGTACAAGACCTAACACATTCTTACTTGTTTTACAACTGAATCAACTAATAGGCAATTATACAGCTGTGTAAAATCAATCCTTTTTTAAGTCACACAATCACAGGCGCACACACGCACACACACACACACACACACACTTGCAACGGCTTGTTGTAGTTTTAAGGACCTGTCACATTTTTTGGCAAGCTCTACCTATAATGAATTGCTGGTAGAGTACTTTTTCCAGCCCACGCACATAAGAAACATGTCACTAGAAAAAAATGAGGCCCATCTGGAGGAAAAACATCATTTGTAAAAAGGTGAAAACAATAAGCTGTGTCTGTCCCGGGGGATACGAGCCGCACTCGGCACAACCACTGCAGCGCTGGAAAACTGGTGAGAATGAGACCCAACAACAACATTACATCAAGCCCATCCGAATGAAGCAAACCATCACGGCTCACACAGCCATGCGTGTCACACTCAGGCACACCCACATACTCTCTCTCTCTCTTTCACTCTCTCTCTCTATCTCTCTCTCCCTCTCACACACACATACACACACACACATTCATCAGTTGCTCCTCTTCAGGGCCATCACTCTCCAGGGCTCTGGCTCCAACAACACAGATCTCTTTGTTAACCAAGAACCTTTTTTAAAGCTGAAGGCTCACAGATAAAACACCTTTAAGCTACTAGTAGGTCCCACTATCTGTTTGTGCTCTGCTAGAATGTGCTTTCATTGCTAACCAGGGATATCCCTTTTGTCTTCTGCAGATAACCTGAGATGTCTCCAGCAGTGCTCTAGGAGGAAACAGCTGACACTAGGTATCAAAGACGAGGCCCAGGTGAGATAAGACACAGACACTAACACACACACACACACACACACACACACACACACACACACACACACACACACACACACACACACACACACACACACACACACACACACACACACACTTTTTAAAGCATGGAGACAGAAAGAGTCCGTCTGTGGCCCTGTTATGCCCTCATATCAGCAGTGTTTCGGAGAGGGCACGCTCTCCAGCTTTAATTAGTCTGACATGAAAGAACATGACAGGAGATCAGCTACCTGTGTTAGGGCAGCACCACAGAGGTCATCTGATAGGGTAAGAGAGAGAACAAAGAAGAGAGAGATAGGACAGAGAGAGAGAGAGAGAGAGAAATCAGGAGGAAAAAAGAGAAAGACAGAGAGAAATGGTTTGTGTCTCCTATATGTATCACATTTTATCTGTGTATGGTTCATAGAGGGTTGAGTGGTGCTCTAGAAATGCTCCCCTCTGTATATAGTCTCTATATGTCTGCATGGGAGTTTCTGCATGCTTTACATGACACAGAAGACGGAGTGATCCCGTTACTTTAGTATGTCTGCTCGACCGCATCTCTTCCTGTGAGAACGTCGCCACTCATATGAACGGCTGTTGAGAGACTAATGGCTGTCATTGACTAATTCTAGGTTTGAATGGGAAGGGCCCTTCTCTGGAGTCTCGTCTGGCCCGCTGCTTCACACAATGGACGTCTGAGGACTGAAAAAAGGACATCTCTCACAAGCACACATACAGAGAGAGAAAGAGAGAGAGAAAGAGAGAGAGAGAGAGAGAGAGAGAGAGAGAGAGAGAGAGAGAGAGAGAATTTGTTATAATGATCTAAGTTCTCTGTTGAGGACTTTATCAGTCTAACTGTCAGACCACTGGCGAGTGAAGACACTTCGTCCTTAGGGTACGCTTTGAATTAAGCTGCCACAAATCACAACCTTTGCGCCATCAGGAAACTCAGGCCTAATTGCATGTGTGTGTTCAGCTGGGCTTTCCCCCAGGTCTGAGGAGAAAGATCTTTTTTCACACACTTCATCTGGTGCAATGAGACAACACATGTACATATTCTGTGGAACGCGTCATGATGGCAAACTCAAAGCCAGCACAAAGACACATGAATCAAAGCCATGCCTTGCCAAAGTCCCAACACTGTTACATTAGGTCAAAATTGCACTTCAGTCTGCACCCTTCTGGAGACATGAGACATTTTGACATTTTCTCATATTATTGACAGCGGGATATTTAAAAGTATCAAGGCAGGAAAATGTCAAGCATTTTTTTTTCACTTGCTAAATTACTTTTAAGATGGCACGGCACAAAAGAGCCATTGACTGTTGCGGGTTTAATAGGGCCTATTAAAGGGAGGCTGGACGCTGCTGAAAGAGAGGGCCCAACCCAGGGCCAAGTGCTTCATGAAAAAGGGACATACGATAGCGGCTAATAAAATGACCTCGTGGCCCGGCGCCCATGGGTCAGCACCTATGACTCAGTCCAGGACAAGACCACCACACGGAGCGCCACACCGCTGACGTCAAGCTGAAGGGTCTGCCAGGGCACACACACACACACACACACACACACACACACACACACACACACACACAGCCCTGTACTACAGTGACAACAGAATTTGGCTTTTGTCCACTGGGGTCCAAACAGACAAATTATACAAACATAAAATGATCCGTCATCCTACAGGAAAATGACACAAATCTGTGGTTCATAAACACATGCAAACAAAGTATACACGTAAATAAAAGCTTTGGAAACAATGCACAGCTCTACTCACATTCTACTGTAAGATATTTACCACATATGTGAGAACACAGAAAGTGCCCACACAAGAATGCAAACACACAAAATGTAATAACATCGACCCTTTGGAGTGTCACTATAGAGGCCTCCATGACATCATTTAAACATCAGTTTCTGACAGACAGGGAGAACAGGTTGCTATGGAAACATAAACTATTCACAAAAATACAAATCTGCTCATCTGACATTAGCTGTAGGGCAGCCATTGAAACCACAATATTGTATACCACACAATTTAACATAACACAAAACTTAGAGCACCCCTTCTTTCTCTTATCCGCAAACACACACACACACACAAACACACAAACACACAAACACACGCACACACGCACGCACACACACACACACACACACACACACACACACACACACACACACACACACACACACAAACACACACACACACACACACAGACTGACTCACTCTCTCTCTCTGGCAAAGGTTGGATACCTCTCCGGTCCTGCTCTCTCTAAATTGCTTACAGATTGTCTGCTGGCTCTGAGACCAGGCTGGAATAGTGTGGCTTTGGATGTCTCTCCCCCCACCCACCCCCCTTTTCACTTTCCCTCTCCTTCCCTCTCTCCCTCTCTCCCTCACTTTGTTCTGCAGACCTTCTGCGCGGCCCTGACTGGAGGAAAACAAGCGGAGCGGAGCTGCTCGTAATTCAATAAGCGAGAGGGCCCATGAGCTCATCCGTGTGACTGCGGACAGGGACGGGCCCGCTCCAGCCTCTCCATCCTCACACACTGGGGATCAGCTCACCCCGCGGGCAGGGGCGCAGGGTGCCAGGGGGAGACCCACAGCTGGCCAGGGCTCTGTCTGGGATGGATGAGAAGAGAGCTCTCCCTGAGCTATGCTATAGGCTGTGGACGTCAGAAAAAACCTGAACAAGGACACGGTCATCACTGATATGGTTTCTGAGATTTGATTGAGTTTAAGCCAATTAGAGATTGTGGAAAGCGGAAATAGTGCACAATAAGGTTCATAATAATGCACAATAAGGACAGCATCCAAAAGCACAGGGAGGGTATGGTAGCGAGAGAAAGAGAGAGAGAGAGAGAGAGAGAGAGAGAGAGAAAGAGAGAGAGAGAGAGAGAGAACATGAATTAAAAAGGTTTAACAGGAAGAAGGATCCATTATGAGTGCTATCTGCCCGCATCTCAGACAGGTCCAGACAGACGCCCTTGGGTCTGCTGGTCTGTGGCATCTGCTCTCTCTGCTATGCCCTCAGTCACACGTAATCCATTCACCATAAACACACACACACACACACACACACACACACACACACACACACAGAGGTTCAAAACAAGACCTTCAAAGCATAATTTTGAATAATCCATTCAGCTGTTTATTCACAACACTTACAAGACCTTTTTCCTTTCTCTTCACTTTTCTCAACGTTCCTTATGAAGAGAAGAGATGATTCTGTGAATGCACAATGCAACCACTCATACTGTAGTTCTGCTCAGTTATTGATAAAAGTAATAGCTGTAACATCTGATAGGAAGAATTACAAACAGTTTTAAGTACCTTTAATGTTTTGCAGATACAACAAATACAATAACTACCTGCTGCCAGGACACAAAGAAAACATTTACCCACTCCTGAGCTCAAGTCATGCCTCCATGTCAGGCCATTAAGCTAGCGGAGGCTGGGCAGGGAGTAATAGCCACCATTTGCCCTTTGTTCTTCTTCTTGTTCAAGTGTTCCTAACAGTTCCAGTCACGTTTGGGCTGACTCACTCACACACCGGGGCCGACAAGCACAAGTGGGTCTACCAGCAGACAGCAATTACCCTGCCTGGCATTTGAGGATTTTCCTCCGACTTGGGGCCATTCTCTCTCTCTCTCTCTCTCATTCACTGATATGTGTTGGCCTTTTTGTGCTTAATTTGCGCCAACAGACTGTTAACGTTTGCCTCCCAACCCGACTGACGCTCACCGAGACTACAGGCGCACAGGAACCATCTGGAACTCAGTCCACTGGAGGAACAAAATCGCTCGAAAAATACGCAACGGTGACTTGACTTGCCATCAATTAGACCCCAAATTGCTACCGGTCTATCTGTGTCCACTGGAGGGGAGCGATCAGGCCAGCGAGCGAGCGAGCCAGTGGCTCTGTGAGTCGCTGGCCTGACTAGCTTTGTTTTGTTTTTCTTTAGAATTGTTCCTCGACTTTCCAAACCAAGAAGAAAAAACATCAGAGCAGCAGCAGCTAAAAACAAACAGAATTAGAGGGAGAGGGCGGAGGCATCTGGCGCGGCACGGCGCAGTGCTGGACGGGGATGAGAATGCCACTTGCCCACGATGCCATGCACTGTAATATGGGACTGGCGCTCGGAGCAGGAGGAAGAATGCTGGGAGAGGGACGTCTGCTCCCGAAGGGAAACTATGAGACTATGAGACTGGGCAGAACCAGGGAGTGAAACAAAAACTCTTGCCAGCAGTGCCTTCCTATTATGTGAGTGCAGACGAGGAGGTTTATTTAGAATGCAACAGTGTTCTCGACCTCCCCAGAAAACATCACTGCAAACTGGCGAGTGATCTTCAAAAACACAGGGTGTGCTTCCTCGTAAAACGTCCCTCACATCAACAACCGAAATAGCCTAAGTGCTTCCCACAGCCGAAAGCTACACCTGACTTGCAGCACAAAACCCCAAACCCTAGCATGACCCTGGCCTACCACACACTGTGTAATGTCTACTGGCGAGATGACTCAAGCGCTGCTTTGATGATGAGCTCTACCCGGGCTACCCTACCATTAGGAAACAGCAGGCTAGCCTGGCACACGCTGAGAAAGAGCAGGCCCGGCCTCCGCTGGCCGCTAATGGCTAATTCCCCTGAGTTACGCACGGCCAAACGGTGGCCCCTTATGGCCATTAATAACATCCACGATGACGGCTATCCCGGCGCACAGACGCCACTGTTTGAACAGGGGGCAGTGGGGTCTGCCAATCAATACAACAGTGTGTCAGAAAGGAATGTGCAGTAAGTGCCACTGGGAGAGGCCCCTCACGACGCGCTGGTGTGGTGTGGATGGCCATTCTCAACTGTTCCAGGACCAGCCGATTCACTCTGAGAGCTGAGGGCTGTCTTTACAAATGTAAGTTGATGGCTTCCTTCAGTGACTGCTGCTCTTTTTAAGCCCTTATAAGACTGCAGTGAATGGGACAGACTGAGGTGAGAAGAGCACTATTTACATTTTTTGATGACATTCAACTAAGGGACTCGCAGAGTAATGAGGCAAAAAAACAGAAAGTATGTGTGTGAATACGTTTTGGATTGTGTTGGAAAATCAGTTCCAAACAAAGGGAACTTCTATAAAGGCCGTAAGGGTCTTGGGATATGCTGTCAGGGAGCTTTCCTGAGAGAGAGCCCAGCCACAGGCTGTGTGCGTGCGCATTGTGTGGGGTGACTAAGGGTTGTTCTGATGGTTCTCTGATCTGGCCCTTTACCTGGACACATGCTGGCACACACTCCCCGTCTCTGCTCCATCTGCCCTGCTCTCATGCCCCTATCTGGCCAGCTCACACACAACAGGATGACTTTTTTCTCTCTTTTTCATTTCCTCTTTTCCTCTCTCTCTTGCACAAACTCTCTCTCACACACACACAGCACATACCAAAGATTCCAAGCAGTAGGCAGGTTTATCAGGAGCAGCCAGAGGTTACACAAAGGGGCATCTAAACCAAACTGCCCTTAAAGATAGCCTCGTAAACACCCAGCCAACACCTGAGCAGCATTCAACCCCTAGGGCCTAAAACCACACACACATGCACACACACAGGCACACACACGCAAACACACACACACACACACACACACACACACACACACACACACACACACACACACACACAGTCACTCTGATGTAAAGGCACACACAGATATATGCGTACGGGTGTGCACACGTCCATATGTATGTAGTGGATAGAGACACACATAACTGTGTATATACTCAGCTCAGTTGGGTCTCTGGGTATGGGCCAGGCCTGCTGGGCTCCCAGCATGAAAAGAAATATCTGAGCCCTCGGCCGTCCATTCTCTCCTACGCAAACCATTACTGGCCTGTCAATAGGAGCCCCACCACCACAGTCCACGTTACATTCTCTCTGTGCATGAACCATCGAGGCCCTTTCAGTGAGCGCAGCTGTGCTTGTTCAGCGCCGCCATGTCTCTCTGGCAGACTGACACGCGGGAGACGCGAGTTTAGCGCCGCGTCCATCACGCGAGACACTGATCCAGATGCAGGCGCATAAAAGTGCATAAGTCGGCTCTTCCTGTGTTGAAATACAGTGTCAATGGCATCCAAATCAAATATACAGGCGGGACCCATGGCAGTGAGCCCCAGACACCATGAGGTGTTGGTTTAGGAGAAAGACAGAGGGAGATAGGGAGTGAGGGGAGACCAGAACAGAGAAGACTTCCACATGGTGCGGGAGGGAGAGTGACAGACTGAAATGGAGTGTGAACAGCTACACAGCAAGACAAAGACTAGATACAGAGATGGAGGTCTGAAATGGAGAGAGGTGATTAACCCACATGAATTTGTGAGAGAGACAGTCCAGGGCACTTGGGAGTTTGGTAAGAGGACTTCCTTGGAGATAAGAGACTTCAAGGCTTTTTAGTTAAATGTTTAAGTCACGTATGGCTCACATATCTTTGTTTGCATTACAGGTCAAACTGCCAGACTTCCGAATCAAAGGAAGATGAGAGGAGAGAGGAGTAAAGGAGACAAAGGAGGAGAAGAGAGGAGACAGTGGAGAGGAGAGGAGACAGAGGAGAGGAGAGGAGAGGAGACAGAGGAGAGGAGAGGAGACAGAAGAGAGGAGAGGAGAGGAGACAGAGGAGAGGAGAGGAGAGGAGACAGAGGAGAGGAGAGGAGACAGAAGAGAGGAGAGGAGAGGAGAGGAGACAGAAGAGAGGAGAGGAGAGGAGAGGAGACAGTGGAGAGGAGAGGAGAGGAGAGGAGAGGAGACAGAAGAGAGGAGAGGAGAGGAGAGGAGACAGAGGAGAGGAGAGGAGAGGAGACAGAGGAGAGGAGAGGAGACAGAAGAGAGGAGAGGAGAGGAGAGGAGACAGAAGAGAGGAGAGGAGAGGAGAGGAGACAGTGGAGAGGAGAGGAGAGGAGAGGAGAGGAGACAGAAGAGAGGAGAGGAGAGGAGAGGAGACAGAGGAGAGGAGAGGAGACAGAGGAGAGGAGAGGAGACAGAGGAGAGGAGAGGAGACAGTGGAGAGGAGAGGAGACAGAGGAGAGGAGACAGAAGAGAGGAGAGGAGGGGAGAGGAGAGGAGACAGAAGAGAGGAGAGGAGAGGAGACGAGACAGAAGAGAGGAGAGGAGAGGAGACAGAGGAGAGGAGAGGAGACAGAGGAGAGGAGAGGAGAGGAGAGGAGAGGAGGGGAGAGGAGAGGAGACAGAGGAGAGGAGAGGAGAGGAGACAGAAGAGAGGAGAGGAGAGGAGAGGAGAGGAGACAGTGGAGAGGAGAGGAGAGGAGACAGAAGAGAGGAGAGGAGAGGAGAGGAGACAGAAGAGAGGAGAGGAGACAGTGGAGAGGAGAGGAGACAGAGGAGAGGAGAGGAGAGGAGAGGAGAGGAGACAGTGGAGAGGAGTGGAGAGGAGAGGAGACAGAGGAGAGGAGAGGAGAGGAGACAGAAGAGAGGAGAGGAGAGGAGACAGTGGAGAGGAGAGGAGACAGAGGAGAGGAGAGGAGACAGAGGAGAGGAGACAGAAGAGAGGAGAGGAGAGGAGAGGAGAGGAGACAGAAGAGAGGAGAGGAGGGGAGAGGAGAGGAGACAGAAGAGAGGAGAGGAGAGGAGAGGAGACAGAAGAGAGGAGAGGAGACAGAGGAGAGGAGACAGAAGAGAGGAGAGGAGAGGAGAGGAGAGGAGACAGAAGAGAGGAGAGGAGAGGAGACAGAGGAGAGGAGAGGAGACAGAGGAGAGGAGACAGAAGAGAGGAGAGGAGACAGTGGAGAGGAGAGGAGACAGAGGAGAGGAGACAGAAGAGAGGAGAGGAGAGGAGAGGAGAGGAGAGGAGAGGAGAGGAAAGGAGAGGAGAGGAGGGTTGATTCTGGGGTGAGTTGCTCCCACTCTGCCGGCTGTGGGCACTCCTGAGCCCAGGCATCTGGACAACAAAGGGATGTTTCAGTGGCCTTTGAAGTGAGCCCTTCTGCTCCTCTCATCTCCTTCAAGATGGACTCTGTCTCGGTGCCAGTGTGTGTGTAAGTGTGACACTCTGTGAGTGTGTTTGTGTTAGTGAGATAATAGTGTGTGTGTGTGTGTGTTTGTGTGTGTGTCTGTTGGTGTCATGTGAGTGAGAGTATGTGTGCTTGTGTAAGACAGAGGTTGTGTGTGTGTGTGTGTGTGTGTGTGTGTGTGTGTGTGTGTGTGTGTGTGTGTGTGTGTGTGTGTGTGTGCATGCATGTCCCTCAACATCAAGCGCTCGCAAATCACACAAGGGGTCAGGGGAAGGTGGTGGGGTCGGGGGAGAGTTTGAGAGCGGCTGGAGGGGGTCTCGGTCAGGCCCTCTCATCTTCTCCTCCACAGGTCAACAGGTCAACAGCTCGGGAGGTGGAAAGGAGTCGCCACCACTACAGACACCGCTGTTTTGTCACCACAGTGGCCAAAGCACGTCCACATCCGGCCATCCTGCAACGACGCAACAGGACAGCCTTTTTGTTGGTGTCCGGTGACTTTAAGGTGTGTGTGCACCAGGGCTTGAAACGAAATTATTTTTCAAACGTTCCGTTCCGAACGGTTCAGGTAGGCCTATGTTTAACGTTTTCGTTCTTGCATGCGTTCCGCCACCAACATATCGGTCCTGAACCGGTTCGGAACGCAAAATATCGTTCGTTCTTAAAGTTCCGGCAGTGTTTGGCGGGCCTATCAAGTCTATTTTTGTGGACTTTACCTTAGAATAGACGTACTCATTATTTCCCCTTGATTTAGCCTATACCGTAGCTATGCCCAAAAATAATAAATCACAGGCGGCATCCAAAAACATTCAGATGGGCTATCCATCCCATAGCCTACAGACTTACTGTAGGCCTAACCTATGCCTATAAATAATTTCTTATAAAAATATTTCTGGATACGTGCTAAACTCCTTACCTGGTTGTAGCCTAAGTTTTATCCATATGGAGATCTTCAAAGGCTTGCGCTATAATTCCAACCCTGTTTATAAACGAACCTGTCTGTTGCTGACAAGGCCTATCTCAAATTTCCCGTTTAACTCTTCTACATAGAATAGGCTATAATTGCGCAAACATTTTAAATCCCGACTTTAAAACGACAAGGCGTGGACAGGCAAAATAGGCTATTACGCATAGGCTACAAACAATTTCCAAATCAGTTTCAGTAGCCTTAGGCCGAGCTGGCCTAAGATCCGAAGTGGCAGACGGATAGGTTAGGCTACATTACACCAGCATGACAAAATATACACATTTGGACCAAAGGTCCATTTATTCGTTTTTTTTTTTTCAAACTGCAGAAATCAAATTATTAGGCTGTTATATAGAGAACGAAAAAAAAACGTTATTAACCGGTTTTGTGGATTTCAGAATAACGTTTCTGTTCCGGAACAGTTGAAGACCATTTTGTTTTCGTTTCCGTTTCCGCTCCTCGTAAAATTCCGTAAAATTCGTTCGTTTTCGGTTTTCGTTGAACCGGTTCGGAGCCCTGGTGTGCACCCCACATTGTCTTTTTACAGTTTGGAGTGTCTAAGTGTTTGTGTGCATGTGTCTGGACAAGCCTCACAACTGGACAGCAGCACCATAAAAACAAGTTTCTTTTCTCCATCCAAATGACCAAAGCAACAACAGATGTCAAAGGCAACCAGCGGACAAAACAAAACAATAAGCATTATCCCATGCCACAATGGAAAATAAGTCCAGCTGAGAGATCCAACACTGTTTTCTTTCTCTCCAATACTCTAATCCTGAAGGGACTCAGAGGGAATTTGCAGAGTGGCTCCAGATCTCAGAGCATGAATCTGACAATGAGGCAGAAATAACGGATTTAGGATGCTCCACGCATCTCTTCAGGCTAAACATCTTTTTCATGAGGGTTCCATGGGGGCTG